>NW_004444092.1:5425996-5500460 GCF_000243295.1 Trichechus manatus latirostris
AGTATTAGCCCAAGAGACAGAAAGGGCCACATAAACCAGAGACTTCATCAGCCTGAGACCAGAAGAACTAGATGGTGCCTGGCTACCAACAGTGTCCGCCCTGACAGGGAACACAATAGAGAGTCCCTGACAGGAGAAAAGTGCGATGCAGAACTCAAATTCTAGTAAGAAGACCAGACTTAATGGTTTGACTGAGACTGGAAGGGCCCCAGAATACATGGCCCCTGGACTCTGTGTTAGTCCAAAAGTAAAACCATTCCTAAGGCCAACTCTTCGGACAAAGATGGGACAAAAAATGATACTCATGAACAGTGCACTTCTTAGCTCAAGCAGATACATGAGACTAAACTGGTAGCTCCTGTCCAGAGGCGAGATGAGAAGCCAGAGAGGGTCAGGAGCTGGTTGAATTCACACAGGAATTCCAGACAGGAAAGGAGAAGTGTTCTGTCACAGTACAGGGAGAGCAACTAGGGTCACATAACAATGTATGTATACATTTTTGTATGAGAGACCAACTGGAATTGTAAACTTTCACTTCAAGCATTAAAAAAAATAATAAAAAGAAAGAAATATTCTAAGAGGAGGAGAAGAGGGAAAAATAATAATTATTAAGTGACTTCTATATACCAGCACAAAGCCTTTGTATTCATTTCAAGTAATCAATAAAACCCTATGAGGCAGAAATTATTACAGTAAAACTTAAAAAATCCAGAACCTGTGTAAGGCAGAAACCTGTTAGAGAAGGAAAACGCAAATATTTTCCACTAAAACAAGCAACCGAAAAGTGGTAAGACTGCACCCTATCAAAGGCAGAAAACTTGCAAGACACAGAAAAACAAGGCAGCCCCATCGAGTTCTGGCTCTCAAAGGTTTCACTGTATTATTTTCAGATGAAGAAACTGAGGATCAAAGAAAGTAACTTTGGCCCAAGGTCATCAGGATGTGAAACTGAAACTTTAATAGCAAAGAACCATGCGCTTTCCAATTAACTATTTTCCCTCTCTGAAAATTCAGTAATTATTTTTCTCATCTCCTTAACTACTTTAAAAATACAGATAGGATTCCAACTTATCATAAAGATGTATTTTAAAAGACGGTTAGATGCATAGAAAGTATAACTTAATTTTACAAAACTCAAGATTTAAATGGAAATTAAGTTCCCACTTACCAGCCCACAAAAGCTTATCAGACCTCAAATACGGGTGACTTTTAATTTTGGGAAATGGGTCAAAGCCAAAAACTAAGTTGCCAATTAATTGAGACCTGACCATTTAGATATCAAACTGTATTTTAACAGCTATTAGATGAACTCCTTTCTAAAATATACAATTTTTTTTTTCCCTTAAAAGCGGCACATTGAAGGGGTTTGAATTATCCATGAATCACACTGTCATGTACACAGATGTAGGGACCGAGTCAGTAAGGATGAAGTCAAGACGCAGGTAAAACTACATCAATCTCAATGTCTACATCTACACTGAGGTTTAAATGACTCACCACCCACACACACTCACCATAGAATCCCATCCTGGCAAAAATGAACTCTGCTTTGTGCCTTATTATTTGTCCTATCTGATCTTTACAGCTGCTTCTACATGGGGAGGGGGTTGGTGGGTGGGTGGGTGGGTTGGTTGGTTGTGAGTTTTTTGCCTCTTTCTTTACTTCTATTTTATCCTTGTCTCTTATATCTGTTCTATTACTTCTCAGTTTTAAAAAATACTGGTGTGTTTCATTGACAACATCAAACCAAGCAGAACATACTTTTCTTTCTTTCTAGCAAAATGAAGAATCAATCCCCAGATTTTCAGCTCTTCTCTCATTTCACTGCGGCTTGAAGTAGTCTGTTTGTTCATTATGAGAGATTTTTATGGCTTACAAAAAGGGTGGAGCTGGGCAAGGTGCTTTTTGGAAGAACATTCTAAGACTTCTAGTTTCCGATTTTTTAAGGTATCTAATTTAAAAAATAAAACTGTTCTCAGTTTTGAAATTCTATGAATCTACCAGAAATCAATATTATATACAATACTTTATCTTGCCCTCTGGTCCTTGAAGAGAAAATCAGGTTTAAGTAGAGTAAGATAATACAGTAGATGAAAACATGTGGAGAGATTTTAAAATCTTTTGATTATTTTCAAGAACTCCAGGGTCTAACTGAATTTGGTTCATTTTACTTTAAAGCTTAAAGTTATCATTTTCCACTATACAAATATAATTCCAATCTCATGTTTATGAGCTATAAATAGCATGATCTTTGGCCCACAAATCAAGTGACGAGAGGGAGAGACTTTTCATAGTAACTAGAAATAAGTTGGAAGTTAAGGGAAATAGTCTTAATGAGGATGATGCAAATTTGGATGAAATGGGCTAAGCTCTAGTTAACTCAGTTGTAGGTAAAGGAAAAGGAGACCCTATGTTATACTATGAGTCGGAATCAATTCAACGGCAGTGGGTATGTTATACCCGAACTTCCTGAGTAGAAGAAAGGAAGAAATGGGAAATGGGTATATGACATTGGGCAAATTATCCAACCTCTCTGAGACTCCAAGCCTTCATATGTAAAATGTGAGTAACAGTGGCCTCCTCAAGGAGTTTTGAGAGGATTAAATGAGTTATTGTCTTTGTCTTAGCTATTTAGTGCTGCTATAACGGAAATACCACAAAAGTTTATTCTCTCACAGTTCAGGAGGCTAAAAAGTCCAAATTCAGGGTACTAGCTCTAGGGGAAGGCTTTCTCTGTCGGTTCTGGGGGAAGGTCCTTGTCATTAGTCTTCCTCAGTCAAGGAACTTAGCGCAGGGACCCCGAGTCCAAAGGACACACTATTCTCCTGGTTCTTGTTTCTTGGTGGTATGAGGTCCCCCTGTCTCTCTGCTCAATTCTCTCTTTTATATCTCAAAAGAGATTGACTTATAATACAATCTAATGTTATAGACTGAGTCCTGCCTCATTAAACATAACTCACTAATCCCACCTCATTAACATTATAGAGGCAGGATTTTACAACACATGGGAAAATTACATCAGATGACAAAATGGTGGACAATCACACAACACCGGGAATAGTGGCCTAGCCAAACTGATACACATTTTTGGGTGATACAATTCAATCCATAACAGTCTGTAAATCACTTAGCATAGGACATGTCACGTTGTAAGGGTTTAATTAATGTTAACCATTATGACTGTTACAGCTGAAATTCTTTTCTGTGAAAATACTGCTAAATCAGAACTTCTGTTTATGATTCAACAAATATTTACTGAGGACTTATGTTCTATACAAACAGCTGGTGGTACAAGAAGAAACAAGACAAAATTCCTGCAGTTGTAGAACCTGCAATCAGTAATGAGGACAGATAAAGTTAAAAGAAGAAAAGGAAGTTTATCTAACTGGTTATAAGGTTGGGTGAGCTAGCACTGTCTCTGTTACAACACTATACGGCATGCTCCCAATCAATATTTACCTGACTGAGTGCTAAGTACATAGTGTATATTTAATAAATAATTTTGAATTATATAAACTGTTTAACAATATGAATAATTGTACCAGTCTGTTTTGTTGACTAAAGCACTCTATAGTCCTCTGGAATATTGAGCAGCCCATTATTATAATCAAAATCTTGCCTCTGCCAAAAACTACCTATTAGACAATTAGCGCTTTTTTTCTTGACTTGGAAAAAAATAAAGAGGGGTAACCTTAACGTTTATATTAAGAAGCAAATTCTTCCAGCTTAATTTTCCCCTGCTTCATTTATTCAGCAAGTATTTACTGCACAGCATTATCCACCAGTGGCACTGTGCTACGTGTCAGAGTAATTGTTGTTGTTGTTAGGTGCCAGTGAGTCGGTTCCGACTGATAACAACCCTATGTACAACAGAATGACACACTGCCTGGTTCTGCACCATCCTCACAATCATTGTTATGCTTGAGCCCATCGTTGCAGCCACTGTGTCAATCCATCTCCTTGAGGGTCTTCCTCTTTTTTGCTAACCGTCTACTTTACCAAGCATGATGTGCTTCTTCAGAGAGCAGTCCTTCCTGATAGAATGTCCAAAGTATGTGAGAAGTAGTCTCACTATCCTTGCTTTCAAGGAATACTATGCTGTCCTTCTTCCAAGACAGATTTGTTCGTTCTTTTGGCAGTCCATGGTATATTCAATATTCTTTGCCAACACTATAATTCAAAGGCATCAATTCTTCTTCGGTCTTCCTTATTCACTACCTAGCTTTCGCATGCATATGAGGCGACTGAAAACACAACGGCTTGGGTCAGGTGCACCTTAGTTCTCATAGTAACATCTTTGCTTTTTAATACTTTAAAGATGCCTTTCATAGCAGATTTGTCCAATGCAATGCATTGTTTGATTTTCTGACTGCTGCTTCCATGGGTGTTGATTACAGATCCAAGTAAAATGAAATCCTGGACAATTTCAATCTTTTCTCCGTTTATCATGATGTTGTTTATTGGTCCAGTTGGGAGGATTTTTGTTTTCTGTATGCTGAGATGTAATCCATACTGAAGGCTGTGGTCTTTGATTTTCATCAGTAAGTGCTTCGAGTCCTCTTCACTTTCAGCAAGCAAGGTTGTGTCATCTGCATAACGCAGGTTGTTAATGAGTCTTCCTCCAATCCCGATGCCCCTTTCTTCTTCATATAGTCCAGCTTCTCAGATTATTTGTTCAGCATACAGACTGAAGAAGTATGGTAAAACAACCCTGACACACACCTTTTCTGACTTTAAATCACACAGTATCCCCTTGTTCTGTTCAAACAACTGCCTCTTGATTTGTGTACAGGTTCCTTATGAGCACAATTAAGTGTTCTGGAATTCCCATTCTTTGCAATGTTATCTGTAATTTGTTATGATCCACACAGAATACCTTAGCATAGTCAATAAAACACAATTAAATATCTTTCTGGTATTCTCTGCTTTCAGCCAGGATCCACCTGACATCACCAATGATATCGCTGGTTCCATGTCTTCTTCTAAATCCGGCTTGAATTTCTGGCTGTTCTCTGTCAATGTACTGCTGCAGTCGCTTTTGAATGATCTTCAGCAAAATTTTACTTGCATGTGATATTAATTCAATTCTTTTTGGTATAGTGATTCTGTGTATTCCTTCCGTCTTCTTTTGATGCTTCCTGCATCATTTAATATTTTCCCCATAGAGTCCTTCAATATTGCAACTCAAGGCTTGAATATTTTCTTCAGTTCTTTCAGCTTGAGTAATGCAAAGCATGTTCTTCCCTTTCGGTTTTCTAACTCCAGGTCTTTGCACATGTCATTATAATAATTTACTTTGTCTTCTCGAGCTGACCTTTGAAATCTTCTGTTCAGCTCTTTTACTTCATCGTTTCTTCCATTTTCTTTAGCTACTAGATATTCAAGAGCAAGTTTCAGAGTCTCTTCTGACATCCATTTTGGTCTTTTCTTTCTTTCTTGTCTTTTTAATGACCTCTTGCTTTCTTCAAGTATGATGTCCTTGATGTCATTCCACAACTCAGCTGGTCTTCAGTCATTACTGTTCAACGTGTCAAATCTATTCTTGAGATGGTCTCTAAATTCAGGTGGGATATACTCAAGGTCGTATTTTGGCTCTCTTGGACTTGTTCTAATTTTCTTCAGCTTCGGCTTGAACTTCCATATGAGCAATTGACAGTCTGTTCCACAATCAGTCCCTGGCCTTGTTCTGACTGATGATATTGAGCTTTTTCATTGTCTCTTTCCACAGATCTGGTTGATTTTATTCCTGTGCATTCCATCTGCCGAGGTCCAAGTGCACAGCTGCCGTTTATGTTGTTGAAAAAAGGTATCTGCATTGAAGAAGTCGTTAGTCTTGCAAAAATTCTATCATGCGATCTCTGTCATTGTTTCTGTCACCAAGGCCATATTTTCCAACTACCAATCCTTTGTTTCCAACTTTCACATTCCTATCACTAGTAATTATCAATGAATCCTGATTGCATGTTCGATCAATTTCGGACTGCAGAAGTTGGTAAAAATCAACCTCTTCATCTTTGGCCTTAGTAGTTGGTGCATACATTTGAATAATAATCGTATTAACTGGTCTTCATTGTAGGCGTGTGGATATTATCCTATCACTGATAGCGCTGTACTTCAGGGTAGATCTGGAAATGTTCCTCTGCCGATGAATTCAACACATTCGTCTTCAACTTGTCATTCCCAGCATAGTAGACCATATAATTGTCCCATTCAAAATGGCCAATACCAATCCATTTCAGATCACTGATGCCTAAGGTATCGATGTTTATGCGTTCCATTTCATTCTGGATGATTTCCAATTTTCCTAGATTCATATTTTGTACATTCTATGTTCCGATTATCAATGGATATCTGCAGCTGTTTCTTCTCATTTTGAGTCATGCCCCGTCAGCAAATGAAGGTCCCAAAATAATTACAACTCAATATATCAACGTAGATATTCCTTTTAAGTGCTGAAAGTACCTTCACATATTCTCTTATTTAATGCTAAAGACAATCCTGTGAAAAAGTATTACCATCCTTTTTCCTAAATGAAGCAGTTGAGACTGAGAAAAAATATACACAAAGCTACATAACTAGTAAGTAGCAGAGGGGAGTCTCAAACCTAGATCTTCTCACTCCAAATTCAACCTCCTTTCTAACACACCCCAATGCCTCCAGTGATTCATCTGTTACACTGTAATGAATTCCTGGTTTAGTATCCCTATTCCAGGAAACAAATAACAATACAGTTGCTCACTCAATTCATATTTGTTTCTTGACTGTTTGGGAAAAAAATCGCTGTATTTCCCTTAAAAACATGGTAGCAGTGTTTCCACAAATAATCCGCACAAGAATTACTGCCAGAATTCTTTCAATCCCCAGTGCTACAACATGGCAATTTTCATTTTTGTACCCCAAAAAGGAGCACTTACTTTGAGGAAAACCAACTAAATCTATCTCTGCTAGTCAATGCTCTTCAAAGTAGTTTTATTGTTTGTTCACAAAGTGGTCTGACAAAATAAACAGATTAGTTTTAAAATGGGTTTGATCATGAAAGGTGAGAGCCAGGACCATTTCTGATCTTTCAACCCACATATTCGAACTCACTTGCATCACTGAAACAGGATAAGGAAAATTTTTGAATAAGCCACATTAAGAAAAATGAGAGATGAGAATTAGCAATGTTGTTGTTGTTGCTAGCTGTCATCAAGTCAGTTCTAACTCACAGTGACCCTGTGTACAACAGAACAAAACACTGTCCAGTGCTGCACCATCCTCAAAAGCATTGCTATGTTTGAGTCCATTGTTGCAGTCACTGTATCAATCCATCTCATTAAGAGTCTTTCTCTTTTTCATTGACCCTCTAACTTTACCAAGCATGACGTCCTTCTCCAGGGATTGGTCCCCCCTGATAACACGTCCAAAGTACGTGAGACAAAGTCTCACCATCCACGCTTCCAAGGAGCATTCTGGCTGTACTACTTCTGAGTCAGATTTGTTCATTCTCCTGGCAGTCCATGCTATATTCAATATTCTTCATCAACACCGCAATTCAAAACCATCAACTTTTCTTTGGTATTCCCTATTCATTGCCAGCTTTCACATGTATATGAGGCAACTAAAAATACCATGGCTTGGATCAGGCGCACCTTGGTCCTCAAAGTGATATCTTTGCTTTTTAACATTCCAAAGAGGTCTTTTGCAGGACATTTGCTCAGGGCAATACATTGTTTAATTTCTTGACTGCTGCTTCCATGGCCGTTGATCGTGGATCTAAGTAAAATGAAATCCTTCACAACTTCAATCTTCCCTCCATTTATCATTATGTTCCTTATTGATCCAGTTGTGAGGATTTTTGTTTTCTTTACGTTGAGGTGTAACTCATACTGCAGGTTGTAGTCCTTGATCTTCATCAGGAAGTGCTTCAAGTCTTCTTCACTTTCAGCAAGCAAGGTTGTGTCATCTGCATATGGCAGGCTGTTAATGAGTCTTCCTCCAATTTTGATGCTGCATTCTTCTTCATAAACTCCAGCTTTGTGGTAAATAAGGAGCACTTTTCTCCAGGTGATATCAGCAATGCCACAGTCAACATATTCATCTGTTGATGTGTTGTCAAGTCAGTTCCCCTCAAGGCTGAAAAACTCTGAAGGTATCTGTGGAAGGGAACTAACATTTCCCAAATGCCTCACACGCCACAAGTCCCATGTTAGCATTTTACACTCAAGAACTCCTTTAATCCTTCCAACACTCTCCAAGTTGCACTGAAGACACTGGTGAAAAACAAGGCTCCAGGAATTGACGGAATATCAATTGAGATGTTTCAACAAATGGATGCAGCACTAGAAATGCGCACTCGTCTATGCCAAGAAATTTAGAAGACAGCTACCTGGCCGACTGACTGTAAGAGATCCATATTTACGCCTATTCCCAGGAAAGGTGATCCAATCGAACGTGGAAATTATCGAACAATATCATTAATATCACATGCAAGTAAAATTTTGCTGAAGATCATTCAAAAGCGACCGCAGCAGTATATCAACAGGGAACTGCCAGAAATTTAAGCTGGATTCAGAAGAGGACGTGGAACCTGGGATATCATTACTGATGTCAGATGGATCCTGGCTGAAAGCAGAGAATACCAGAAAGATGTTTACCTGTGTTTTATTGACTATGCAAAGGCATCCAATTGTGTGGATCATAACAAATTATGGGTAACATTTTGAAGAACGAGAATTCCAGAACACTTAATTGTGCTCCTGAGGAACCTGTACACAGATCAAGAGACAATTGTTCAGACAGAACAAGGGGATACCGCATGGTTTAAAGTCAGGAAAAGTGTGCATCATGGTTGCGTCCTTTCACCATACCTATTCAATCAGTATGCTGAGCAAATAATCCAAGAAGCTGGACTATACGAAGAAGAAAGGGGCATCAGGATTGAAGGAAGACTCATTAACAACCTGCAATATGCAGACAACACAATCTTGCCTGCCGAACGTGAAGAGAACTTGAAGCACTTACTGGTGAAGATCAAAGACCACAGCCTTCAGTATGGATTACATCTCAACATACAGAAAACAAAAGTCCTCACAACTGGATATATAAGCAACATCATGACAAACGGAGAAAAGACTGAAGTTGTCAAGGATTTCATTTTACTTGGATCCACAATCAATACCCACGGAAGCAGCAGTCAGGAAATCAAAAGACACACTGCATTAAGCCAATCTGCTACAAAAGACCTCTTTAAAGTGTTGAAAAGCAAAGACGTCACCTTGAGGACTAAGGTGCACGTGACCCAAGCCACGGTACTTTCAATCGCATCATATGCATGCAAAAGCTGGACAATGAATGAGGAAAACGGAAGAAGAACTGACGCCTTTGAATTGTGGTGTTGGCGAAGAATATTGAATATACTATGGACTGCCAAAAGAACAAACGTCTTGGACGAAGTACAACCAGAGTGCTCCTTAGAAGGAAGGATGGCGAGACTATGTCTTATATACTTTGGACATGTTGTCAGGAGGGTCAGCGAAAAAGAGGAAGACCCTCAACAAGATGGACTGACACAGTGGCTGCAACAATGGGCTCAAGCATAACAATGATTGTGAGCGTGGTGCAGGACCAGGCAGTGTTTCGTTCAATGGTGCCTAGGGTCACTATGAGTTGGGACCGACTTGACGGCACCTAACAACATCATATTCACTTTACAGATGAAGAAACTGGTCTCACAAAGACAATAAACTGGTCTTAATGTTATTCAGCTACAGTAAATGAAACAGAGAAGATGCTTTCAAACATCTGACTGCAAAGCCTGGATTCTTTTCACTCTACCACAATGCTGATCACATAAAACTTCTCATCCCCTGATTTCTAATTAGGAGAATTATCTCAACAGATTTTTAAAACATTTCATTCTGTAAGAAATTACACCTGTGTAACTGGGTCAGTGCTTCGAAACTTAAGTTGCAAAAAACAGAGGTGCTATATGTTGATGGATGTGGACATGAGAAGAGCTATGTTGTCATGATCCAACTACACTGGGAAAAAAAACTACTGGAGTGTTTTAAAGACAGGATCAGACTTTAAAATGGAGAAGTTGGATACTAATTTTCAAATTTCAAGTTTAGTTCAAATTTATTTTTAACTACAATGTGCTCAGCACTGGGAATACAACAATGAATGAATTACAATATCTGTCCCCAAGGAAAGTCCAGGGAAGGAAACAGTCTCATACTTTCAGTAAAATATGATTAGGTACTGTGCTAAAGGGATGCAGAGAGCTTTGGGAACTCAGGAGACATAGGTGTAACCCAGCTTGGAAGACCCAAAAGGATTCTGAACAGCACTACCTCTAGGAACCTATCCCACAGCAATGTTCACACATGTGCACAAAACATGTCAGGATGCTAAATGCTGCATTATTCATACAAACAAAAAGAAATGGAAATAACCTAACACCCATCAATAGGGGAAATGTAAATAATTTAAATTATAGCACATCCATACTAAAACCAAAGGCCAAAGCCATTGCCACTGAGTCAATTCCAACTCATAGCAATCCTATAGGACAGAGTAGAACTGCCCCATAGGGTTTTCAAGGAGCAACTAGTGGATTTGAACTGCCGATCTTTTGGTTAGCAGCTGAACACTTAACCACTGCACCATCAGGCTCCAGCACCCATACTAAGGAGCTATTAAAAACAATGATACACAGACATGGAATGACCTTAAATGGTTGTTAAGTGTCATACCATTAACTGAAAAAGAAGCATAAAAAGAGAAAGAAACTGTGGTCCTATTTTTGTTTTTATATGTGTAAACTCATTCAGATTAACTCTAGGTATATATAAGAACCTAAGGGGATCTCAGACACCAGCTTTCCAGCCCTCTAGTTTCAAGATGGGGAGTCAGAATTGAAGAAATGACTTGCCCAAAGTCAAGAAGCAATTAATGATCACGGGCTGTTCGTTTACTGAAGTGAGTTTATTACAGAATTAATGTTTCACATTTGGTAACATTTCCCACAAATATTTTTTGAATTCTTAATTATTTTGTGTTGTTAGATTGCTTTCTGAAATATATTATCAATAGGGGAGGCTGAGCAAAGACTGTATGAGTGAATCTTTTAAAGCAGTTTGCCCTGAAATAAACGTTAAAGTTGTTTAGGTCGATATACTAATAAAACCTTCTACTAAGGACAGGGAGAACTGATCTAAACAACTTTAACATTATTTCAGGGCAAACTACTTCAAAAGGTTCACTCATACAATCTTTGCTCAAGTACCCCTATTTATAGTATTTGTCTGACACAAATAAGATAGTTCTACTCAAATCCATTTAGAAATAACACAAGGGCAGAATAAGAAAGACAATGCATAAAATAAGACAGAAAATAATCGCATAAAAATGAAGAACCTCTTTTCCCCTGGACCTCAAATATTATTAAAGAGCAAAGAATATTATTGACCTAAGCCTGATTTGATGCTAAAAAGTTTTTCCAGGCAAAACAGGAATGAGAAATGAAATTATTGTTCAGATATATAATTAAATAAAATTGATTTCAGGAGCTGGAAGGGACCTTAAAAAGATAAACTAATAAGACCCTTTCATTTTACAGAAAAGGAAACTGAGGCCCAAAAAAGATCACCCATACCCAATGATTACTGATGGAACACAACAAGAAAAGTCTAAAAGTATCCTCATTCTAAGTCCAGTGTCTTCTCTGGTATCCACACAGCAACACTTAAACCTAGCTATTGAAGAAAATTAATTTAGGCTTAATTATCCAAATGGAGTATCCCTAGGGAGTGAAATTACTGTACAAATCTTCTAAGTGTTAACATAGCCTAAGATATCTTTCACTCTTATCATTTAAATATTTATATTTTTCTTACATTTTATAGCAATATGGTTATCATGAGACATAGAAAATAAACTATAACCCCGGCTGATTCCAGAGATTGAACAGAAATTTTAAATACAGAATCTCTGGTTTCTGGAATTAAATAGCAAAAATGGATAATCTGTTGCAATCAACCAGCTTTAGTCAAAGTTGAAATTATTTTTATCATAATAGCACTTTCACTCATTGAAAACACTTTATCATAATCCAACATTCATTACTGTAAATCTTCAGATTTCCTGGATCACTATTATCTTAGTTCAGCAGTGCTGCTATAACAAAAACACCACAAGGGATGGCTTTAAAGAACAGAAATTTATTTCCTCACCATTCTGGAAGCTAAGAGTCCAAATCAAAGTCCTGGTCATGTTGATTCCTTCTGTGAGACTCTCTCAGTTTCTAACGTTTGCCAGTGACCCCTGGTATTCCTTGGGTTCCTTGGTGTCTTCCCCTGCGTGTGTATCTGTGTCTCTGTTCTGGTCTTTTTATAATTCTGAAGTAATTAGGTAAGTTTAGGGCCCACCCTACAATGGTATGACCCCATAACATAACAAAAGAAAACTATTTCCAAATAAGATCACATCCACAGGTACAAGGGCCAGGAATTCAACACATATTTTGGGGTGATGCAATTCAATCCGTAACAACCATGAGGGAAAAAAAATCAACAGTAAGAGCAACTGAACTTTTGAAATGCAATTCAAGAGAAAAATTCTGTTTTAAAAACTATACAATGTTTCCCAAAATGTTTTTCACTAGTCATGGAAGGTTAAATGTTATCAGTTTTAAAATGAACTGGTGGGGAGGAGGAGGGAATGCCAACAGTCAAGTATGGTCTCCTAGGAGCCTTGAGTATGCTTATAATCTTGTGATTCTCTAAGGAGCGATGGTATAAAGCTTCCCAAACAAATTCAACCACAGAACCATTTTTTCAGAGAGTTTCCTAAGGAACTAACATCTGGTAAAATGCATCTTTGGGACATGCTACCACCTCTTGTCATTTGACTCTGAGCTGTACAAAGCCCTTGCTCACTGGCGCTTTATGAAGAGCTTTGGAAAGGAAGATATTAGATAATACCTCAGTCTCACCATCCTCTCTTCTTAACCTCCACCACTCCTGGCAGAGGAAAGAGAAGGAACTGAAGGTGACCAATTTCATGCAATGAAAATGACCTCTCCACAGGAAATGCATAACCACACAAAGTACACATTTAGGAACATACAATTTTTACATCTTAAAGCTCAAACCACTGCATCAATTATTCTCACACTTATTATATAAGTCTGTTAGGATTGTAGCTGATGAAAATATTATATTCATTACTCCAGAAACATATATGTAATTTATAAAGAAAATCTAGAAAATAAGATGAAGGGCCAAAAAATGACAAATAAAGGCACAGAAAATAAACTAAACAGAATACAAAGATACTGTGGATTGCTAACTATACTTGTTTTGATGTATATTCTTAAATGTGCCCTAAATCTGTTCTGAATTCAAAGGCCAGATCCTTTTAACATTTTTATACGCATGAGAGGTAATACTTTATGATAAAATTTAAGATAGATCTCAACAGTAAGGTTGAGAAGCTCTCAAATATAAACCACATGTTAGAGATCCTGGAAGTTCACATTAGAGGATATTAAACAAAGGACTATGTGTTCAAAGCAAGTGTTTGATGTCTAAATTGTTAAGGGTGTGCTGTTGTGACTCATATTTACTGAGCTGTCAGTGAGTCTGATACAGGGAAGGCACATTAACCGACCCATGGCCCAGTAGTCTACTCTGAATACAAAATGTACACCTAATAAAAGGTCAAAATGTTGCAAAACAGAATTCAACATTCAAATTACTCCTGGGTCATCTCTTAATTTACCCTGCTATTGTGGATTTAACACTCTACCTCCGGTTCCCCACCTGTAAAATAAAAACCATTTCACAGGAATTTTCAAAGAATAGTCAATAAAATAGCATTAACAAAGAAAAACTAAAAATGAGTTTTATCTGTCTCAGTGAGAACACACACTTTTATTTACTTTGATCATGCTATAAAATGGTAGCCAGTTCTAAACTCTGTCAAAAGCCTAAGTAGGAAAACTACTTTCCAAAATGGGATAAAAAATATAGAAAGAAGACAGCTTACCTTGAAGGGTCTATTCTAAAATCTGGCTCCTACATCAGGCTCTGGGGCCAGACTACCTAGGCCACAAGCTACCTCACCCATAAGGTGTGACTCTAAGCTCAAGGGCTTAAACTCTATGTCTCAGTTTCCACAGCTGTAAAATGATTGGCTATTGTAAAGACTAAGTGAATTAACAAAACTAAAGCCCTTTAAACAGTGCCTGAGATGGTAAATGTTAGCTATTTTTATTATCATTAACATGATAAAGTCACACATAAAAAACTACTCTTTAAAAACAAAAGCTTTGTTTCCTCTGAAATCATAGAAGATGCTGCCTTTCCTTAGCATTACCCAACCCCAAAAAAATCAAACCTACTGCCATCGAGTCAATTGTGACTCACAGCAACCCTACAGGACAGAGCAGAACTACCTCATAGGGTTTCCAAGGCTATAAACCTTACAGAAGCAGACTGCCACATCTTTCTCCTGTAGGGTGGCTGGTGGGTTCAAACAGCCAAACTTTCGGTTAGCAGCCCTGTATATGAGTACACCTCCTTTTCATTATGGTTTCTAGGATGCTTAAGACAATATGTGAAGCACAATCAAAGCGACCAACTCCACTGATTTACAATTTCCATAACTGGACTCTTCTCTGCCTTATTCCCAATTATCTATTTTTATGTTTTTATTGTGCTTTCTTACTATAATTCACTTTGAATCCTTTGTGAAATGAAATATATATATCGTCTTAGGCTGGGTTCTGTAGAGAAGTAAAGCGTATAAATATACAGAGACAGCAATTTATATCAAGGAAATCACTGACACGGTTGTAGAGGCTAGAACGTCCCAAGTCCACGGGTCAGGATAGAGGCCTCTCCTGATTCACGAAGCCGCAGGGGCTGGCGTACCCAAGATTGGTAGGTCAGATAGCAGGGCTCTTGCTCACAGGCTGTGAAGATCAACAAATCCCAAGACAGGCAGACAAGACTGCAGGTAAGCTGCTAGCTCAAGTCCCAAGAACTGGAGGTCAGACAAACAGGAGCCAGCTACAGGATCCAGAGCTAGCAAAAGCCTTGCCAGAAAATCCACTTATAGTCAATGCAGGCCACACCTACAAGGAAACCCTTTCAACGGACTGGCTACTCACAGCAGATTCCATCAGGAGATGATCACATTATTATCAAATCTCATCATGGAAGTGATCACATCATCATACGACTGCCAAACTACATCATAACTGCCAAACCACTGAGAATTGTGGCCCAGTCAAGTTGACACACAACCTTAATGACCACATATACCATACACAAAACTACAAAAAAAAAAAATTACTTGAAAAACTAAATTTTTTCAAGTAAGAGACAAATGTGTTGTATAAGCAAAATAAAATGATATGGGGAAATGGGAGAAAATGCTAGCAGAAATGGGAACTAGTGAAAAGGAGTATAAAGGAAAAACCCTAGAAGCAAAGACAAAAAATTTGAGCCTTAAGTAGATAACAATGGGAGGATCCACGAAGAAGAGCTTTATGGGTGAAAGTGGCAGTCTTAAAATGGCAATTTAATAACAAAACTATACATATCAACTTAACCTTATGGAAAGCATAACCAAAGAAAACCAGATTTAAATTTCTGCTGCTGAATCAGAATCACAATTTAGTTAACTAAAAGAGAAAATTATTTGATATCATCTCCAATTATATGATGCTTACACATTAACAAGCTACAAAACACAAGGGCCGAAGATTCAAGGGCTTCAATGACTTTCTCATAGGGGAGAAATTAAACCATATACAAGGAAAACAGAAAAGCAATAGGAAAAAGAAATAAAAGTTACGCAAAACATAATTATGATACACCTATATAAAAACCCAAGCAATATATTTCACAGTTAAATACTTTAAATAAAAAGTGAAATCCAAGTGAATACAGAATTTAAACCCCACTTCTGTGCACCCCCAGACTTCTACAGATTATACTCCAAGAAGATGCTTGAAATTCACAAGGTATCTCCCCTACTGGCAAAACAGTTAACCATGTCATTTAAATAAATCATACCTCAATACCTGACATAAGCACTGTCACAAATTTGCTGGGATAATGGCAAGTGAAGAACAAATTCCTCTGTGAACATACAGGAAGATGTCTAAAAATTACCAAGCCCGAAGCAAACCCTCAACAAATAAGTATACACAATACTGCAAACCTATTAAGAAAAAAAACTAAAAAACAAATTCTCAGTTATTCCAAATTAAGAAATGAAGTGACGTGGCAACCAATCCAAAATGCTATATACCAAGTTTTACTTACAGCATGCTTTGCAGGAAAGGCCAATATCCATTATCTGGGCCGCCTGCTGATAGCCTGCCTGAGGAACCAACTGGACCACCCCAGGAAGGCACTCTTACAAATATTCACCAACGCAAAGGCCACATTAAAAAAAAAAAAAAAAGCAGGCAGTTTTTCTTTCTCTAATTTTTCTCAAAAAAGCAGTTTATATAAGATGTGCATAGTTCTGTATTAAACCAAACCACTCATGGCCATATGCTTGTAATTCATAGGCCTCATAACTCTAATTAATGCCTTAAGGACTCTGGAAATTAGGACATATGCTCATGTAACTAAATTACAGGTTAGTTGTTGCAAAGTATCATTCATATACAATTAATTATTAAGCACCTACTCTGTGTCACACTGGTTAAGAGCTATGGCTGCTAACCAGAAGGTCGGCAGTTTGAATCCACCAGGTGCTCCTTGGAAACTCTATGGGACAGTTCTACTCTGTCCTGTAGGGTCACTATGAGTCGGAATCGAACCAACGGCAACGGGTTTGGTTTGGCTTTTTTCTGTGTCATAGGCAGTGGGGACATAAAAATGGCAAAGACATAGAGCTTTCTGTCCTTAAGGAGCTCACAGTCATGTAGGTTACTTAGTTGAAGAAGAGTAGCAATGATCTTTAAATGAGAAGTTCATGAAATAAACAGAACAAGTGAATGTCCTGGAGATCTTAGGAGTAGGCATTCAAATACAGTACTTGTTAACTGCTGATCCACTAGTAATGGACAATGTACCCATATGTACTCAAGAACCTACAAAAGCTATTCCCTTAACTCTGGAGTCAACAATGTTTCTTGTTATTCTATTAGTGTTAGGTGTTCAAGTGGCTAAGAAAATTTCCTCAATTATTAAGAAATCCCTGGCTGGTTACAGAGTAGGAATAAAGTAAACTAAAATATTACTCAAGTCACTTAACTCGTGGCTGTGAGTCTATATTCTCATTATACCTCACTACTTTGCCCTACAATGCCCCCATAGGTTAGAGAACCTGACCATACGGATTCTCAAGTAAGCACATGGTGTTAACTACATTGGAACTGTGTTTCCAATACAGTTGAGAGAAGGGAGGAGAATGACTCCCACTTCACGTTCTATTCTGATCTCTCTGCTTGTCTACCTAAATTCAGTGATGACTTAAGCACTGTGATACTTTACATGCTTCAGTGCCATTTCTGCAAATAGTTCAGAATATTTTAACTTCACCTTGGTTGTATTTTTGACTTTTCAGAGAAGAAGCGACCCATAGTTAAAAACTGAATCATAATAAATTTCTCTGTTAACCTCCATACAAATCTATCCATTTCAAGTAGAATCATGGCAAATTATGTTTCCAGAGAATTTCTTTTAGTTTTATTATTTGATAATGTACCTGTCTTCATAATGAAAGCACTGATATTTTCCTGCATGATAGTAGGGCACAATGGATGGATGCATGGACTGCAGGACACAAGGACAGATGGACAGGGAGACAGACATAGATGTTGTGTACACACATACAGCCAAAAAACATCTATACCTGTGTGTATACGTGTGTGTCTTTATTTATAATCATTGTTAACTGTTGCTGACTTTAATTATATAGCCATATACTTAGTCACTTAGTGCTGAGTCACTCTGTTCTATGAATACATACTACAATCCTGACCCTGCCTATCTCTTTCACAGTTATGTGAAACTGGTCACACAGGAAATCAGATGATAGAACGTGAATGAATCAAAACTCTATTTTTTCTCTCCTGACAAAGCATATACCTAGGTAGATGACAATCTCCCATCTCCCTCTTTGCAAATGAAGAGCAGCATATAATAAAAGGTATCATAATTATTATTGCTAGAGTAGGCGGTTAATTTAATTCAGGAACTATTGTGATGTTGAGTCCCACCGTCCCCCTTTCCCTTCTTCTCAACTACTCCTACCTATAATTTCAAGGTCAAATGCTGTAATACATATTCTCTCAATTTTAATACAGGCCTAAATTTAACTTCCAGAAGATGCTCTTTTCAGGGTCAAAACTTTGCCTCAAAATTTAAACACTGAACTCACACCTGAAAACAGCATTGACAAACATAAGGGGTCTGACTCATCATCTAGTACATTAAGAAGAATTATATAATAAAGCCTTGAAATTTTACATCTAGAAGAGATTTTTAAGATCATCTAAGCAAGCACTTTCATTTCAGACAATTCAAATATGGGGTTGGTACCAATTCAATCTTCTTGAGACAGTTCACAAAATTATAAAGCAAAATATAACAACGTAAAATCCAAAGCACCTTTCAGCTGGTAAATACTGATTTAAAATAATAATGAGTCATTCTTCCTAAAGAATGGCAATACTAAGTAGATCTCTTTTTGGCTACCCTGAAGGTGGAAAGGCTTAATCACAAGCATTTGCTAGCTTATCTTATACATAACAGCAAAGAAAACTAAACTTGTATTTACAACTGGCTAATGACTACACCTGGTTGTGCAGCGGTTAAGGGCTTGGCTGCTAACCAAAACTTCGGCAGTTCAAATCCACCAGCTGCTCCTTGGAAACCCTAGGAAGCAGTTCTACTCAGTCCTGTAAGGTTGCTATGAGTTGGAACCAACTCGATGGCAAAAGGTTTTTTGGTTAATGTCTAGACCAATGCCTACCTCAAGTGAAGTACATGCCAAGAGCCAAGTCAGTGTAGATTCACCAGCAAAAAATCACTGAAGGAGAAATAACCATGGAAACAGCCAGACCTGACTATCCAAAGACTTCCAGAGACATTCATAGGTATAGAAGTGGTCTTCCAAGAATGCAGTCAGTTCAATTCATGCAGAAAAATCCCCTCAAAGGAACATTTACATTATTACTGATGTTGCTTACCTAGTATTTAGATAAAACATACACTGTGTTCTTTTTATTCATTTTCATGAATAATTTCAATATTTTTATGGTGTGATATCTGTTTACAAGAACAAAATCTCACTGTATGACACTGGGCCAGGAGAAAATAAGATTTTAATTTACAATGACCTCTTAAAGCAAAAGGTTATTACTTGGAATCAATTGGGTCATAAATCAGGAGTTACCAATACACCATCTGAAGCTCCTCCAACCATCAGAACAAATAAAATATCTTACTGATTACAGCAATTATTTTTGCTATCTAAGTTAAGATATAAAGAGAAATTATCTCAGTCTACTGCTGATGAAGAATAATATTCATTTGTAGTTTTGTTTAGGATTTTGTTTAGGATTACTACAGAGCCAGTATTTCAAAGGATAAAGACAGCTGGAAGAATCGGCAAACGACAAAAAAAAAAAAAAACCTTGCAGCTGACCATGGGAAATAATTCTGGAGGTAACAGCAATCTGTGTACCTAACTATTTTGGAAGAATACACAGCAGTCTCAAGGCTTAAACCGCAAGACTCTAGCAGCTAAGCATAGCACTGGTTCTTTTGGTGAACTCTAAAACTCTGATTCCAAATCTCCCTCTAAATGTGTTCACAGCCCAGAGTAACTAACTCCTTGCCATATTTTAAACAGTCTAGTAGTGTTAACCTACTTTACCAGAAACATCTTTAAATCCCTGTACCTTTCTTCCCCATCCTGATTAGCAGTACTCTTCCCCCAGTGTCAGTCCATAAATACCACCAGCAGCTTTCCTCAGGATTACTCAGAGCTCTTTACTTCACTTACCAGCCCACCAGCAAGACTGTCAAAATCTATACTTATAAAAATCTTTTAAACCTTCTCTTTCAAACTTTCTCAAAAGCACTATTTCTCTAACTCTATCCCTCTGAAATGTGGCCGGCTAGATCATGCTACTGGACCATCAGGACTTAACCCCTTATTCTCATCTTTCCTTACCTCACAAGTTACCCCAGTGACATATGTTATTGTTGGGTACCGCTGAGTTGATTCCAATGCATAGTGACCCCATGTGTGTCAGACAGAATTGTGTGGGACAGAAGGAAAAAGAATGGAGAAATGATGGATTTCCTCCAACATTCCATAAACATCATATAGTTGGAAAGTACTACTGCAAAATAATGGAGTAATCTATTTCTTGAAATTCTTCAATGACTCCCCATTGTTGTTCCTACTCATATCAACCCAATACAACAGAACAAAACTGACCCAAAGGGCAGTATACAAGGCCCTCCTTAAACTACCACCTGACTACCT
Organism: Trichechus manatus latirostris; assembly: GCF_000243295.1. Taxonomy (NCBI): domain Eukaryota; kingdom Metazoa; phylum Chordata; class Mammalia; order Sirenia; family Trichechidae; genus Trichechus; species Trichechus manatus. The sequence goes on from NW_004444092.1 coordinate 5,446,505, forward strand.
TCTTACACTGTAAATACACCATACGTTTCCTCTAGTTATTCCGATTTACTTGCATTTATTCAAAATACTTTTCCTTCAGTATGTTGTTAGGTGCTGTTGAGTCAGTTCTGACTCATAGAGACCCTACGTACAACAGAATGAAACACTGCCCGGTCCTGCGCCATCCCCACAATCATTGTTATGCTTGAGCCCACTGTTGCAGCCACTGTGTCAATCCATCTCATTGAAGGTCTTCCTCTTTTTTGATGACCCTCTACTTTACCAAGCATGATGTCCTTCTCCAGGGACTCATCCCTCCTGATAACATGTCCAACGTATGTGAGACATAGTCTCGCAATTCTTGCTTCTAAAGAGCGATCTGGTCGTACTTCTTCCAAGACAGATTTGTTCATTCTTTTGACAGTCCGTGGTACATTCAATATTCTTCTCCAACACCACAATTCAAATGCATCAATTCTTCTTTGGTCTTCCTTAGTCATCATCCAGCTTTCACATGCATATGAGGTGACTGAAAACACTATGGCTTGGGTCAGGCACACCTTAGTCTTCAAGGTGACATCTTTGCTTTTCAACAATTCAAAGAAGTTTCTTCCAGCATATCTGCCCAATGCAATGTATCGTTTGATTTCCTGACTGCTGTTTCCATGGATGTAGACTGTGGTCCACTAAAATGAAATCCTTGACAACTTCAATCTTTTCTCCGTTTATTATGATGTTATTTATTGGTCCAGTTGTAAGGAGTTTTGTTTTCTTTATGTTGAGGTGTAAGCCACACTGAAGGCTGTGGTCTTTCATCTTCACCAGTAAGTGCTTCAAGTCTTCTTCACTTTCAGCAAGCAAGGTTGTGTCATCTACATATCACAGGTTGTTAATGAGTCTTCCTCTAATTCTGATGCCGTTCTTCTTCATAGAGTCCAGCTTCTCAGATTATTTGCTCAGCGTACAGACTGAATAGGTATGGTGAAAGGATACAACCCTGACACATGCCTTTCCTGACCTTAAACCAAGCAGTATCCCCTTGTTCTGTTTGAACGACTGGCTCTTAATCGATGTACAGGTTCCTCATGAGCACAATTAAGTGTTCTGGAATTCCCATTCCTCACAATGTTATCCATAATTTGTTATGATCCACACAGTCGAATGCCTTAGCATAGTCAATAAAACACAGGTAAACATCCTTCTGGTATTCTCTGCTTTCAGCCAGGATCCATCTGACATCACTGATGATATACCTGGTTCAACATCCTCTTCTGAATCCAGCTTTAATTTCTGGTAGTTCTCTTGTCGATATACTGCTGCAGCCACTTTTGAATGATCTTCAGTAAAATTTTACTTGCGTGTGATATTGATGATATTGTTAGATAACTTCCACATTTGGCTGGATGACTTTTCTTGGGAATAGGCATAAATGTAGATCTCTTCCAGTCGGTTGGCCAGGTAGCCGTCTTCCAAATTTCTTGGCATAGATGAGTGGGCACTTCCAGTGATGTATCCATTTGCTGAAACATCTCAACTGGTATTTCATCAATTCCTGGAGCCTTGTTTTTCACCAATGCCTTCAGTGCAGCTTGGATTTCCTTCTTCAGTACTGTTGTTTCCTGATAATATGCAACCTCCTGAAATGGGTGAACGTCGACCAATTCTTTTTGGTATAGTGACTCTGTGTATTCATTCCATCTTCTTTTGATACTTCCTGCATCATTTAACATTTTCCCTGTAGAATCCTTCAATATTGCAACTCAAGGCTTGAATATTTTCTTCAGTTCTTTCAGCTTGAGTAATACAAAGCATGTTCTTCCCTTTCAGTTTTCTAACTGCAGGTCTTTGCATATGTCATAATAATTTACTTTGTCTTCTCAAGTTGCCCTTTGAAATTTTCTGTTCAGGTCTTTTACTTCATCATTTCTTCCTTTTGCTTTAGCTACTCGACGTTCAAGAGCAAGTTTCAGAGTCTCTTCTGACATCCACTTTGGTCTTTCCTTTCTTTCCTGTATTGTTAATGACCTCTTGCTTTCTTCATGTATGATGTCCTTGATGTCATTCCACAACTTGTCTGGTCTTTGGTCATTAGTGTTCAACAAATCAAATGTATTCTTGATATGGTCTCTAAATTCAGGTGGGATATATTCAAGGTCGTACTTTGGCTCTCGTGGGCTTCTTCTAATTTTCTTCAGTTTCAACTTGAACTTGCATATGAGCAACTGATGGTCTGTTTTGCAGTCAGCCTGTCCTTGTTCTGACTCATATTGAGCTTTTCCATCATCTCTTTCCATAGATGCAGTCGATTTGATTCCTCTGTATTCCATCTGATGAGGTCCACACATACAGTCACCATTCGGGTTGGTGAAAAACGGTATTTGCAACGAAGAAGTCATTGGTCTTCCAGAGTTCTATCATGCAATCTCTGGCATCATTTCTATCACTAAGGCTGTATTTTCCAACTACCAATCCTTCTTCGTTTCCAACTTTCACATTCCAATCACCAGTAATTATCAATGCATCCCAAATGCATGTTCGATCAATTTCAGACTGCAGAAGTCGGTAAAAATCTTCAGCATAGAACATCCAATTTAATCGACCTAATTAATTCTTATGCATTTTTAAAGCTTTAATTCATGTATCACTTCCTCTAAGGAGTCCTCTCTGATGATCCCCCTCCTCCCAATGAATGTAAACACTTCTGTTCATAAGTACCACAAGATACTGTTATGTTTGAGGTGACTGTCTTGGTTATCTAGTGCTGCTATAACAGAAATACCGCAAGTGAATGGCTTTAACAAACAGAAATTTTATTCTGTCACAGTCTAGGAGACTAGAAGTCTGAATTCAAGGTGCCAGCTCTAGGAGAAGGCCTTCTCTCTCTGTCAGTTCTGAGGAAGGTTCTTGTCATCATTGTTCTCCTGGTTTAGGAGCTTCTCAACACAGGAATTCAACCTAATCAAGACACAACCTAATCTTGCAGATTGAGTCCTGCCTCATAACATCATACAGGCAGGATTTACAACACACAGGAAAATTACATCAGATGACAAAATGGTGGACAATCATACAATACTGGGAATCACTGCCTAGCCAAGTTGACACACATTTTGGGGGGACACAATTCAATCCACAGCAGTGACCATGTACACTGGCTTCCCTGGGTCAGTCCTAGGATATGCCAACTGTTCCAGCACAAATATTAAGGGCATTCCTTTCACTCTCAAAAAGTGTCCCAGTTTGATAAGATAATATGGTCACCTTCGGCAGTAAGTGATACAAAGAAGACTAAGCAATGGTCTATACCTTTAAAAAAAATTTAGACCATCTAAATCTTTTCCAGTATATGTAAATATTATTAGCCCCCCCTTTTAGTCTCAAAAAAGTTATAATTTGGACAACAGACTATATATGATCACCCTATATATACATCAATATAGTATTTATCAAACAATCCTACACGTTTCCTTCCCTATCTATCACCTTCACAAGACTAAATTTCTTGAGGGCTTGTTTTATTTATCTTAATATCCTCACAGCATAGCCTAAAGCTCAACACATATTAAATATATTCAATAATGTTTGCTGACAGCTATCAATCAATTCAGAAGACAATGCTTCTCTAAACAGCTTCAGTATAACCAGTTATTCATAAACACCTGAATAATAGGTGATTTATCAGCCTTAACTAATGCCTACAGGATAATTATAAAATATAATCATATTGATCTCAAAATGAAAAATATCGTAGCAATAACATATTTGATACATTATTTGGTTCAATTCATCCAAATAACATGGTCAACTTTCATATTAATATTCTTGCCAAATTCTGCAGAAGAATGCTTTTATTTAGAAATGGAAAAAGAACTCTCATAGTTCTACTTTTTGAGTGAAGAGAATTTTATCAGGGACCTTGGAAATACTAAAGTTACTCTTCTACCTCAACATCTACATCTTTTTTTTTTTTCCATTTTATTGTGTCTTAGGTGAAAATTTACACAGCAAATTAGTTTCTCGTTCAACAATCCATACACAAATTGTTCCGAGACATAGGTTGCTACCCCCGCAATATGTCAGCACTCTCCCTACTTCCACCCTGCTGTCCCCGTTTCCATCCCTCCAGTTTCCCTGCCCCTCCTTGCCTTCTAATCTTTGCTTTTAGGCAGTGTTGCCCGTGTGATCGCCTATGGCTGACTGTTCTAAAGAGCACGTTCCTCACGGGTGTTATTATCTTATAGGCCAATCTATTATTTGGCTGCAAGGTGACTTCTGGGAGTGACTTCAGGTCCAGGTTAAAAGGAAGTCCCAGAGCAACAGTTTCTGGGGTTCCACCAGTCTCTATCAGCCCAGTGAGTCTGGTCTTTTATGAATTTCAGTTTTGTTCTACATTCTCTCCCACTCTAACCGGGACCTTCTACTGTCAGTAGTGGTAGCCAGGCACTATACAGTTCTTCTCATCTCAGGCTAGAGGAGGCTATCATTCGTGTGGGTCATTAGTCTTGTGGACTAATTGCTTACTTGAGTCTTTGGTTTCCTTCAGTCTCCTTTGTTCCAAACGGGAAGAGACCAACAGTTGTATCTTAGACGGCTGCTCACAAGCTTTTAAGACACCAGACACTACTCCCCAAACTAGGATGTAGAACATTATCTTTATGAACTATGTTATGCCAATTGACCCAGATGTCCCCCGAGACTATGGTCCTTAGCCTTCAAGCCCAGTAACTCAGTCCCACAAGGTGTTTGGATACGTCTAAAGAGTTTCCATAACTGGGCCCCATATGTGCTCTATTATATATATGAATATATACATAGCACATACGAATACATATATACAAATGCACACAACTATACATATATACGCACACACGTACTCCCACAGGACTCTCACACTTATATAGCGTACATATTTACCTCTATAACCACTCACACATTTTTGGTTGTTATTACTGTTGTATCAGGATTGTATATGTTATAGCATTTACCGCGTTGTTGTTAGGTGCTGTCAAGTTGGTTCTGAATCGTAGCAACAGAATGAAACACCGCCAGGTCCTGCACCATCCTCACAATTGTTGCTATGTTTGAATCCATTGTTGCAGCCACTGTGTCAATCTATCTCATTGACATTTTCCTCTTTTTCACTAACCCTCTACTTCAGCAAGCATGATGTCCTTCTCCAGGGACTGGTCCCTCCTGATAACACGTCCAAAGTACATGAGACGAAGTCTTTCTGTCCTCACTTCTAAAGAGCATTTTGGCTATATTTCTTCCAACACAGAATTATTCATTCTTCCGGAAGTCCATGGTATATTCAATATTCTTCACTGACGCCATAATTCAAAGGCATCAAATTCTTCTTCGGTCTTCCTTATTCGTTGTCCAGCTTTTGCATGCATGTGAGGCGACTGAATGTATCATGGCTTGGGTCAGACACAGCTTAGTCTTCAAAGTGACATCTTTTCTTTTTAATACTTTAAAAAGGTCTTTTACCACAGATATGCCCAATGCCAACACATCACTGCATTTAACATAGACGTTCTTTATTCTTGTGTATCTATCAGTGTCTTCGTCTACCTTGGTCACGTTGTGCTGACTGCCCCCATATTGTCTAGTGCCCTTCCCTTCACCAGAATTAACACATCTGCTATCTAGTAAGTGATTTCTCCTCCCTGTCCCTCTCAACCCTGGTAACCATCAGAGAAAGTAGCTTTCTGTGTGTAAACCTATTCTTGACTTTTTTATAAAAGTAGTGTCATGTAGTATTTGCCCTTTTATGATTATTTCACTCAGCATGATGTCATCTAAATTCATCCATGCTATGTTTCATGGAGTCATCATTGTTTATCACTGCAGAGTATTCCATTGCATATATGTACCACATTTTGTTTATCCATCAGTTGATGGACACTTAGGTTGTTTCCATCTTTTTGCTACTGTGAATAATGCTGCAATGAACATGCATGTGCATGTATCTATTCGTGTCACTGCTCTTCTTTCTCTAGGATATATATCTAAGAGTGGGATTGCTGGATCATATCATATTTCTATTTCTAGCTTTTTGAGGAAGAACACACTGTTTTGCATAGTGGTTGCACCATTTTACAATTTCACCGGCAGTGTACAAGAGTTCTGATCTCCCCACAACCTCTCCAGCATTCACTGTTTTCTGTTTTTTTGATCAGTGCCAGGGGTGAGATGGTATCTCACTGTAGTTTTGATCTGCATCTCTCTAATGGCTAATGACTGCGAGCCTCTCTTCACGTGTTTGTTAGCCACCTGAATGCCTTCTTTGGTGAAGTGTCTGTTCGTGTCCTTTGCCCATTTTTTGATTTGACTGTCTTTTTGTTGTTGAGCTGTTGAAGTTTTCTATATATTTTAGACATCTGACCCTTGTCAGATATGTCGTAGCCAAAATTTTTCTCCCAGTGTGTAGGTTCCCTTTTTACTCTTTTGGTAAAGTCTTTTGATGAGCATACATGTTTAATTTTTAGGACGTCTCAGTTATCCAGTTTATCTTCTGTTGTTCGTGTATTTTTAGTTATGTTTGATAATGTATTTATGCCATAAATTAGGACTCCTAATTTTGTACTTATGTTATCTTCCAGGAACTTTAAGTTTTGACTTTAACATTTAGGTCATTGATCCACTTTGAGTTAGTTTTTGTGTATAGTGTGAGGTATGGATCCTGTTTCATTTTTCTCCAAACGGATATCCAGTTTTGTCAACACATTTGTTAAAGAGACTATCTCTTCCCCATTGAATGGACATCGACCCTTTGTAGAAGATCAGCTGTCCACAGCTGGATGCATTTACTTCTGGGTTCTCAATTCTGTTCCACTGCTCTGTGTGTGTGTCACTGTACCAGTATCAGGCTGTTTTGACTACCATGGCTGTATAGTTTAAGTTCTAAGATGGGGAAGTGTGAGGCCTCCTACTTTGTTCTTCTTCAATAGTTCTTTAGCTCTTTGGAGGCTCTTTTCTTTCCATACAAAGTTAAAGAAAGTTTTTCCATTTCATTAAAGAAAATTGTTGGGATTTGGATCAGGATTGCATTACATCTATAGATCACTTTGGGCAGTACTGACATTTTCATAATGTTAATTCTCCCAATCCATGAGCATGGTATGTTTTCCATTTACATAGGTTTCTTTTAGTTTCCTGCAGTAGCGTTTTGTAGTTTTCCTTGTATAAGTCCTTTACATCCCTGGTTATATTTATCCCTAGGTATTTTATCCTTTGGGGGCTGTTGTAAATTGTACTGTTTTCTTGATTTCCTTTTTGGAGTTCTCCTTGTTAGTGTAAAGAAATCCAACCAATTTTTGTATGTTGATCTTGTATTCTGCTACATCACTGAACTCTTCTATTAGTTCCAGTAACTTTGTCGTGGAATCTCTGGGATTTTCTATGTATAGGATCATCATATCATCTGCCAGTAGGGATCATTTACTTCATCCTTACCAGTTTGGATGCTCTTTATTTCCCTTCCTTGCCTTACTTCTCTGGCTAGGACTTCCAGTACAACACTGAATAAGAGTGGTGATAATGGGCATCTTTGTCTCATTCCTGTTTGCAAGGGGAATGCTTTCAACCTCTCTCTCTCTCCGTTGAGAATAATGTTGGCTGTTGGTTTTGTATATACATATGCCCTTAATTATGTTGAGGAATTTCCCTTCTGTGCTATTTTGCTGAGAGTTTTTATCAGGAAGGGTGTTGGATTTTATCAAATGTCTTTTCTGCATCAATTGAGATGATCATGCAACTCTTTTCCTTTGTTTTATTTATGGAGTAAATTACCTTGATTGAATTTCTAATGTTGAACCACCCTTGCATCTCTAGTATGAATCCCATCTGATGGTGATGATGTTTTTTTTTTTTTTATTCTGTCATATTCTGTTGGCTAGAATTTTGTTGAGATTTTTGCATCTATATTCACAAGCGATATTAGTCTGTAATTTTCTTCTTTGGGGGGTTTCCTTGTTTGACTTTGGTATCAGGTTTATGCTGGGCTTCAAAGAATGAGTTAGTCAGTATTCCTTCCTTTTCTATGTTCTGGAATAGTTTGAGTGGAATTGGTATCAACTTTTCTCTGAATGTTTGGTAGAATTCTCCAGTGAAGCCATCTGGGCCGGGGCTTTTTTTTGTTAGGAGTTTTTTTATGACCTTTCTAATTCTTCTTTTGTCATGGGTCTATTTAGGTTTTTTACCTCTGTTGTGTTAGTTTATGTAGATAGTATGTTTCTAGAAATTTGTCCATTCTAAGTTTTCAAATTTTTAGAGTACAATTTTTCACAATATTCTGTAATAATCCTCTCGATCTTGGTTGTTTCTGTTGTAATGTCACCTATTTCCTTTATTATTTTGGTAATCTGTGTCTTCTCATTGTTTTCTTGTGCCAATTTGGCCAGTGGTTTGTCAATTTTATTGGTCCTCTCAAAGAACCAACTTCTAGTTTTGTTGATTCTTTTTATTGTTTTTCTATTTTCTATCGCATTTATTTCTGCTCTGATCTTTATTATTTCCTTTCTTCTGGTGATTGTAGACTTCTTCTGCTGTTCCTTTTCTATTTGTTCAAGTTGTCAGGTTAAGTTAATGATTTTGGATCTCTACATTTCTTTTTACAGAACACTTTTTTTAATGTCTTCAGAAATGTACATGAAACCATAAAAAATTATTGTATTTTTTATTTAAAAAGGAAAATCATTTTGCTACACTCTTCCACAGAGTGTCACTAAAAGCTATTTCTGCCTGGGGAAGATGATATACATTTTGTACATACAAACATTTACATGAACAAGCAAAGTCACTTCATATTTTAGCCTAATAACAACTGTCACACATCTTCCAGAATAGGGGTGACTTCTAGAGGAAACATACAAAAATATGATCTCAAGATCTTGGATTTTTTTGTTCCCATGCAGTTTATTACTAATCACTTGCAAGTCAGTAAGAAAAATGGAAAACTGTTTTCTGACTAAACAAAAGTCGTACTTAGCAAGAACCTGATTGGAGTATGAGAATCAACTACCAAAATAATTACAAAAATGTACTTAGCTCTGGGATTAAAACAAGCACAGTTCTAAAATCAATATTGCTTTTAGGGTGTAGGAGGATAACCCACAAACGTAATTCCTCTCCTTTTACTGAAAAGAACAAAAGAAACCACATTTTAACAAACAGGACAGGAATTACAAGGGGGGAAAGGAGACTACAGGATAAAAACTAACTCAATGTCTTCTTTAATTAGATTTTCAATAATTTTCATTGTAGGAATACAGATGTACTCTCATATTCAAGTCACCAAAGTTGTGGCAAGTTAGTGCAATTTCTGAATAAGCAGCTTTACAAGTTTCTGATGGAGTCTCAATTTTTAGATTCTCTTGCAACTAATTACAAGCTTGGGTGATCACTCAAAGCAGAAATAAAGTTAAAGTAAAATGAATACTCTCCCCCTTCAGCTCTCACAGCAATATCTCACACACCATACTTTAATGACTGTTTCTGGTTACTTATGAACTGTCATTACCTGACAGGGCAAACAGACTGAGATTTCACAAATGAAAGAGAGCACATACAGCTTCAGCAAGCCAGAGCAGTGGCCAGAAAAGATTACAATCTATAATGAAATCACTCAGCTTTCATTTATAGCTGCTAACGTGAAGGATTTTACCTATAAATAAATTATACAAGCATTATACATGTACAATTATTATCACCATCATCCCAAATCTGGCTTTCAGAAGAGGAGGTTGGCAGGTGGGGGGAAGCATGGGTGACAGACATCCAAGGTGACTAACAGTGATTGTGGGCCTACTCTGTGCCAGGCAGTGTGAAAGTCCTGGAAACAAAACTATAAAACCGACAAAGCCACTGCCCTCAAAGTTACAGCAAGAAGATCATATATATATCAGCAGGATCCACTCCCAGGTCTAATTCTAATCCATGTGCCCCTCCTCAAAATATACTGTCCCAAGTGGGGAAAGCCCTTCGGCAGACTTTTAGGAACAAGAGGGACAGAAGAACCAACTCTTTTACTAAGATATGTGAAAAAAATTGAGTTTTCTCCCTGAAATAGTTTCAGATGGTACAACCAAATAAAAAGAACCTGACTAAACATTAAATACATGACACAGAAAAAAGACACCTTCAAAATAGTTCATATCAGTATTCTCAGTTTATTTCCATCATCCTCCAGTGAGGCGGATCAACCCTACTTAGTAATTGGTTCCCTTTCTAGACTAAGAATTTTACAAGACAATTAAGAACCAAAACCAAGTAACTCCACACTGAAACTCTTCTAATCTTTACATCTGCAAATAGGGTAATCTCCTGAGAAGTTCCTTAAAGATACCACTCACAGAATTCATTCTTCAGAGAAGGAACCAGCAAAACAAAAATTCTACAAGTGTCATAATTTCCAATGGAAAAACACAAGTCTCATCTCAATCTTGGTTGGTTACATAATTAGTTAAGAAAGCTATCAGTGACTTAAATCACTTAAGAAGGCAAATTTACATAAACATTCCAAATCACAACCAATAAAAATATTCATGCTTCCTTGAACTCCAATTGTCTTTATCCAATATAACCAAGTTATAGGAAAGAAGTCAAAATTTTAAATGTTTCATTTGTTGACATTTCCTCTTTTCCTTTAATAATCTCTAAAATTATATACAATCATCTACGTATCATTACTATAAAGAGTTCATAAAATACAAACAGAATGTATTAGCCATATTATAATAATATTTTTTCAGTATACCTAATGAAAAATGCTAAGTAAGTACAAGATTATATAGTAAAGTAGTTTAATTAGGCTTCACCAGAGTTTACAGCATTCCAGAATTGGTTAAAACTTTTAAGATTAGAGTTATTAGTTAATATAATTAGACTTCTGATTTCTTAGAACAATTAATTACACCAATACTTTGAACTTCTAACTGCATAAAACTCTGCCATCCAAAAAAATTATTTTTCTCATAATTTCATATACTATAGTTAGTATTAACTACTGAAGCTTTTCAAAGGTGGAATACTATTGGTTGCACGAGCGAAATGACTCTTTCACTTTAAATAAATATATATTACCGTATAATCTAACCATACATCAAATAAATCTCTTTTCAGCTAATACTTTTGTTAAGAACAACAGGAAGCTAATAATGGCTGGTGTTGTGAAACAGGAAACATATTCAAAAAGACACTGTGGAAGCCTAGAACTCTAAATCCTGTTTTTAACAGGGTTTGCGCATGTTTTTCCATAGGATTTACAAGTAGGCAAGATACTGAGCCTGACATCTCTAACTCTCTCAACTTCAGAGAGAAAAAGCCTGTTGAGGCTCAATAACCTAACAGATCACAAAGACATGACCTCACATGAAAAAGTGTTAGGTTTTCTTTAACCAAATAGTAAGACTACTCATTAAAATATTTTTACTTCAAATCTAAAACGTACATCTAGTTTTTAAAAGCTTATCGTAAGTCACGTTAGGATATCATGTATACAACAGCAACTGAAAGAAAATAATCTAATTCCTATGCAAACGTTATTGTCATAATTTAAAATACGTCTCCCCCCAGGAATCTTATAAGCCTAGCCACAAATGTGGGATCAATTTTAAGGAGGATTAAAAATATCCACTTAATTAATTCAACTGTCAAAAGTTCACCCATTTTCTTAAATTAGTGTCTTCTCCGTTATTATATAATTTATACTGTTCAACCAAAAATTTTTTCTGTGACATGCTGTCCTCCAAATAAAAGATTAAATATTAGGAACGTGGGCAGCAGAAAAAAAAATGTTTTTGTCAGCTTCTTTAAATTGTTATTTGTGATCACTCCAATTGTGTCCACCACCACCACCATTTTTTTATGTAATTAAAGAAGTAACAGGCTGATTGTAGAAATTTAGAAAAGTATAAATAAAAACTTTAACTATCACCTTTTAGTGTCTCCACCCAGAAATGACCAGAGTTAACACACTGATGTACTTGCTTTCAATCTTTGTTTTAGGTGCAAATACACGTACTTTTAAAATAAAATTGTGATAAAGCTGTATATTAATATTTTATTCAGCCTTTTTACCACATAATATATTGTGAAGTATGTCTCTTGTTATAAATAATTTTAGGAAACATGATTAATAACAGCTTTATCCTACTCTATCATATGTATATGTCATAATGGATTTAACCATTCCCCTATTACTGGATATATAAGTTGTTTGACTTTCTACCAATACAAATAACACTTTGATGTACTCCTTACTAACACTCATTGACAAAAAAGGCAATAAACAACACTCAGAACCTGTGTGAAAACAAAGTCTATAAACACATGAAAATATTCAACTTCACTAACAAATTAACAAAATACACAGAAATTATGACAAACCATTTTTTACCTACCGAACTGGAAACTACAAAGAATATAAATAATACTAAGTTCTGGTGCAGAAATTAGAAGAATTCCAATGCAATGCTAATTATAAACTAACAACCTTACTGAATAACAATTTGGTAGTATCTACGGAGGGCTACTCATAGCAACCCTATAGGACGGAGAAGAACTGGCCCATAGGGTTTCCAAGGAGCAGCTAGTGGATTTGAACTGCCAACCTTCTGGTTAGCAGCCGCAGCCCTTAACCACTGCGCGACCAGGGCTCCATCGGAATCAGCCCAATGGCAACAGGTTTGGGTTTTTTTTGGTATCAAGGGCTTTGTTATGGATTGAACTGTGTCCTAAATCCTAACCCCTATGCCTGTGGAATGGAGTTCCTGGGTGGAATAATCAATTAAGCACTCAACTATTAACCCAAAAGCTGGCGGTTAGAACCCACCCAGAGACATTTCAGAAGACAAGCCTGGCAACCTTCTTCCAAAAGGTGCACAGCGTCAAAAACTCTATGGAGCGGTTATACTCTGCACACAGGGGTTACCATGAGTTGGTATCTATTCCAGGGCAACTAACAACATACCTGTGGATATAACCCCATTTGAGAATAAGGTTTTCTTTGTTATGTTAATGATGCCATATCAGGCACATCAGCATACATTATGCCTTAAGCCAATCACCTTGAGATATACAAGGAACAACTTAGGCACAGAGAAGGAAGCACAGGCAAGGAAAGACAGATGTCATGCCATATGAAGATCACCAAGGAAAAAAAGCTGAAAAGAGACAAGGGCCTTCCCCCAGAGCCGAAACAGAAAGAAAGCCTTCCCCTAGAGCCCCTGTCCTGAATTCAGATTTCTAGCCTCCAAAACTGTGAGAAAATAAATTTCTGTTCATTAAAGCCACCCACTGCACTATTACTTTTATAGCAGTACTGACAAACTAAGACAGGCCTTAAAATATTTTACCCAATAATTTAATATTTAGAAATGCACCCTAAATAACCACCAAGTGTCTGTCAGTTTGTCGTACTGTGGGGGCTTGGGCATAGCTGTGATACTGGAAGCTTTGCTGCCGGTATTTCAAACACCAGCAGGGTCACCCATAGTGGACAGGTTTCATTAGAGCTTCCAGACTAAGCTAGGAAGAAGAACCTGGCAATCCACTGCTGAAAAAAAACTGGCTAGTGAAAACCTTATGAATAGCAGCAGAACACTGTCTGATGTAGTGCCAGAAGATGAGCCCCTCAGGTTGGAAAGCACTCATACTATGACTAGGGAAGAGCTGCCTCTCCCAAAGCAGAGTTGACCTTAATGACATGGATGGAGTTAAGCTTTTGGGATCTTCATTTCCTGATGTGGCACAACTCAAAATGAGAAGAAACAGCTGCAAACATCCATTAATAATCGGAACCTGGAACGTATAAAGTATGAATCTAGGAAAACTGGAAATCATCAAAATGAAAAGGAACACATAAAACATCAATAACCAAGGCATTAGTGAGCTGAAATGCACTGATACTGACCATTTTGAATCACACAATCATATGGTCTACTATGCCAGGAATGACAAAGCAAAGAGGAATGGCATTGCATTCATCATCAAAAAGAACATTTCAAGATCTATCCTGAAGTATAACACTACCAGTGATAGGATAATATCCATACGCCTACAAGGAAGACCAGTTAATATGACTATTATTCAAATTTATACACCAACCACTAAGGCCAAAGATAAAGAAATTGAAGATTTTTACTAACTTCTGCAGTCTGAAATTGATCAAACATGCAATCAAGATGCACTGATAATTACTGCGATTGGAATACAAAAGTTGGAAACAAAGAAAAAGGAACAGTAGTTCGAAAACATGGCCTTGATGATAGAAATGACGTCAGAGTTCGCATGATAAAATTCTGTAAGACCAACAACTTCTTCATGGCAAATATCCTTTTTCAACAACATAAACAGTGACTATATACGTGGACCTCGCAAGATGGGATACACAAGAATCAAATCGACTAGATCTCTGGAAAGAGACAATGGAAAAGCTCAATATCATTAGTCAGAACAAGGCCAGAGGCCAACTGTAGAACAGACCATCAATTGCTTATGTGCAATTTCAAGTTGAAGAAATTTAGAACAAATCCATGAGAGCCAAAATATGACCCTGAGTATATCCCACCTGAATTCAGAGATCATCTCAAGAAAAGATTTGACACATTGAATACTTATGACCAAACACCAGATAAGGTGTGGAATGACATCAAGAACATCATACATGAAGAAAGCAAGAGGTCATTAAAAAGACAGGAAAGAAAAGACCAAAATAAATGTCAAAAGAGACTCTGAACATTGCTCTTAAACACTGAGTAGCTAAAGCAATCAGAAAAAATGATCACATAAAAGAGCTGAACAGAAGATTTCAAAGGGCAGCTAGAGAAGACAAAGTAAAGTATTATAATGAAATGTGTAAAGACCGAGAGTTAGAAAACCAAAAGGGAAGAATATGTTTGGCATTCCTCAAGCTGAAAGAACTGAAGAAAAAAATTCAAGCCTCGAGCTGCAATACTGAAGGATATGGGGAAAATATTAAACGATGCAGGAAGCATCAAAAGAAGATGGAAAGAATACACAGAGTCACCATACCAAAAAGAATTGGTCAACATTCAACCATTTCAGGAAGCAGCATATGATCAAGCACGAGTGGTACTGAAGGAAGAGGCGCAAGCTGCACTGAAGGCACTGGCAAAAAACAAGGCTCCAGGAATCGACGGAATACCAAATGAGACAATTCAGCAAACATGCAGCGCTCAAACTCCTCAATCATCTATGTCAAGAAATCTGGAAGACAGCTTCCTGGCCAACCAACTGGAAGAGATCCATATTTATGACTATTCCAAAGAAAGAAGATCCAACAGGATGCGGAAATTATCGAACAAAATCATTAATATCACACACAAGTAAAATTTTGCTGAAGAGCATTCAAAAGTAGTTACAACAATACACTGACAAGGAACTGCCAGAAATTCAAACAATTCAGAAGAGAATATGGAACCACAGATATCACTGGTGGTGTCAGATGGATCCTGGCTGAAAGCAGAGAATACCATAAATATGTTTACCTGTGTTTTACTGACTTTGCGAAGACATTCGACTGTGTAGATCATAACAAATTACTGACAACACTGCAAAGAATGGGAATTCCAGAACACTTAATTGTACTAATTAGGAACCTGTACTTAGACCAAGAGGCAGTCATTCGAACAGAACAAGGGGATACTGCATGGTTTAAAATAAGGAAAGGTGTATATCAGGGTTGTATCCTTTCACCATACTTATTCAATCTGCATGCTGACCAAATAACCTGAGAAGCTTGACTATATAAAGAAGAACTCAGCATGAGGATTGGAGGAAGACTTGTTAACAACCTGCGATATGCAGATGACACAAACTTGCTTGCTGAAAGTGAAGAGGACTTGAAGCACTTATTGATGAAGATCAAAGACCACAGCCTTAGCACGGATTACACTTCAACATAAGAAAACAAAAATCCTCACAACTGGACCAATAAGCAACATCATGATAAACAGAGAAAAGACTGAAGTTGTCAAGGATTTCATTTTGCTTGGATCCACAATCAATGCCCATGGAAGCAGCCGTCAAGAAATCAGATGATGCATTGCATTGGGCAAATCTGCTGCAAGAGATCTCTTTAAAGTGTTACAAAGTAAAGATGTCACTTTGAAGACAAAGGTGTGTCTGATCCAAGCCATGGTGTTTTCAATTGCCTCACATGCATGTGAAAGCTGGACAATAAATAAGGAAGAATGAAGGAGAACTGATCCTATGGTGTTGGTGAAGAATACTGAATACACCATGGACTGCCAGAAGAATGAACAAATCTATCTTACAAGAAGTACAGCCAGAATGCTCCTTAGAAACAAGGATGGTGAGACTTTGTCTCACATACTTTGGACATGTTATCAGGAGGGACTAGTCCCCTCGAGAAGGACATCATGCTTGGTAAAGTAGAGGCTCAGCGAAAAACAGGAAGACCCTCAATGAGATGGAATGACACAGTGGCTGTAACAAAGGGCTCAAACATAGCAACAACTGTGAGGATGGCACAGAACCAGGCAGTGTTTCATTCTGTTGTACATAGGGTCACTATGCGTTGGAATCAACTCGACTGCACCTAACAACAACATCATAAACAATCATAGATAATCCTACATTTTGAACAAAAATTATATATATAGGGCCAATTCCCTTTTAATGTTAATTTAGTGTTACATACGTGTATCAAAAAATAAACAAAGACCTGGTCTACATTCTTATTCTCGAGTTCTGCTTTTCCTATTACACCATAGATTTTCATTTCTGATCCATCTTTTACTTTTCATCCAGCTTGTTTGTTTGTTTGTTTTAAAGTTCAATGCTCAATCTTAAAATTTCTGAGAGGTAACACATGCTTTCGGCATGTGTTATATAACATGTTATATAATAATTGATGCACAACTAAAATCACTGCACTTTATTATTCTACCTACAGAATAAACTTCTAGAAATACAAGTTTTATGTATTGGTATATAAGATGATATTCAAATGCCCTTTAATAATTTTTGCCATTTCCCCCTAAGAAGTGGGTTCTTAAAACAATACCTATTATATCACTTAATTCATAATGAAAAGTGAAATTATGTCATTTTTTTCCTTTTTAAAACAACTATGTGCATCCATTTTACCTGCAACAAATATTTAGTAAAAGAATCCATCAGTATAGCATGGTCCCAGAAGTGGACCTTCAAAACTAATCAATAAATGTGCTTTTTCCTCTCCTCTTCTGAGGTCTCTTACACTGAAAGGAAAACTCTTCTAATGCCTGGAAAGGAACCTCTGACTTTGAGTAATCTAAAATTCTTATATTGAAGTTTAGATAAATTTTCCTATATGAATACACCATCCATGAAGCTCTATCATCACATTTCTGAAGGAGTAGAAGCAAAAAGTGATTTCTGAAGGAGAAATACAAAGAAGAAAAAATCATTCTCACTGTAGAGTAACAGACTCAAGGCACAGCAATCAATTTCTCATGGCCTTGCCAGTCCACAAATGTCAAGAAAAACACCAAATGCCTAGAAGTTTCTCACCTGGTCACTCCTGGGAAGAAGCCCCATGGTCATGACTCTGTTCACCTTTTGGATCCTTGCCAAGCACTAGGTGCCCCAATCTGAACCAGTATATTTGGCTGGTATGAAAAATAATTTGGAACGTTAGTTTTCCCCAACACAAAACTCATTACATAACTTTAAGAGGGAAAACCAAAAAACCTACTGCCATCAAGTCGATTCTGACTCATAGCAACCCTATCGGGCAGAGTCGAACTGCCCCATAGGGTTTCTAAGGCTGTAAATCTTTACGGAAGCAGACTGCTATGTCTTTCTCCCACAGAGCAGCTGGTAGGTTTGAACCAACAAGCTTTTGGTTAGTAGCTGTGCTCTCAACCACTGTGCCACCAGGGCTCCTTAAAAAAAGGGAAGTAGACTAATACGTCTGTGAACAGTTTCATTTAAAGCCACTTCTCCTCAGACATAAATATGGGGGGAGCAGTTTTAGCTGTACAAACACTTCCTAAAAATCTCTATATTAAATAAGTGAAGAGTGAAACTTTTCTCCTCTTAAAATATAAAATTTCAATACATTTTTATATACGTTCTAACTCTACATTGTCCTCTTTATAAGGATAGGTATCCAAGAAAGAGATAGCAAGTTAGGCTGAAAAATTAGAAATTGTGCAAAAAAATTATCAATATCTCCATCATGTTGAGCTGTGCTATAAAGCTATTTCCAGAACAAAAGTGAGTGAAACAATTAGTATGTCATCAACTATATTACAAAACATTTCTTTATTCTTAGTTTCCTCGGCAGGGTGTTTTAGTATATAGTTCAACCCATACTTGCAAAACTTAACTTGCTCTAAAAATGCACTCTATGAAAATGTACTCCTTTGGATTTCATATTTTAATGTTTTTAAAGTTTTTACTTTAATCTATAACACAAATAACATTCCCAAGAGCAATTTAATATAACTTCTTCATTTTAATATTTCAACAAAAATTTCCCTTTGAAATAATAGCACAAGTATCTGTGATTATATAGCACAAATGTCTGAGACAATCATAGAATCATAAAATGTTAAACTTGAGAAGAAATCTTAGTGATAAATTACAAGTAAGAGGCTAGTTGGCCAACTTTACAGAACTAATATCAAGTTTCTCAATGTTACTTTTATTATTACCAGTTAATAATCTATAATGGTAATACACATAATATGCTTCAGTAGACAACATACAAGAAAGCTAAATGAATGTCTGTCCCAAATTGCTCATTTTAGAGATGGTTATAGTACAGATAATAGCAAGTATGGCACATGAAATCTACACTGAAATATTAAAGGACAGGGAGAATTTTTAAAATAAACAGTGAAGTTTATCCATGAACAACTCCGATCAACATAAAAGAATAATGAAAGCAACAACAAGCAAGTAATAGGATAGAAATAAATATCGGGATCATTAGAAAACAACAAGGGTCCCTTCGTGCTAGAAAAGGCCAATATAAAGGTGAAAAACACAGCATCAGCACCACTTGTGCCTTTTAAAAAAACCAACGCTGAATCAAACATCCATACTTCATCAACAGCAGTTTTAGACTACATTAATAGAAGTGCAATGTCTCAAGCAAGGGAGATGTTGCAACCAACCTCTTTGCCACGTACACCTAATACCACAGTTTACAGATATCCTTATCCCTTCCTGGATCCTGTCTCGTCAGTTTAACATCATCTCTCTATGAAATTGCGTAAAAGAGCAGAAAGCATTTATTGCTTTCATATCTTAGAAGTTAACCTTTAGACGACATCACCATCCAGAAAACTCTTTTGCCCTTCCTTTCTACTTTCCTGAAGTCGGCTATCCTCACAGTATCTTAAACTTAACATATCTCACAAACCATACTCATTGTTGTCTCCTAAATTCACTTTTTAAAAGCATGCCCTGATTTTCACTTATATTAAATGTCCAGCATAGGCAAATCCATAGAGACAGAAAAGAGATTAGTGGTTGCCAGAGGATAAGGGTAAGGGAGAGGGGAAACTGGGAGTGACTGCAACAGGCATAAGGTTTCTTTTCAGAGTAAGGGGAATGTTCCTGAATCAGATAGTGGTGGTGATTGCACAACATTGTGAGTATATTAAAAACCACTGAACTGTACACTTTAGAATGGTTAATTTTATATCTCAATTTTCTAAACTACAAATTAAAGACACACATATCAAAAGTATGTCCCTCCTACTTTCCTTGTACTTTATAAAGTAATGAACTCCCATAAGTGAAATTATTCAAGCAGAAGCTGAAAGATCATCTGTCAGAAATACGCTATTGAAGAGGTTCCTGAAGTGGCTGGGAAATTACACTAGATTACCTTTAAGTATTTTTCATCTCTAAATTTCTATGTCATGAGCAAAAGTGAAGAGATCGGAACCAGGAGAAAATTTTAAAACACAGTGACCAAGAAGAAAAAATATGAAGCATAACTTAAAAAGCTTTCTTATTGTTCAAAATGAGAACCATAGAATATGATGAAGCAAAGGAACAAAAATAAAATACCCCACCACCACCACCACCAAGAAAAAGCATAGAAAATTAAGGGAAAAAACTAATTAGCACAAAAACCCACAATTTTATTCAGAGTTTAATATATCAATGTCCAGTAAACAATATATGAATAACATAATAGAAAGCTATTTTCCTCCAAATTTGGAGTCTTGTCTTTAAAGTCTATGAACCCAACAACTTGTGTTGTTTATTAGGAAGTGCAGAAGGGAAGACAAAGTATGATGTATGACTGAAAAGCAAGAAACTCTAAATCTTTCTACAAGTAAATGCCAATAAACATCTATAATAATTTGCTGTAGAAGAGAATCCCTTTTTAAGCATCAAATGACCATTGTTCAGTGAAAAAGAAAAATCTTAGTACATACACATGGATTTTAGAAAAGGAGCTCATCGATAAATAATTCATTATCTGATTTTACACATTACATGAAAATAATATTTGACACATTTCATTTACCTAGTTATGAACCATATGTTACAAAAAGTATCAATATTTAAAAGGAAATCCAATTTAAATGTTATGCTATCAATATTATACAAATAAAAGCAAGTTAAATAAGATCACAATTTTTAAACTCTCTCTAGAAGTTTATTAATCCAGGCTTCCAAAAGAATGGGAGAAATGTAATTTCTGAGTCTATCCAGAATTTCCTCCTCCTGTGCTTTCATAATTAACAACTCAAACCACATGAAGAATCTTGAAGGTAACTTTTTATGACCCAAACTCCTTATGAATTTAAGGATCACAATTCATTCTGAATCCAGAAACACAGTGCCTAGTGCACTCTACACGCTTACACCTTCAAAGATTACTGTCCCAAGCAACCAGCTACAGAAAACCCCTCTGGAAAGCAATCTGTTAAATAAGCTTCCACAACATTTTGTGGCCATCCACTTTCAGAAATCAGAAGACTGCTAATGTCAAATTCATATTCCAATGCCAGGTTCACAATGCTGGACATTTAGGGGCACATTCTGAAAATTCCCTGACTAAAAACAACTGAGAACTCTGTAGTCCAGAGCCTTGCTACTCAAAAAGTATGATCCCTTGACCAGCAGCATCGGCACCACTTAAGAACTTGTTAGAAATGCAAAATCTCAGGTCCCACCCCATAGAAGACTATGTAAGTTTTCTGTATTACTTGACAATATTAAAATCTGCTAGAGAGGACAAGAGGACAAGAAAACAAACGGGACGGATAAAACTCATTTAAGACATGATAATCATAGGGTAAGCAAGGTTAGCTTATAAAATACAGGCAACACTCAGAGGCTCTGTTAAGTATAGATTATGAGAATGCAAGCTTGTGAAACAGGCGGAATTCAACAGATGTGATAAAAATAAATAGTAAGTTAGTAACCTGTAAGACAGTCAGTGGTGGTTCAGTGGTAGAATTCTTGCCTTCCATGTAGGAGACACAGGTTCGATTCCAACCAAAACACCTCAAGTGCAGCCACCACTCGTATGTCAGTGAAGGATTGCCTGCTGCTGTGATGCTGAACAGTTTTGGCAGAGCGTCCAGACTAAAACAGAATATGATGACAGGTCTAGCGATCTACTTCCAAAAAACCAGCCAACGAAAACCATACAGATCACAACAGTTCAATGCTGTTGTGCATGGGGTCACCATGAGTCAGGGCTGACATGATGGAAGCTAGTAATAACAAGACATGCCAAAAACAGAATAGAAAATATGACAGAACAAACAAGAAGTTTACTTATAGGCAGAATGGACTGGAAAGACAAAGTTATGATCATGCCATCTCCGGGCTAATAGCTATGACACCCTTAAATTGGCCACCCACTGATGACACCCGATTTGGTCCTATTCTGGATTCACAGTTGTTCTACCAATGAAATGTAAATACTGCCCATGGCTTATCAGCAGGCAAACTGGCAAAGCTATAACTGTGAATAGATGTACTTGTCTCTCTGATAGGGCAAATGTGTTGGCCCAGAGCAGCACTGGTCTGTACAGTCCTTCTCAAACATCAACTTTGGTCCTCATAACCACACCATCAACAGGGAAGGCTGACCTGACAGATAGACAGGACATATGAACGTTGCGTAGTCAGGACTTAGGTAGTGTGGTCCCTTCCAACCCTGCGTGCACCTTAAGTGTGTTAATTTACCCCCTTGCTTTCCTCCTGCTTCTCACCATGTGTTTTAAATTGATTTGATAAACGGTGTGATTGAAGCATTTTAATTTGGGTGGTGAACGCTTCTGATCCATTACCTCTGGGATAGCTTCCCGGGCAGTATACTTGGAGATTAACCATTGCATCAAGGTTATTTCCCACAAAACACCTACTGAATCCAGATCTGTATTTTAACAAGATCCCCAGGTGATTTATATACACCTTAAAATTGACGAAGCACTGAGCAAGACTGTTAAAAGAGAAGCCCCCACAAAGACAGAGAAATGTAGATCTCTGAAGAACTAGTATGCTCTGAACACCATCTCCGAGAACAGGCCCCATGTACCCCTAACAATACCTCAGAGCCCCAAAAGAAGGAGAAAAAACTACTAAGGGACACATATTCAGCAAACTATCGTGTAAAGTTCAGAGCAGCATTGCTGCCGTTGCTGATACTCCTTTGAACTCCATACCGTTTGAGGAAAAAATGAAATTCAACATTAACCCTGCAATATCCTTCTTGCTGAGAGTTAAGAAAATCTACTTTTTCAGATATGCTGTTTTAAGAACACCAATCCAAAGGACATAAGTCTGCCACAAACAGATAAAGGGTTATAACTTCCTTAATGAAGTTGTGGTGACCTTAGAAAGATCTTCAAAGAAAAAAAGCTGGGCAGAAACAGCCTGAGAACCTTACTTAATGAGGCTGTACACATCCCCCCACCAGTAGTTCCTGAATTGATCAGCTCCAGTCATTTTACCTATTTCTAACATTTGCATTTTCCCGACACATAGTAGGGGCTCAATAAATGTTCTGAATTAATAGAAAAATGAAAAATGTCATTCTACCCTTGATTCACCCAACACAAATTTATTTTTCTCAATTCCTTGGTTTTGAGAAATTCCTGAGAATGAAGGCATAATTCCACATCTCAAGTTAGCATGGTTCATAGCACTCTTCTACATCTTGAAGTTAGACTTCATATTTTCATTTATTAATTCATTCTACTATTCCATGACCCTGTGAAACACAAACTATACCATAAGAACAACTGTGTCAATGAAAGATATGAGAGTCATACTAAATGCTGGACAGCATATTAAAAAGTAACTATTAATTAAGTACAAGGAATTTGCCACATAGGAAAGATCAGCTATTATTCTGATGATTTATCTAGGGCCAGATTTAAGACACCTGAGGGAAATATCTATTTAAATCATCTATAGAAGAACTAGACTGAAACTGAGAACGACATCGCACACAAAGTTGATAAACAGGATCTATAACAAAAGACTAAAGGTGTTTAAGAATATTTAACCTAATGGAGAACAAGATAAGAATACCAGGAAAAGAATGTAAAAGTTCTAAAGCTCATTCCTGTAGGGAATGTGTTCTTTATCACCTCTGAAAGAGGAAGTGTGCTTAAATTTCAAAGGAAAAGATTTAGAAGCCATAACTTCCTACTCCATAAATAAAGCTTTGAAACACACGGAATGGCTGAGTGAATTCCCTTCCATGTGATCTACCAAAGTCCTTTCACTCTATGTATTTAATACAGGCAAGTACTGTTAAGTACCTGTAGGATATAGAAAACATGTCTGCCTCAGACATTTTGGCACCAGTTTTTACACTGTGTCATATGGTTTCTAAATACTATGTGTTTAAGAATTGACTCTCTAAGTTCACAGAGGAAAGGGGTACCTTATAGATTTTTGTCTTTTGCAGCTCACAGCATAGAAACAGATACATGATAAGCCTTCAATAAAAGTTACTGAGTTTAATTAAGTATCACCACCCTCTGAGGCAAAAATCTTAATTGGAGAGTAATCTAAATACCACCACCACCCATCACCACCTGTGCAAAATACCGCTGAAAATTTCCAGGTGAATCCACTTCCAGGTTAAACAACAGAAGCAATTAAGAGTCATTGTCTTATTCCTTAAGAGAGGCTAAGAATGCATCTTTCTATTTGCAAACTTAATCCACTCCAACTAGTAGTATTAACTGCCCAATAAAACACAACGCATTATCTGTTTCACAAATTTTATGCTTGATCTATGTGTTCTAGTTCTTGATGAAATGTGTTAAACTTAAATGTATGTAATCTATTTTCAGTCTTCGTTTTTAATACGAACATTAACAGGCAAGATGCTTACTGTTACAAGTGACAACAGTAACAATCATTTTAATTTCAAAATATCATACCCAAAACCTGGTTTATTCACATATGAACAGGCATATTTCAATGATAAATCCTTTAAAATCCATTAGACATATTACTGTGAAGCACAGAACCCAAATACAGGACTGGTATTCCATTTGGTTGAGTGGGTAGTGTTCTACTTGATAAATTTTCATAAGCTGCTATCCTGCTGTTAGGGAGTCAGTCACTGGGTTTAACAAACTCCTTGAAGAGTTCATTTCAGTTATTCCTGCTTTACTCAATGTGAAAAGTTAATCTTACTGTTTTCTTCCTAAGAGGTAAGAAGATGTTCAAAATGAAGCACCAGGAGGGGAATGGTGAAATTTAGGAGCTCATGGGATAGGCCTGAAGGAAAGGTACCTCTGAAGACAGTGGCTAGAGGTGGGGCAGAGAAGTGGGGAAAAGAAGGAGAGAAAGCCTAACAAAAGAAGGTGGTAAGCACTGCAAATATACTTATTTAGCTTACTTAGAAACTAGATACACACCTACAGTTTACTTTAAGCATAGTTCACCTGACATGGCCTACACACATCCAGAACATGTGCCTTACACTAATGAAATTAAAGTTTACCTGCTAACACCTGGAAATAACTTAGCAGATTTCATTTCAAAAGTTTTTATAATTAAAGCAAAACCAAATTTCTCTTTGAATAATTCCATATAAATCAAATATCTTACATCCTACTATGGAAGTTTCATAAGATGAAAAAAAACACAAGCACAGTAGTTTTAGATTTCAAGGACAGAACTGAAAAAGAAAACATATCAAATTCCAAATCTATCATATATGCACAGTGCCTAGGATAGAAGCCCTTAGGAAATGGTTTCAAACTACACATCCTACTGCCACAATGCTCCAGATACCCTTAGGAGGGCATGCCAAAATCTTAGGGCTGAGCTGATAGGCACGTAAACTTTGAAAAAGCACTCCAGAAGATTCTGATACTCAACCAACCACCACCCGCCCCCACTGTCATTATCAGATAATAACGTTCCACCACCTGCAGCTGATGTACTTTGTGCTACTCTTATATACCAAATGCTGAGTGAAGTCATTAGAATAGAGCATCTGAATTCAACTGGCATTTATCCAGTTTTTAAGAGGTAAAAATAAATCATGAATGACAAACCAATTTTACCTCCTTTCACAAAACTTCATTTTAAAACTACATAACAAATTCTGAGCTCAAAGCTGTTTACAATAGCTTCTCAATTAAAGTATTTAAGCCAGATAAATGTATTTCCATAAATCAAACTTTCACTTTTCACCAAGTAGCAGTACAAAAACAAAAGTTCCAACATTCCTCACAATCCACTTATACTTAAGGGGTAACTCAGATTTTTTTTTAAAGCAAGTAAATAAAGAGTATTTCAAGGTTACCATAATTCTCCCACTGTGCATTATACCTCATATCCTACAGTGTCTAGAGTCAGAAAATTGTATAATTTACAGGTACTCTTAGGGAAAGCTATTTAAAGAATTATTTTTCAAACTGGTATTTCCAGTTTCCACAGTCTTCATATTATTCAAACTCCAGTCCACTGGAATATATCTCACAGTCCAAACTTCTTCAGATTTAATATTATTCTCAACTTTCATTGGTTTATGCAACTATAAAGCACACTAAGAAATCAGATGGATATCTTTCAAACTCTAAACCTTTAAAATCACCTGACGACATGTGTATATCAAGAACCTTGATTCCTTACAAAAACTTCTGGTAGTTGTCAAATCTATTCTGCATACAGTTAGGCCCAAATAATAAAAATGGAGAAAACATACTTACCTTAATTGGAGCACTACTAAACTTAATTTTCCTATTTACTGGGATGTCTTCTTCTTCTGGCAATCCAACAATTTCTGAGTATTCCATATCAGGTTGATAGTAATTGTTTTCATCACTATCTTCCTGTTCATCTTGCTCAGTGCCTGTCTCTCCCCAATCTGAATTATACCTGGATCTTACTCTATACACATTATAGTCACTGTGCATGTAAACATGGGAATTCTCAAAATTATTCAAATCTTCAGGTACTTCTTTTCCATATCTGGATCCAGACGCATCACCAGAGGTGAAATCACTACCTCCAAGTTCTTTTCTCTGTTGCTTTGCTGCCTCACTCCCAACCAAATTAGCTTCAGCATCTTCTAAAGGTTCATTTTGTGGTGAAAGGATTTCAGACTCTGGCATTGCCTTATTTTCAGCACCAGGCTCTTCAGGAATGTCTTTGTCAATTCTGTCAGGAGCCTCCTGGTTAGATATTGAGTCCTCGGTTTCCTTGCTCTGCTGTATCCCTTCACTAGGCATTGAAACTAGAGTACCTTTAGAGGCTACTTCTGGTGCTGAAGTTGTATTGCTCTTCGGAGCATCCACTGCGTAGGCACCTTGTTTGTTTGAAGGCGACCAAGAATTAGAATCCTTAAGGTGTCCAAAAGTGTCAAGATTTGTAACAGTAGATGGTAAATTCAGTGGATAATGCCCAGTCACTGAGTATTCCTCATTGTTTTCAGCCTTCTCTGAAATGATGGCACTGGGAGAATCGGAGTTCTCAAATACTGCACTCAGTTGACTCACAGTTGGGGAGACAGCCTCTGTCCGAGAGCTAAGACTATCCAAGGAATCAGTACTGCCTCTGTTGGACTTGGACCCACCCCATTCATCCTGAGGTTCACTACCTCCAGCTTTTTCCTCTTTCTTTGGGGAATAGCGGTTGTTTTGTCCTGACTCATGCACACTTCTCTCAAACATCTTCCGAGTTTCTGTGAACTTAGAATATGAAGGGCCATCGTACAATGTGTCAAATCTACTAATTCGTTCTGAAACAGAGGACTCCAACTTAACAACTGAGCCATCTGTTTTCTCCAGAAATTCTTTGGGCTTCATTCTTCTCTGAGGAGATGAAGGTCTACCTTTCCCCCTGGTTTTGGCAATGACTGCAGCATTCTCACTGGGTTCCATACCCATCTGCATAAATAGGTTTTTAATTCTATTGACATTGGAGCCATATTTCCTCCCCCTGCTCTGCTGAGAGCCCTCACCTTCTTTTGTTTTTTGTTCCCCATCTGACTTGGGTTTGTCAAAGGTGCTTTTCAGTGCCTGGAACTCAGTTCTATACGCATTCCTGTGAGGAGAGGCACTTCTGAGAGTGGTTCGTTCACCTGAAGACTCAGTTTTCAACATTTTTACTTCAGAAGTGAAAAGCCAATGTTCATAATGACCAAAAAAAGAAAAATATAAAACCACTCTCTTCTCTAATCACCAGTATTTGGTCAAGAAAAAGTATCTCTCAAATGGCATACTCAGTCAGTGATCCTCCCAACAGGTGTATTAGGAAATTATTCACAGGCAAGAGATATACAAAATGGCTTTTTCAAAGCAAGACTAGAAGTTCATCTGTAATAGAAAAGAATGAATTTCTGAATTCATTTACTTATTTGAATGTTTTTTAGTCCATTAATATATACTTTATTTTCAAAGTGGCTTGCCATATTTCAATCAAAAGAAATTACTTATTGAAATAGAAAGTTAAAAGTCCAGAAGATAAAAGTTATAATTCTGACTGGTCTTTGGTAACAAAAATGTTTCAAACTCAATCTGAAGATCCCTACCAAAATCACACACACACAAGTTAAACATAAGCACACTTGAAAGCAATACTTTAGCTCAAGTTTTGGTTGTTTTTGTTAATGTCCTTAAAAGAAATCAGCAGTTCAGATATCTTCAAGAAGTCATCAAACTGTCTATAAAATCAACTCATTTGGGATTATCCAATATGAAGTAGAATTTATTGTTTGATACAATTAAAACTTCGGAATCTATGTTTACAAACTCTTAAACATGCCTATAGAAGCTTGTTTCACGCTTTCTGGTCTAATATTCTCACCTATAACATCTCCAAAGCAACATTAGCACAATTTCAGACCAAAACAAGCAGAAGAAAAGTTTTAAATAGCAGTAAGTTTCACTATAACTTCAGTTGTATCAAATATTTGGAAGTTTTGGAATGAAATGGAGAAAATCATGGGGGTAAATGCATGAGAAAGTGACAGCCAGAAAGCAAATACACCAGAACCCTCTCTTTACAGCCCTGATTTGTTTATTCCTTCTTGTCTCTAACTTACTACAAGCTCAAAATTCAATGCATGCTTGCTGGTCTCCTCTAACACATAGGTGGATTTTACATCAATATGCCAGAAATCAAATACTTCAAGATCTGCTAAGGAGCAGACAACAAGGGTCCTAAAGATTTTTAATTTTGTTTTGTTGTTGTTTGGGTTGTTTTTTTTTTTTTTAATTAGACTGAGCCACATCACCCTAACGCACAATCAGCTGAGGAAGCACACACTTTCACTTAAATCCTCTCCAAACTCGGTTCCTGGCCCAGCACGCATGCATGGCCCATGCAGATAAACAAGAAGGGCTTTAGAGTGTGGTGCCTGATTTTTGTTTTTTTTAAAACATCGACAATCTCCTTTTACCCTGACATTTTTTAAAGCCATAAACACCCTCCCCTCCCCCCTACACACATCCCACTCCCTCCCCCGCCAATTCCAACCCGAGGGGGCGGGGGCGGGGGCGGGGGCGATGGGGCCGCCGGGGGATTCAAAACCTGCCCTCACAAAAGACAAACATAAATAACACCAACTTGAGAGGCAGCGGATTCCCAAGCCTGGTTCGGGACGCAATCCCTCGGCCCCGGGGCAGGGCCAGGAGAGCAGGTGACGCCAAGCGCTATGGTAGGAGGTCGCAGTCTAGCTTTGTGCCAAGAAGCACCTGAAGTCCTAACACATTGGCTGCGGCTCCCGGCGGCTGCCAGGCGGATCCCAGTGTGGCTCGAGCTCCCTGGCCACGTTAAAAAAAAAAAAAATTACTGGGTAATGATAATAAATCCCTTTGTTTTTCCTCCCAATGTGCCAGGAAACAATAGATCCCACTGATAATGCCTCCGATCCTCAACCTATCGCTCCCCAACCACAGCCCACCCCCACCCCCAGCCTGCAACTCAGCCTTTGTACACCCTCGATTTTTTTCCTCCTCATCTCCACCCTCCCCAACTCCTCGCCCCGCGCACAGCCTCCCCCTTACCCGAGCGGGAGCCGCCGCCAGCGGAGAGGGTCGGGCCGCCGCGGCTCCCACCCGTCCCTGTAGGCTCCCCCCACCCCACGGTGGCCTCGGCTCGGCTCCGCGCCGTCCCGCTCACTGCCCCGCCACCCACCCGGCTCCTCACGGCGCAGGGAGGAGGGCGGCCGCTGCCAGTCGCGCTTCGGCCCCCACGGCGCGCTGCGCTCCCCAACGCTATTGCAGGCCAGCGGGCGGCGGCCCCGGCACAGACGCGCTTGCACACTCGGGCCGGCCGGGGGTGGGGGTACGACCGGGGAAGGGGCTTCGCCCACGTGCGGTCACCCGCGGCGGGCCGTTTGGCTGGCCGAGGAGGCTGGGGTGTAATAGAGGGAGGCCTCGGGGGTGAGGAAGGCCCGGGGTAACAGGTGCCTCACCTCGGTTGATGGAATTAACTCTAGGGCCGCAGAGAGAGGGAGCCCGGCAGCAAAATCCCA
Source organism: Trichechus manatus latirostris (assembly GCF_000243295.1). Lineage (NCBI taxonomy): Eukaryota > Metazoa > Chordata > Mammalia > Sirenia > Trichechidae > Trichechus > Trichechus manatus. The sequence goes on from NW_004444092.1 coordinate 5,476,452, forward strand.
GGAGAGGGAGAGAGAGGGAGCCTCTGGCGGCCAACGGAGGGCGAAAAGCACGGAGCGGCCCGAGGCGAGGCCGCCCCACCCCCTCGGCCTGCCGCAGGCTCCGGGCCTCTCAGGCCTGGGACAAGGCCTTCTCTTCTGGGGCCTGTTAGCTCTCCCGCACTGGTGCAGTTTTGGGGCTTCATGCTGCCGGGACCCCGGTTTTTCTGGAGTCTGTAGTTAACTGCGTGACCCTAGGGCATCCAAAATTCCAAGTCAGTATCCTAGGCCACTATCCTGGCCAAAACCTAGGCCATTTGGTGTCCCAGGCCTCCAACTAGGCTGCTGTGTCCAGGCTAGTACCAATCTTAACCTTAGGCCCCAATGATAAAAGGAAAGGATGAGAGGGTCCTCTGACTTTATTGTCATAAGGTGTGTTTTTCAACCCAACCACGCTTTTATAAATACTTAGCATCCCCTACACAAACACAAAATACCAGAAGTGTTATACCTTACTACAAAATGTAAAACTGATTATAACTGTCAACATAGACCTTTAAACCAGTTCTGCCAAAAATTCTATGAAGAAAAAGTTCTTCATTGTGGTTAGCTGCCCTCAGTTGCCCTGACTCATGGCAACCCCACGCACAAGGGGATCAGACCATTGTGATCCACAGAGTTTTCATTGGTTGATTTTTCGGAAGTAGATCATCAAGCCTTTCTTTCTATTCTGTCTTAGTCTGGAAACTCCACCTGAAACCTGTTCAACACCATAGCAACACACAAGCCTCCACTGACAGACTGGCATTAACTGTACGTACGAGGTGCATTGGCGGGGAATTGACCTGGGTCTCTGGCATGGAAAGTGAGAATCACACAGCCGAACCAACAATGTACTCAAAAATTTTACTTGACTCACTAATTAGGGGAAGGAACCATTGAGATATTGCAACGTATTCAAATGAGGAATCTGAAGAACAGACAAAAGCAAAACTGGCCAATATCCTGTATTGTTGTTGTTAGTTGCCTTGAGTTGGCTCTGACTCATGGCAACCTTACATATAACAGAACAAAGTGTTGCCTGGTCCTGTGCCATCTTCATGATTGTTGGTATTTGTGAGTCCATTATTACGGCCATTGTGTAGTGCCTTCCAACCTAGGGGGCTCATCTTCCAGCACTATATTGGCCAATATTCTACTATCATCCAGAAGGAGGTCCTATAGGCTAATTTTCAGAAGTAAATCAGCAGGCCTTCCTTCCTAGTCTGTCTTAGTGTGGAAGCTCCTCTGAAACTTATCCACTGTGGGTAACTGCTTGTATTTGAAATACCAGTGGCATGGCTTCTAGCATCATAGCAACATGCACGCCACCATAGTATGGCAAACTGACAGACAGGTAGGGCACTAAAATGCAACGTTTGGAATTACCTCTTCTACAGGGCAAAAGTTAATTGTATCCCTCAGGAACAAAATTAATTTCTATAGATAAAAATCATTTTCATTACCATAAGTTTCTACAACTGACTTTGCTGCATAGGCAAAGTCAGTCAAACATACAGACTACTATAGAATCAGGTAACTACAAAAGATCCTGTAGATAAACCCAGGCATTTCCTTCCAGTAATCATTTGCCCATTTCAGTCTTTCACAAGTTTTCCCAACAGAACTATTATTCTCTGTATATACAGATGGGAAACTGAGGTTTGGGTTTAGTAACTTATCCACAACTTTATTAGCTAGTGTAGCCCTGGTGGCGTAGTAGTTAAACAACTTGGCTGCTGAGCTGCTAACCAAAGGGTTGACCGTTCGAAGCCACCAGCTGCTCCTCAGGAGGAAGATACAGTGGTCTGCTTCTGTAAAGATAACAACCTCAGAAACCCTATGGGGCAGTTCTACTCTGTCCTACAGGGTCACTAATGAGTTGGAATCGACTCAATGGCAATGGGTTTGGTTTGGGTTTGGGTTTATTAGCTAGTAAATAGTTGTGGCTCAGTATGAACCCAGATAAATCTGTACACAGAATCTATACTCTGGGAATAAAATCCCTCTCCCTTAAATTCAAAAGAACTTTGTAACTACCCAATTCTATATATCTTTTATTTTGAAGAGTAAGTTTTTTTTGTTCTTTTCCCCAAGCCTCACCAAATTCTGGGTCTCTTCCCAAGAAATTGGCATTTTCTGTCTACGTAGTAGATGTCACTTCTATAAGCATAAACAGATGTAACAGGCAATGTGAGGGGGCTGTGGTTCCAGTCTCCAGTTTTGGAAAGAACATTTGTGCTGTCTGGGATAATTTAGTGGAAAAGTTCCTGTCGTTTAGTTGCAGTATGGAAACCAGGTTTTTTAGGAGAATAACTTAAATAAATGCAGAACCCAATCACTGAGTTCTGTCTGTAGAAGAGGACGCAGAGCTGGCAATAAAATCAGTCTTACACTTCTTTGCAATAAGATGATTCATACAGAAAAGCAGCCTAAAGAACTTGGTCGATTTGGGGTTTATTTTTTGAAAATGTGAAACTCCTAGAAAAATGTATAATGAAAGAATGAATGACAGTTTTTAAAACAATGTTAAGATTCCTGGATTGTCCATAATCTACCTCCCACTTCTAACACTTATGTGAATGTTTGAAGAGCCTACTAGATCTATGCTATCTGATACATGTGGCTATTTAAATTTAAATTAATTAAAATTAAATGCTATCTAAACATTCAGTTTCTTAGCCACACTAGCCATGATTAAAGGAGTTCATTGGGTACGTGTGACTAAAAAACCACTGTCGTCAAGTGGATTCCAATTTAGCGACCCTATAGGACAGAGTAGAACTGTCCCATAAAGTTTCCAAGGCTGTAAATCTTACAGAAGCAGACTGCCACATCTTTCTCCCAGAGAGCCACTGATGGTTTCGAACTGCCGACCTTTTGGTTAGCAGTTGATGGCTTTACACATGCTACTACTAGCTAGCATATTGAAGAATGCAGATATAGAACGTTTCCATCATAGAAATTTCTATTAGGCAGTGCTGTTCTAGGCAACATTTTCATTCAGCTGCTAACCGAAAGGTTAGTGGTTCCAATCTACTCATAAGCACCTGAGAAGAAAGTCCTCATGATCTACTTCCAAAAAATCAGTCTTTGAAAAACCCTATGGAGCACAGTTCTACTCTGACATATACGGGGTCATCATAAGTAGGACAAAGACTTTATAAGCGTTAACTAAATTCAACAGACCATTAATGTATTAGAAATTAGAGGTCATGAGTTTTGTATATTCACACTGGGGAGGGGGTTGTTAGCTAGTAAAGGGTAAAGTTCAGTACTGACCTACAAAGCATCCAAAATGTTATATATTTGGGGGTATTCAATTTTCATATATGATTTCTTACGTTTAATAAATCGTAGTAATTTTAGACTGATATTTTTCTTTGCTTTGCAACTAATAACATCATAGTAAGAATGGACCACAAGATTAGTGAAAAACAAAAAGAACAAAATGTATTCTATTTTGTTTTAGGGTTTTTCTGAATATGAATTTTTTTTTAAGTTTTCATAAGTGGATGTCCTGAGTAACTATTCGAAGAATTAAATTATTCATAAGTATTAGTAGGTGCAGCTAGGAAATCAGCCTAAATCAAACCTGAATCAAGTTTTAAGACTATGAAAAGCTTACTATACTGGGCCTGAAGAGGGTCCATGAATCGTTAATTTATAGTAGGAATGCACCTGGTTGGTTGTGTGTTAAAGGAAGTTCATAAAGGAAGAGAAAAGGTCTCTAGAATAACTTCTTTTCAGAGAAGGCAAAGTAACGGAGGAATAATGGCTATGGGTAATTTTACACAGAGCTTTAGTGTAAAAGGATATTTTACTCTTACTCATGTTTCTTTGGAGTCCATGAGTGGTACAGCTCCTAATGGAAAGGTTGGTGGTTCAAATTCAACGAGAGGTGTCTTGGAAAAAAGGCCCAGTAATCTACTTCTGAAATATCAGTCATTGAAAACACTATTGAATGCAGTTCTACACAGTTCTACATGTGATTATGATGAGTAGGAACTGACTAGGCAGTAACAGGTTAATGTTTCTTTAACAATACTCATTAATAACAAAAAAGTAACCAAGTAGCTTGTTTACCAAAAGTTTACTTGCCCAAACCTACTGCCATCAAGTTGATTCTGACTCATAGCAACCCTATAGGACAGAGTAGAACCGCCCCATAGGGTCTCCAAGGCTGTAAATCATTACAGAAGTGGACTGTCACATCTTTCTCCCGAGGAGCGCTGGTGAGTTCGAACTGCCGACTTTTGGTTAGCAGCTAAGCACTTTAACCACTGTGTCACTAGGGCTACTAAAGTTTACTTGTAACTACTTATTTCACATTTGCAAATATTAGAATGCTTTGTCGCTTTCAGTCTTGAATATTGATATTCAGTTATCTTAAAGGGTCCATCTTTTAAAATAACCATCTTAATTTAAGGGTAAAAGTTTGTTTCTTTTAGTCTCATGGTATTTCACACACACTCCATTGAAGAGAAAAGTAGAATATATTTATCTAAAATAGTAATGGAGAGTCCTCGGGCTCACATCAGAGTACAATGTCAGAGATACCTATTATCAGTCTGATTTTGTGATGTTAGCTACAAAATTGAGATTAAATCAATAAATGTTATTTTGTGATTTAGAAAGATGTCGTTTATGCCCCTAAAAATTGATAATGATTCTGAATGGTTTTCTACCTACACTCATGGGTTGGCCATGACATTGAAAATTCATACCATCGTCTTTGTTCATTTTCCACTCTACAATGTATCCAGTATCTTGAATTTTCAGCCTAAAAGTGGGCTCATTGATAGGTTTGAGTATTTGTGTTTATTTGATACAAGTAATAAATAAACTGTAGAACTTTTTGGGATTCTTTAAGGTCATTTTTTTAAGTTATTTTTAATATCTCTATAGATAAACTGAAGTAGATTTACATACTGTGTTTAGACTGTCAAAGAAGAAAATCTTATACTCTGTTAGGAGTGAAAGAAAAGGAGTTTTATTGAGGAATAATACAATTCAAGCTGGGCAGCGCTAGGTAAAAATACAAAGCACTCCACCATTCAAGCAGAGAGAGGGGTCTGTATACATACAGAACAAATAAAACGTAGGAGGTTAATGAGTGATTGTAAATAAGATCAGCTTCAGCTTGAAGTCTTTTGAAATGTAAAGGTCAGCCACTAGGCTAGGAAGGAGTGAGTTAACATCTAGGTGAGTGGCACCAGCTGATTGAGTTATGCATGATTATAATCAGGCATGAACACATTTTTTTCCGGGAACAAATTGTTTACATCTTGACACATTCTTCCCAAATGGTTTACATTCTGACCTTTTGTTTCCTGGGAATGCATGTTGACCCCATCATTCTTATGTCTGACACAAGCACCTCTATGTTGAAACTTTTTTGGTTACATTTCCCCCTTTTGATCAATCCTCTGCTAGGGGGTGCTGATCACTCATAATGGAGTAGCCTTTCTTCTGTAAAGACTGTTTCACTGAGGAGCTTTGGTTAACAAAAATTATTTTCTTCACCTTGCTGAGTTAATAGGCTTCATCTTCAGGGTGAGTAGGTTTTATGGAGAACATCGTAATGGACAAGGCCACATTCAAGGAACATTTCTCAGGACAGAAGATAGAGGTCAAGTTGAAACATACCCAAGGAGACAAAAGGGAGGTCATTAAACAACACAATCATTGGTGAAAAACTGTGAAACCAGCATATTATATGAAGGGTCAAACGATTTTGAAGTACTGCATTTCATGAATAAAATGTGTTGAAGTAAGGCAAAAGAGCATTTTATAGTTACAATAATAGAAACAAGGAGAAATATGTAAATTCCAGAATAAAGTAGTAATTTTTTCCACCATCCACCCCAAGAGGAAAACCAATTATAATTTCGGTTAAGGAAGGAACAATCACTGAGATTTGACACTGTACATTGCATATGGGAAACAGTGAGTGATATTAGCACTACTACCAGGAATATAAACATAACAGTTGGTTTTAATAATGGCACAGGTGCTGCTTTGTGTAGTAGTAAGGATGTCAAGGGCTATTCAGTTTTGAAGAAGTACTTCTCTCATCCTAGTCATTTCAGTATTCATTTCTTGGAGTCCATGGGAATCATTTAAAACACTCTGAATATATTTAGTCAGAACTTTGACATGTGCCGTAACAAGGCCAAGGCGATACATCCTGTAGTGTGATAGATTGTTTCATATGTCCTTTCTTGCTATGGTCTTGTAACTCCCACCAAATGACTGGGTAGGACTATGCTAATAAGGTGCTTGCAGCCCACCAAGGGAATTGGATAGCTTGCTAATAATGCAAATGAGGTGCTGTGGGGGTGGGACCATGCAAATAAGGTATATGGAACCCTATTGAGGGGATTGGTCAGTTTTGCTCTCCTGATAGGCTTAAAAGAGCCAATCCCAGAGCAGAGAGGAGACCTGACTACCACCAAGAAAAGAGAGGAGCAGAGCGGGTCCTTTGGACCAGGATTTCTGCGCTGAGATCCTCCTAGACCCAGAAGACAAAAAGAAAGGGCTGTAACACTGGAGATGGGAAGACGGCAAGAATGAGTGTCAGAGAAACAGTGGCAGCAGAGGCAACAGAACCAGGAGACTGGCAGAAGATGGCATGGTGAGCTTCCAGGCCCAGGGAGCAAGAAAGTGGAGCACCTTTGGGCAGAAGCTTACTGGTGGAGTAGGGGTACCTCCAGGCACTTATTGGCAGGGCTAAAGAGCTTTGTAACACTTGTCTGAGCAGGGCATAGGCTAGGCGAGGGGCCAAGGGCGAGAGGTATTTCAGGAGTCTCTCTATTCTGCCTATGAGCACGGCTGAGAAGACGCTGTCCTGATTGAAGAACTGTATCCTGAATTGTAACCTGTTACTTCCCTAATACATCCCATAATTGTGAGTATGGTCTGTGAGTTCTGTGTGACCATAGCAACAAATTATCGAACCCAGCAGAGAAGTGTAGAGAGTGCCATGGGAGGGATAACTGGTGTCAGGGTTAGTAAAAAGATTGTGGAGAGAAGGTTATGTCTGAAATCCGCCTCATCAGAATCAGCCTTGGGCTGTTGGTCTTGATTCTCCTTCCCCCTTGCAGAAGTTACAGGAGGTCAGAAGCCTCTGAACCACCATTTTTACAATCTCTCTTTCTTCCCTATTATTGCTTTATTGATTACCCACACAAAACACAGAAAAACAAGCATTTAATTGCAATAGAGTTTGCTATGGTATGTTCATTACTGTCACAGCGTCTAAGGTTGAAATAATAGCTGCTACAACTATTCTTTTTAGTTTTCAATTTTATAGTGGTGCAAGTTTCATGTCTTAAGACAAATGTGAATATTTGCTTCTACAGACACCCGTTTTACTTTCAGTAGATTAGCTCCTCTGGCAGAGGATTCTAGTAGTGGTACTCTATGCCAATCCACTACCGAGAGTGTGCACCTGAACTCTAGCATCCTTGGGACTGGCATGTTTTCCAACCTGTCCAGAATAAATTAGTATTTTATGACAGACAGATTGGGAATACACAGTGATCTTTCACTGAGAGAATCGTTAGCTATGGGTCAAATTGAGATTCAAATTGAAATATTGAACTGGAACTCATTTTCAGTACTCTTTTACCCGAAAGGAGCTAAGCCTAGTTCTTGAGATGTGTGATAACATGGCTCTTCTTTACACAAAACAAGGGGGAAATAGTAGTCAAAGTCACTGTTAGTTGTGAAAACTGGAGGAAAAGATTAAAAGGATAACAAAGGCATTTCAGGAGTCTCTCTACTCCATGGCATTAACCTTGGTGAAGTAACTATACAAGTCAATAAATAAATGCCGCTGCTTGTCTACAATTAAACAAGAGACTTTTGTTATTTTATTTCCGTTTCCAGTCCAGTTCTAGTAACAAAACTGCCTTGAGGAGGACCATAATGATCCCACTTTATACAGAATTCACATGAAAACAAACCTCACTTTAAAAAAAGTCTGCTGTTTATGTATGTGGTCATCTGCTTTTAGAAATAATTCAATAAAAAATTTACTCTGAATTGTTAGGACATTTTCTATAGGCTCTTTTTCATAGCTATAATCCTGATGTCCAGCACAGATTTTTACCAAATTACTTTTATTTTAACACATTGTTTCAAATGAAGTTTAAAAATGTATGTATTGCCTTACATATTTGTACACCATTTATTTATGAATTAGATGAATAATGAACACGTACTTACCCTCTTTCAGTGAGCATATCTTGAGAAACCAGCCTTCTCATTCTTACCTTAGGATAGTATCGAATATGTTACTGCAGTTGGAAGTTGGTTCAGAGTTACTGTCTTCCTGATTAAGCCACCACAAAGTTATTCATCGTTTAACTAGAATCTTTGATGTGATTCTAAATGCATAAATGGATTACATGCTTTCTGGACTTTTTTTAATACTGTTGCTAGAAGGAAAAAATTTTCAAAATAAAATCGTAATATTTTAGTGTTATAAAAAATGTATTTATATAGACAAGGGAAAATAAAAAGACCAGTTTGTCTAGAAAATTTTATGTCTTAATCCTACTCTTGAATTTTTTTAAGTAAGCAAAAGTCAATAAACTCTATATTTCAGTTGGCCAAGTTGGGCTGTATGAAGAGGAACTCAACATTAGAATTGGAGGAAGACTCATTAGCCTGCAATATGCAGATGATACAAACTTGCTTACTGAAAGTGAACAAGACTTGAAGCACTTACTGATGAAGGTCAAAGACTACAGCCTTCAATATGGATTATGCCTCAACATAAGGAAAACAAAAATCCTCACAACTGGATCAATAAGCAAATTGTGATAAACGGAGAAAATATTGAAGTTGTCAAGGATTTCATTTTACTTGGATCCACAATCAAGGCCCGCGGAAGCCGCAGTCAGGAAATCAAACAATGCATTGCATTGGGCAAATCTGCTGCAAAGCCCTCTTTAAAGTTTTAAAAAGCAAAAATGTCACTTTAAGGACTAAGGTTTGCCACCCAAGCCATGGTGCTTTCAATTGCCTCATATGCATGCGAAAGCTGGACAATAAATAAGAAAGATCAAAGAATTGATGACTTTGAATTGTGGTGTTGGCAAAGAATATTAAATATACCATGGACTGCCGAAAGAACGAACAAATCTGTTTTGAAAGAAGTATAGTCAGAATGCTCCTTAGAAGCGAGAATGGTGAGACTTTGTCTCACATACTTTGGACATGTTATCAGGAAGGACCAGTCCCTGGAGAAGGACATCATGCTTGGTGAAGTAGAGGGTCAGCGAAAAAGAGGAAAACACTCAATGAAATGGATTGACATAATGGCTACAACAATGAGCTCAAGCATAACAATAATTGTGAGAATGGCACAGGACCAGGCAGTGTTTCATTCTGTTGTACATAGGGTCACTATGAGTCAGAATTGACTCAACGGCACCTAACAACAACAACAACATGTCATGGAATTTTCTAAGCACAGTTCTCCTAAATATGAAATGAATGATGGGTTAGCAATTATTTGGTGAACATGGATATTTCTTTGAGAGCCCTAGATGTCAATTTGGGCATCAACTAGATGCAAACTGCGTGGGATAACCAGGACTCCACTTCAGGGTCTTCAGACTTCGTCTCTTACAGTTCTGTGGCCTACAAGCCAAGTGTTTTTTCCCTTATACAAATTTACTTCTAAAGGAAAGCCATGGGCACCGAGGTTGTATGTGTCTGCAAAAAGTCAATATGCTATTTATATTCTATATTGAATTTTTATAGATAAAAGCTTAAATAATAATCTCAATATCTTATTTATCTTATGGATACAGAAACAGCATGGTGAACAGTTGGAAACAGCTAATATGTAGCTGGGTCCTCAAAGAAAATAAAATTCATATTTTATGATACTGATAATAGAAACAAACACACTAATGTGAGATGAAATTCAGCTGATATGAATTAAAATTTTTAAAGGAGGTTAAATAGTATAGTTTTAAGGACAAAAATAAGATATAATCTTTGCCATAGATGTAGATTTAACCTATTATAGCTTTAAAGAGAAGAAAACTAAATTTTGTGGGTTTTTTTTCTGTTCCACTTTGTTCTAACATCTAACAATCTAGTCTGATACTATTTTGTGAAGCCTGAATAATTTTCTTGTAATAAATTACGTGTCTGTGAGTACAGTGTGCTGTAATGTAATTTATGCAAAGTGTACATATTTTGCAAATTCCTAAGTTGAATTCATTCAAGAGCCTCAGAAATTAAGCAAGGCCAGAAACATACAACCAAATGATAGGCTAACACATACTCACCAAAAGGAGAATTGGATCAAGGCCAAATGAAGCATTTAGATGCATAAATAGTCATTTATCATGAGATGTAGTTTTAGTTTATGAAAACTAAATACACCTTCGAAAATCTAACATTAAGCTTAAAATTGACATTGAGATACTCTCAGTGGGTGCTGACCCAGAAACTTACATAATATATTTATATATAGCCATAGTTTTCAAAATATTCTTATATCATCATCACTTCCTCAAAACTGTTCTGATCGCTTCTGTAGAATTTTCAAATTATAAAGTTGTCAGATACTACAATGACTTATTTTAAATTGAATGAAATTGTCTCCAATTATGGAAAATATGACTTATATGCATAATTCTAACCATATGTTTGGGTATGTAAAACCTAAGAAATATAAAGAACCACCAATTCAGAACTGACCAAGGGATCAATAAAAATAACACAAAATATTTCCAATAGGTTACTATATTGTAGGCTCACCATGTAGAAATCAAATATGCAACAGATTTTTAAAGTTCTTGGTAGACTTTAGAAATTTTTTAAAATATAAACTTCCTTTATACTGTTGTTCTTGTTGTTTGGTGCCCTGGAGTCAATTCTAACTCAGCAACCTTATGTATAACAGAACTAAACATATTCTGATCTTGTGCCATCCTCACAATCCTTGCTATGTTTGAGCCTATTGTTGCAGCGACTGTGTCAGTCCATCTCATTGAGTGTTTTCCTCTTTTTCGCTTACCCTTTTGTTTGCAAAGTATGATGTCCTTCACCAGGATTGATCCCTCTTGATAACATGTCCAAAGTACATGAGAAAAAGTCTAGCCATTCTCACTTCCAAGGAGCATTCTGGCTGTACTTCTTCAAAGACAGATTTGTTCATTCTTCTAGAAATCCATGGTATATTCAATATTCTTCACCAACACCATAATTCAAAGGCATCAGTTCTTCTTCGGTCTTCCTTTTTCATTGTCCAGCTATTGTATGCATATGAGGCGATTGAAAATACCATGGTTTGGGTCAGGAGCACCTTAGTCCTCCAAGTGACATATTTGCTTTTCAACACTTTAAAGAGGTCTTTTGCAGCAGATTTGTCCGACACAATATGTTCTTTGATTTCTTTCTTTGTTGTTTTAAATCTTGTTGTGCTTTAGGTGAAAGTTACAGCACAAATTAGTTTCCATTCAAAAATTTATACACAAATTGTTTTGTGACATTGGTTGCAATCCCACAATGTGTCAGCACCCTCCCTCTTTCCACCCCAGGTTCCCTATGTCCATTCATCCAGTTTTCCTGTTCCTTCCTGCCTTCTCGTCTTTGCTTTTGGGCAGGTGTTGCCCATTTGGTCCCATATACTTGATTGCACTAAGCAGCACGTTCCTCAAATGTGTTATTGTTTGCTTTATAGACCTGTCTAATCTTTGGCTGAATGATGGGCTTCGGGACTGGCTTCAGTTCTGAGTTAGCAGGGTGTCTGGGGGCCATAGTCGTGAGGTTCTTCTAGTCTCTGTCAGACCAGTAAGTCTGGTCTTTTTTTGTGAATTTGAATTTTGTTCTACCTTTTTTTGTCACTCTGTCAGGAATCCCCTATTGTGATCCTTGTCAGAGCAGTTGGTGGTGGTAGCCAGGCACCATCTAGTTCTTCTGGGCTCAAGATGGTAGTGGCTGTGGTTCACGTGGTCTGCTAGTCCTTTAGACTAATATTTTCCTTATGTCTTTGGTTTTTTCATTCTCCTTTTCTCCAAAGGGAACAGGACCAATAGATGTATCTTAGATGGTTGCTCGCAAGCTTCTAAGACCCCAGATGCTACTCATCAAAGTAGGGTGTAGAACATTTTCTTTATGAAGTATGTTATGCCAATTGAACTAGATGTCCCCCAAGACTATGGTCCCCAGCCCTCGGCCCCAGTAACTCGGTCTCTCAAGGCATTTGCATGTGTCTAGCAAGCTTCTATGACTTCGCCTTGGTCAAGTTGTGCTGATTTCCTCCATATTGTGTGTTGTCTATCCCTTCACCAAAGTTAACACTTGTTTACTATCTAGTTAGTGATTTCCCCTCCCCACCCCTCCTCTCCTTCGTAACCATCAAAGATTGCTTTTTTGTGTGTATAAACCTTTTCTTGAGTTTTTATAATAGTGGTCTCATACAGTATTTGTCCTTTTGCAATTGACTTATTTCACTCAGCACAATGCACTCCAAATTCATCCATGTCGTGAGATGTTTCATGGATTCATCATTGTTCTTTATTGTTGCATAGTATTGCACAGTGCGTATGTACCATAATTTGTTTATCCATTCATCTGTTGATGGGCATTCAGATTGTTTCCATCTTTTTGCTATTGTGGATAACGCTGCAATGAACATGAGTGTGCATATGTGTATTTGTGTGACAGCTCTTATTTCTCTAGGACATATTCCTAGGAGTGGGATTGTGGAATTGTATGGCATTTCTATTTCTAGTTTCTCAAGGAGGCGCCATATTGTTTTCCGTAGTGGTTATAACATTTTACATTCCCACCAGCAATGCATAAGTGTTTAATCTCCCCACAACCTCTCCAACATTTATTATTTTCTTTTTTTTAATTCGTGATAGTAATGTCAGGATGAGATGGTATCTTATTGTAGTTTTAATTTGCATTTCTCCAATGGCTAACAGTTGCGAGCATTTCCTCATGTGTCTATTAGTTGCCTGAAAGTCTTTTTCAGTGAAGTATCTTTTCATATCCTTTGCACATTTTTTAATTGAATTATTTATCTTTTTGTTGTTGAGGTGTTGAAGTATTTTATAAATTTTAGAGATTAAACTGTTGTTGGATATGTCATAGCCAAAAACTTTTTCCCAGTCTGTAGGTTCTCTTTTTACTCTTTTGGTGAACTCTTTTGATGAGCATAAGTGTTTAATTTTTAGGAGGTGCCATTTACCTAGTTCAACTTCTGGTATATGTGCATTTTTATTTATGTTTGATATTCTATTTATGCCATGTATTAGGGCCCTTAGCATTTGTCCCTATTTTTCTTCCATGATCTTTATCATTTTAGGTTTTATATTTAGGTCTTTGATCTCTTTTGAGTTAGTTTTTGTGTATGGTGTGAGGTATGGATCCTGTTTCATTTTTTTACAGGTGGACATCCAGTTTTGCCAACACTATTTGTTAAAAATACTGACTTTTCCCTCATTTAATAGACTTTGGTACTTTGTTAAAGACCAGCTGACCATAAGTGGATGGATTTACATCTAGGTTCTCAATTCTGTTCCATTGGTCTATGTGTCTGTTGTTGTACCAGTACCAGGCTGTTTTGACTACTGTGGCTGTATAGTAAGTTCTGAGGCCTGTATAGTACCATGAAGCCTGCCTCCTACTTTGTTCTTTTTCATCAATAATGCTTTGCTTATCTGGGGCCTCTTTCGTTTCCATGTAACATTGGTGATTAGTTTTTCCATCTCATTAAAGAATGTTGTTGGTTTTTGGATTAGGTTTGCCTTGTATCTGTAGATAGCTTTGGGTAGAATTGACATTTTCACAATGTTGAGCCTTCCTATTCATAAGCATGGTATGTTTTTCCATTTATGTAGGTCTCTTTTGGTTTCTTGTGGTAGTGTTTTCTAGTTTTTTTGTATAGGTCTTTTACATCCCTAGTTAGATTTATTCCTAAGTATTTTATCTTTTTAGGGGCTACTATGAATGGTATTATTTTCATGAAGAAGAATTGATGCATTTAAATTATGATGTTAGCAAAGAATATTGAATATACCATAATAGACTGCCAGAAGAACAAACAAGTCTGTCTTGGAGGAAATACAGCTAGACTGTTCCTTGGAAGCGAGGATGGCAACACTTCATCTCAAGTACTTTTGGCATGTTATCAGAAGGGACCGGTCCCTGGAGAATGATATCATGTTGGTAAGGTAGAGGGTCAGTGATAAAGAGGAAGACCCTCCACAAGATAGACTGACACTGGTTGCAGCAATGGGCTGAAACATAGCTATGATTGTGAGGCAGGACCAGGCAGTGTTTCGTTCTGTTGTATATAGGGTCGCTATGAGTCTGAACCAAACCAACTCAATGGCACCTAACAACAGCAACAACATAATGCCCCAAGGATTTACTGGATCTCCCACCTATTTTTCTCAAATTCTGCATGTGAATTTGCAGCATTAATAATTTACAAACAAATCTGCTTAGCTGTAATATGTTGATGATTTGCTAGTTTGTTCAACCTTCCAGCAAGCCTGCCTTGACAACAGTGTAAGTTTCTTAAAACATGTGGCTGCTGGTGAAAAATTACAGTTGGCTCAGCCTTCTGTTAAATATTTGGGCCACCTATTTTCTGCAGAAGACATCTCTATTGATCCTAAACAGAAAGAAGCTTTCCTTGTCTTTCCTATACCCGATACAAAGAAACAGCTATGGGAGTTTCTAGTACTCTGCGGCTATTGTCAAACCTGGATTCCTAATTTTTCTTTATTGACTCAACCTTTATACAAATATTTATCCCTCTGAGACAGATTCATTCCAAATTGCACAAGAACATCAAGAGGCCATACTTCAATTAAAAGGGGCTTTAGTGAACATGCCCATTCTAGGTTTTCCTAATTACCACCTAGATTTTTCCTTATTTGTACGTAAAGTATCTGGAAACGCTTTAGGTGTACCACAAATGTGGAAGACAACAGAGACCTATAGCTTACAGCTTGACTTTGTAGCCAGGTGAAACCTCCCTGCCTTAGGGCTTTGACTGTTACAACCAAACAAGTGGAAACAACAGCAGGTGTGGTGCTGGAAAACTTTTTAGATGTCTATGTGCCCGATGCGGTATCTGCCTTACTTCTACCTTGACACAACACCTTTCTGCCAGCAGGCTCACCTCCTATGAGGTTCTCCTCCTGGCTGTGTCTTACATTGGACTACTCTGTGACCTGTGGCTACTCTTCTCCTCACAACTAATGAGAACAATTATCCTACACATGACTGTCTAAACCTGACTGAGCAACTTTTAACCCCTCAGAAAGACTTAAAAGAGATCCCTTTAACTAATATTTTGTTTTGTTTGTGGATATTTTCTATTGAAAACCTAATCCTACTACTCCTCATTATCAAGCTGGATACACTGTTACAACTTCTACTGAAGTCCTTGAAAATCAGGCTATCCCTGAAGCCACATCAGCCCAAGAAGCCAAACTAATTGCCCTCATTAGAGCTTGTCGAAATGCTTCAGGAAAATCTGTTAATATTTTTATGGACACTAGATATTGTTTTGGAATTGTACATGATTTTGTCATGTTAGAGAAAGAAAAAGATTTTTAACCTCTTCCAGAAATGCCATAAAAAAATGGAGCTTTAGTGGTGGACCTTCTACATGCTTCTAATTGCTGTGATAAAAATACAAACTCACCAACAAAAATGAGTACCCCAAACTGAGGAAATAATCTTGCTGATATGGCAGCCAAACTAGCTGTCTCTCAAGTTACTTCTGTACATATGATAGATAAAGGGACTCTCCAAATTTGTCTATTGATAACTCCAACCTTAAAGTTAAATAACTTTAACCTAAAGTTAAAAAGGAATTAACTTTAGAAAAACTTTTAAAACACCAATAATTAGCCCAAACAGACAAAATTAAGGCATGAAAAAGGTAGGCTGTTACAAGATCCTGCCAATAAATTGTTGACTGGGCCTAACGAAAAAATGGTCTTACCCAATTTCCTGCATGGTCTTATGATGTGAGCCTTACATGAAGGTCCCCACATGGGATGAGATAAAATGACTGACTCCTTAAAAAAATATTGGTGGGGAAAAATTTTCAAGACTGCTAAACATGTTGTCCCCCATTCCCCTATCTGCCCTTGCTACAATCCCCAGAAAACACCTTAAAGTCCTACCGGGACAATGCACTTTACCTTCCAGTCCTATGCTTAAATGGCAGCTAGATTTTATTCAGCTTCCACCCTCAAATGGTTATAATTATATATTAGTAATTATTGGTGACTTTTCACATTGAGCAGATGCCTTTCCCTGACATCATGCTATTATAGTCTTTGTAGCAAAGAAACTTCTTGAAAACATCATACCCCCCTGGGGAGCACCAAAAACTCTCTGTAGTGATTAGGGAACTCATTTAATCAGTCAAGTCATCCAAGAACTGTATCAAATTTTTCCCATTTATCAAAGGCTACATTGTCCCTATCATCCTCAGTCTTCTGGTCTAGTAAAGAGAACTGATGGAATAATTAAGGACCAAATAGTAAAACTTTGTGAAACTTTAAATTTATCTTGGACTAAGGTCCTTCCCTTAGTTCTTTTAAATCTGAGGTCCACACCATGTGGATCTTACAAACTTACTCCCAACGAAATAATTACTAGGAGACCCATGGTCATTCCTTATGTTGACTGCACCGACCCTAACGTTGTTCAACCTGGATTACTAAAGTATTGCCAGTCTTTAATCCAATATTCTAAAGAGTATCTTTCACAGGTTAGAGAAACCTTTGACAAACAGAAACTAGACTCTCAAAGTCTACCTAACATCATTCCTGAAGAGTATGTATATTGGAAGAGACAGCAAATAAAAGACTCATTAGTACCTTGTTGTAAGGGACTGTACCTAGTTCTCCTCACCAATTCATGTGCAGCCGAATTAGAAGGAATAAAACCTTGTATTCATTTGTCACAGTTAAAAAGGCTAAGACTCCTCTTTGGATTAACCAAATGTCACGGATTGAACTGTGTCCCCAAAAAATATCTGTCAAGTTGGCTAGGCCATGATTCCCAGTATTTTGTGATTGTTCACCATTTTACATCTGATGTGATTTTCCTATGTGTGTAAATCCTTTCTGTATGATGTTGATGAGATAGGGTTAGCAGCAGTTATGGTAATGAGGCATGACTCAATCTACAAGATTGGATTGTGTCTTGAGCCAATCTCTTTTAAGATATAAAAGAAAGAAGCAAACAGAGAGACATGGGGACTTCATACCATCAAGAAAGCAGCACCAGGAGCAGAGTGCATCTTTTGGACCTAGGGTTCCTGCACAGAGAAGCTCCTAGACACGGGGAAGATTGATGACAAGACATTTCCCCAAACCAACAGAGGGAGAAAGCCTTCCCGTGGAGCTGACACCCTGAATTTGGACTTGTAGCCTATTAGATTGTGAGAGAATAAATTTACCTTTGTTAAATTTATCCACTTGTGGTATTTCTGTTACAGCAGCACTAGATAACCAAGACACCAACTCACTGGAGAATTGAAGGTTACATTTAAACATCCCCAGGCAACCTGGTGCTATAGACAGAAGCACCATGCTGTCCTTCCACAGCAAAGATCAAAAAACTAAGTCAAGCAGAGACAAATGTCAATCCTGAAACCCTAAGCATCAAATGAAGAGGTAAAGAACTCAGCCAAGCACTGAATGGAATAAGAAACTGACAGAGAACAGAGAGCGAGGAGAGATACATGCAGAGGTCCCCTATCAGCTAATGCAGCATGGATCTGCCATCTTGGACTCCTATTGGAGATTGGTGAACAGGGGGTGTGAGAAAGCAGCTTCATGGAGCTTCCAGCAAGAGACAGAACAACGGATAACCAGTGATATACGCTTTCCCACCCCCCGCTCTTCTTCATCCCCACTCAGCCTCCACTGCTTCCCATGGCCAGTCTCTTGGCCAGGAAGCACTGGTTTCACACTGGTGCCGCTTGGATTCCACCCGTCCACAAAGGCTGGCTCCCTGAGTGCCATTTGTTGGCTGCTGGTCTTGCTTTTTTCCACTTCTTTGGATTTCTTCCATACTTCTCACCACCTCCCCCCCCCCTTTCTCTCAAATACCTGACTCCGGGTGCCAGCTTTGCTTCTTCCTGAAAGGCTGCGAAACACTGCTTGTCTTAGGCTGGGTGCTCTAGAGAATCAAAACCAGTAAAGCATATAAATATATATAGAGAGATTTATATCAAGGAAACAGCTCATGCAGTTGTAGAGGCTAGAACCTCCCAAGTCCATGGATCAGGGTAGAGGACTCTCCCAAGTCACGCAGACGCAGAAGCTAGTGAGCTCAAGATTGGCAGGTCAGAGGGCAGGGCTCCTGCTCACAGGCTATGAAGGTCGATGAATTCCAAGATTGGCAGGCAAGACCACAGGGTTTCTCCTGATTCACGTAGCTGTAGGGGCTGGTGAACCCAAGATCGGCAGGTCAGAGAGCAGAGCTCCTCTCACAGGCTGTGAAGATCGATGAATCCCAAATTCAGCAGATAAGCTGACAGCTCAAGTCCCAAGAACCAGAGATGAGATGAGAGGAGGCAGCCACAGGATCCAGAGTGAGCAAAAAGCCAGAACATCCGCTTGTATTCAGATGCAGGCCACACCTCAAGGAAAATCCCTTTCATCTGATTGGCTACTCACAATATATTCAGTCATGGGAGTGATCACATTTAAACACTGAGAATCATGGCCCAGTCAACTTGAGACACAATCTTAACCATCACACTACTGGACTGTGAAACTGCTTCCCAGCCCGTGCGGCCACACTGTTGGGATCCCCAGGGCTTTTTTGTTTGTTTGTTTTGATTTGTTTGTTTCTTTGTTTTCTTTTTCTTTTCTCGGATTGGGAGCCCCTTCTAGCCGGGAAGTACTGTGTGGATTGGGAGCTACTCCCTTACTCTGTGCAGATGCACAGCTGGATCCCTGAGGGCATATCTTTTTTCTTTTTTTGTTTTTGTTTCTTGTTTGTTTTGTTTCTTTGCTTTGTTTTCTGTTCTCTCTTTTTCCCTTTCTTCATTTCTCAATTTCTCATCTCTCTATACTTACCTTCTCTTCCTGTCTCCTGAATACCTGGTGCTGTGTGACACCACTACGCCTTCTAGCCAGGCTGTACTTCATGGCCTGGGAGCAACTCACCCAGTCCTTGCAGCTGCACTGGTGGGATCCCTGGGGGCTTTGTTTTTCTTTCTTTTCTCTAATTTTTATTTATTAATCTTTTTCTTTTACCCTTTTTCTTTTTTTTTTACTTTTTGTTTTTCTCCATTTCTCAGTCTCTCATCTCTCCACTCTAATGGCAAGCTCTCTTAGCACTCTTTTTTGTTTGTATGTTTTTGGCTCCTGTTTATCTCTCCTCCTTCCCATACCCATCTTAGCTCCACACATCACAGTCTCCCCCCTACTTTCTGCCTACCTGCACCGTGCGCTGAACATCACACCCCCAAGCAGCACAGGCACAGCCTACTGGAACCTGCCCTGCACTGATTCCCGGCCCACACTGTCAGCCCTCATACGTGCCACAAACAACCCATCCCAGAAACTCCCCATCAGCTGGACCTGCCCTGCTGTACCATAACTGAGTGACTGACCTTGCCCATTGGAGAAGGAGACAAAAAGTATCGTGCCCACAGACGAGCAAACAACAAGAAACACACAGCCAGCCGGCTCAGACATAACCAAATAAAACAAAAAAGCAGGATGAAACAAACAAATCTGCAATCAATAAACGAGAAAAATAACTACTGAATGTTCCGAAGACAGCAGACAATATCAAAACATTTACAAAAACAGGACAGGATGATTCCAGTAGGAGTCCAAAATAAAACACCAGATGACTTTCCAGTAGAAGAAAAGGCACTAGAACTACCTGATAGGGAAGTCAAATCTCTAATATTCAGGGCTATCCAAAAGTTGAAGTAAAAAGCAGACAAAAATGAGGAAAAAATAGACAAATTCATGGAAAATACAGACCAAAAAAATGGAAGAATTTGGGAAAACAATACAAGAATAAAATGCTAAAACAAATTCACAACTAGAAATCATACAAAAACAACAGTTAGAAATCCAAAAGCGAAACAAGATTTCAGAAATGGACAGTGTCATAGAAGGGCTGAGGAGTAGGTTTGAAACAATGGAAGACAGGATCAGCGAAATTGAAGACAAACTCTTGGATACATTAAACATGCCTGCAGCCAGAAACAGATGACATCTGAGGCGGACGACTGACCCAAGACCAGGTGTAAAAATGCACCTGTTTATCTTTTTGCCTTTGCTACAATTATGCCTCTACTAATGTTTTCCTAGATAGGGTAGATGCTTATGCTGACCATTTTAAAAAGGTTTACTTGCTAAATATGTGGTGCTCTCCCATCCTCATTTCAGCCTGGACTTCTCTGGTTGATCTCTCCACTACAGGAATCTGATTGGGTTGTTCATGATCTATGAATACAAGAAAAACAGAGAAATTGTTCATTACTACAGGATATCACTATTACTAGATTTTCCATTGATAAAAGTCTTCTTTTCGGATCTGAAACCTAGACCATAACTTAATCTTTAGTCTTGACAGAACCTTTACTTTACTAATAAAGTCATCCAAGAAGACCTAGCTAAAGAATCTTCCAAACCCACAATCAGTACTCTTCGTACTGTAGGTCCGTATCAACAACTGTGGGATAGATTCATCTGGTTAATTCCCCAAGCAGGGAGGCTAAGTCGGGTTGCTCCCCTTTGCTGAGAACAATCTAACCACACCCATATAAATAACCTAGCCATCACCAGAACTATGGGATGGCTTCAAATATCTGAATGTGCATCAGTTATAAGCTTACAAGCTACTGATTGGTTCACCACCAACTGGCTATGATGCTCAGGTAGCCCCTAATGACACGTTTTGGCTATATAGAACCAACCTCTGGCCCTGGCTCCCACCAGGCTGGATTGGAAGATGTACTCTGGTCCTGAGCTGAACTCAAGGACACATTTTAACTGAAATTCCTTTATCAGCTATTATACCTATATTAAGAGTTCGATGGTCTCAATCAGTGTTCATTGGCTTGATCATATAGCAGCAGTATTCTTATCTCAGATAGGACATGAAGATGTTATGGCACATGTAGAAATATTAACCAAAAATGTACAAACTGCCCTAAATGACAGTGCCCATGGGCTTCAAGATATCAATACTGAAATAGCAATGATGAGAATAGTAGTATTCCAAAACAGAATGGCACTTGACATTCTCACTGCAGCCCAAGGAACCAGTGCCATAAAAAAATCCAATTGCTGTGTCTCTATTCCTGACAATACTGATAACATTACACACTACGTTAATCATATGTAATGTGTAGAATTTTGCCTTAATGATCCTGTTTCTTCCTTAGCTGATATTATAAGTAATTGGTTTTCCTCTTGGGGTGGATGGTGGAAAAAAAAATAATACTTTTTTTGAAACCATTATATTTCTCCTTGTTTCTATTTTTGTAATTATAAAATGCTGTTTTACTTTAGTTCAATGCATTTTATCCATGAACTGCTGTACTTCAAAACCATTTGACTCTTTGCATAAAATCATACTGGTTTCACAAGCTTTCACCAATGATCATGTTGTTTAATCACCTCCCTTTTGTCTCCTTGGGTATGTTTCATCTTGATCTCTATCATTCTGTCCCAGCTGAAAAATGTTCCTCAAATGTGGCCTTGTCCATTAAGATGTTCCCCATAAAACCTACTCACCCTGAAGATTAGGCCTATTAACTCAGTGTCTTAGTTATCTAGTGCTGCTATAACAGAAATAACATAAATGGATGGCTTCAACAAACAGAAATTTATTCTCACAGTTTAGGAGGCTAGAAGTCTGAATTCAGGGCAGTAGCTCCCCAGAAAGGCTTTCTCTCTGTCAGCTCTAGGGCAAAGTCCCTGTCATCAATCTTCCCCCAATCTAGGAGCTTCTCAGCACAGGGACCCTGAGTCCAAAGGACACATTCCGCTCCCGGCACTTCTCTCTTGGTGGTATGAGGTCCCTCTCCTCTCAACTCAGTTCTCTCTTATATATCTCAAGAGACTGACTCAAGATACAACCTAATCCTGTAGACTGAGTCCTGCCTCATTAACACAGAGGTTAGGATTTACAATACATAGGATAATCACATCAGATCACAGAATGAGGGACAACCACGCAATACTGGGAATCATGGCCTAGCAGAGTTGATACACATAATTAGGAGACACAGTTCAATCCACAAAACTTGCCAAAGTGAAGAAAATTTTTATTAACCAAAACTCCTCAAGGAAACAAAGCCCTTGCTGAAAAAAGGCTACTCCACTGTGAGTGATTAATGCACCCTAGCCAAGGCTTGATCAAATGGGGAAATGTAAACAAAAAGTCTCAAACTGGAGGCACTCATATCAGATATAAGAATGATGGGGCCAACATGCATTACCTGGAAGCAAAATGTCAGGGTGAAAACCATCTGGAAAGAATGTGTCAAGATGTAAACAATTTGTTCCCAAGAAAAATGTGTTTATGACAGCAATCATGTATAACCGAATGGGCTGGTGCCACTCACCTAGGTGTTAATGCACTCCTTCCCAGCCAAGTCTCCAACTTTTACATTTCAAAAGATTTCAAGCTGAAACTAATCTTATCAATCATTAACCCCCTACCTTTCCTTTGTTCTCTATGTATATAGACCCCTCTCTCCACTTGAAATGTGGAGTGCTTTATATTTTTACTTAGTGCTGCGCCGCTCAAGCTGTATTATTCCTCATTAAAACCTCTTTTCTTTCATTCCTAACAGACTATGAGAGTTTCTTTTCTGACAGTTTGTTTTATTGCATTTTTGTCACACCTTATTATTGTCATAGCTACAGGTTAACACTGTTTTATTCATATTGTACAATAAATACTATACAGACATACAACAAAATCACTATTTGTAATGTAGTATTAAATACTGCATTATAATGTATTTAGTATAAATACTGGGAAGTTGTCCCTGACACACTAGATCAAAATGTGTAAGAAGCTGGCACAGAATATTGTCTCATAGTCAGTTTTCATTGTAAGAATGTGATTTCATTGCTGTAAGGTGAATCCAGAGCAAAGAGAACTAATTTTACATATATGATAGTGCCTGAAGAGTCATCAAAATCAAGGTTAATTGGCAAAAGAAGGTAACTAGGACAGAAATGTACTTTGCTAGGTTTCACATTTCTAGCTTTACAAATGCTTCAGAAGGTATGGAAATAACTTATTTTCAGATACTTTATTATTTAGCTGTGTTATAAAATATAAGTGCTACATAGTGTGAAAGTATATAAATGCTTAAGGTCTTTTTTTTTTTCAGTGAGTTTTTTTTTTTTTTTAATTGTACTTCAGGTGAAGGCTTACAGAACAAATAGTTTCTCATGAAACAGTAGTACACATATTGTTTTATGACATTGCTTAACAACCGCACAACATGTCAACCCTCTCCCTTCTTGACCTTTTATTTTTTGTGTGAAAATATACATAGCCAAAGATACAGCATTTCAAAAATTTCTACATGTACAGTTCAGTGACAACAACTACGCTCTTCCAATTGTGCTGCTATTCTCACTTTAGATGAAGGCTTACAGAACAAAATAGTTTCCCATTTAACAGTTAGTACACACGTTGCCCTATGACAATGGTTAAAAACCTCACAACACATCAACACTATCCCTACTCAACCTTGGGTTCCCTATCACCAGCTTTTCTGTCCCCTTCTGCCTTCTGGCCCTTGTCCCTGGACTGCGGTGCCTCATTAGTCCCATTTGGTTTTATGGGGCTGTTCACTCCCCAGCTGAACAGTGAACCTCGGAAATGACTTCACACTGAGCTAAAACGGTGTCTGGAGGCCATACTCTCAGGGTTTCTCCAGTCTCCTTTAGGCCAGTAAATCTGGTCTTTTTTTTTTTT
>NW_004444092.1:5503351-5520013 GCF_000243295.1 Trichechus manatus latirostris
GGATATGGGAGAGAGGAGAGAGGAACAGGAGCCAAAAACATACAAACAAACAAAAAAGAATGCTAGGGGAGCTTGCCATTGGAGTGTAGAGATTAGAGACTATGAAATGGAGAAAAACAAAAAGGGGAAGAGGAATAAAAGAAAAGAAAACAATGAATAAATAAAAATTAGAAAGGGAAAAGAACAGCAAAGTTCCCAGGGATCCCACCGGTGCGGCTATGAGGTCTGGGGAAGGTGTTCTCAGGTGTTGCAGTACAGCCTGGCTAGAAGGCGTAGAGGTTTACAACACCAGGTATTCAGGGAACAAAAAGAGAAGGAAGATATAGAGAGATGAGAAACTGAGTAATGAAGAAAGACAAAAAGGGAAAAAGAGGGAAAAGAAAACAAAACAAAGTTAAAAAAAAAAAAAAGAACAAGAAAAGTCCCCAAAAAAACGGAAAAAAACAATAAAAACCCAACCAAAAAAGAAATGTCCTCAGGGATCCCTCTGCACATCTGTGAAAGGCAAGGGGTTAGGTTCCAAGCCATGCAGCACTGCCTGGCCAGAGAGGGCCCCCAACTCAAGAAAAGGAAAAGAAAACAAACAAACAATTCAAAACAAACGAACAAAAGCCCTGGGATCCCACCAGCACGGCAGCCCAGACTGGGAAGCAGCTCCACAGTCGAACGGAGCTCCGCAGCCCCTCAGGAAGAAGCAAAGATGGCGCATGGAGCCAAGTATTTGAGTGAAAGGAAGGTGAGGTGGTGAGAGGTAAGGAATAAATTAAAAGAAGCGGAAAAAAGCAACACCAGCAGCCAACAAATGGCACTCAGAGACCTGGCCCGTTCGGGTGGCTGGAATCCAAGCAGCCAGTGCTTCCCGGACAAGAGATTGTGGCCACAGGAAGCAGTGGAGGCCTAATGGGGGTGAAGAAGTGTGAGGGGTGGGAAAGCATATATCACAAATTACTGGTTGTTTTGTCTCCCGCTGGAAGCTCCGTGAAGCTGCTCTCTAGTACCCCCTGTTTGCTGGTCTCTGATAGGAGTCCAAAATGGTGGATCCGCACTGTGTTAGCTGATAGGGGACCTCTGCATGAATCTCTCCTTACTCTCCATTCTGTGTCAGTTTTCTCACTCCATTTGGTGTTGGGCTGCGTTCTTTATCTCTTCATTTGATGTTTTAGCGTTTCAGGTTTGTTGTTTTCTCTGTTCGGCTTAGTTTTTCAGATCTTTGCTGTGGAGGGACAGCGTGGTGCTTCTGCCTAGAGGGCCATTTTGCCGGAAGTGTCTTAAGGTCTTTCTTACCTTGACTTTTTTATTTGTGATTACATGTCTTACTTCTTACTTTAGTAATATCAAAAAAAAAAAAGTCGAACAACTATTTCCCCATGAATCCAGATGCCATTTTGATTCTGATCCTAGTTCAGGATCACACATGACGGTGAAGCCACTGTTTCCAGTATGACAAGGGATGAGATTAGCTGGTACAGCCTGACTCCGATTCATCTTTACTCTGATAAAGTATTTATGTCAGTTCTCTGGTAGTAATGAATGAGGCTAATCCCTTGAACCCAAGCCAGTCAGTGAACCTAACCCTTTCCTACTTTGAAACTAACTCTCTCTCTCATCATTCATTTTGATCAGACAGGTACCAGAGCAGCTCTAGTGGAGGAGAGTCTGTATACCTGGTTAAACTTAACATCTTAATTTACCAACATAAATGGCAGATACATGTTCATTTCATTTGTTTCACATCAGCCTAAAGAATCAAGTTGAATGTGTTATTCATTTAAAAAGCAAATTAATAATAAATTTTATTGGTCTAATAAAAATCAAGCAGCTTGGTTATTGGTATGAGACTCAATATTTGGTTCCATTAAATGTTCGGAAAAAATTAAAATATTTGCTGTAAAAGAGGCTGAACCTCCAAAAATGCTGAAATCTTTTCTATACATTTAGAAATATGCTAGTTTATAAAACAATGTTAGAAAATCAGTGGTGTGCTTGTAAATGTTTAACAACTGGTTATCTGCAGGGATTGAGAGAGTCCTGGTTTATAGTACTTGCCTATTTCCATGGTGTAAATACTCCAACCATGGCCAATTTCAAACTTGCAATGCAAAATTTCTGAAAATTTAACAATCAGTTCTCATAAGCCGGCTCCAATGCACCACTGAAGAAAACCCACATATTATTAAAAAAGAGTACATTGACAAGTAATTAATAACAAAACATTATTTGTTTTCTTTAATTAAAAAATTCATAGTAAATTATATACACATATGCATAACAGTAAATTTTGAATATATATATTGCTCAAAGTAAAATAAGAGATTTAAGGTATGTTTGAGACTGTATTTTCTGTGAATTCATAAAGTACATATATTATGAGAGTAGTGGGTTATATCATTGTCAAATAACATAGTTTAATAATATTTATCTAATCACATAGTTGCACTCCTGTTTCTTTTAATATCTAGCAAGATTGGTGGGTGGTATAGGTGAAAAAGATTATTTAATAAAAGTAAGTTGCTGAGAGACTCAGATAGATTAGAGAGACCAGGCTAAATTCTGAATGCTTGATCTGCTTCAAAGGAGAAGTGGACTTTAAATAGTTCTCTCAATCTTACAAGAAATGTTTTTTTTTTTTTTTTTTCCCTAAAGAGCTTGTGATAAGAATTGAGCAACAAGCAATCTAGGACATAATCTTTGGTAGGAATCCAGAATAAACATATTCTATTTAGCCAAATAAGGACAGACTGATATGCCCTGGCAATCAACTAGGTGTCAAAGTAGGAAGAGTCTTTCTTATGAAAAGTATGGGCACCAAGGTGGTACATGTTTAAACAGAATGCCAGTCTTCCAAAAGAAAATGGGCCAAAGGCCTGTTTGTGGGCAAAGCTAAGATTTTCTTCCAAAAATAATTTTGGGTTTTCTCAGAATTTAGATTCTTTTTAATGCTATCTGTAGCATTAACAATATTTAGAGGATCTGTAGCATTAACAGTATTTAGAGGTAAGGGTTAACACAATCTCAATCCTAGGTAATACGTATTCCAATCAAGAGAAATGTTAGGCTAAATTCCACCACACAGGCATACACTTATTAGCTAGTTAGCACAAGCTGTTCTGCAAACTCAAAGGAGGCCCAATTCTCTGTCATTTTAGGCCCTCCAGAAAGCACCTTGCGTTAGAGTTTCATTTGAGGAGACTACAGTGTTATAGCAGCAGATTCAGCCAACTTTCTTTTAGGAGTCAGGAGACAAAATTTTATTACGTAACTGAATACAGGACAGGTTCAAAATATTAAGTCTAGGAAACCATTCAGTGTATTTCAAACTTTATAGTCCATGCAAAACTTGTTAAAATACAAGTCTGATTTATTAGGTCTAGGATGGGGCCTGAGATCCTGTATTTTTAAAGGGATCTCTGGTGCTAGTCCAGACCAGAGTTTGACTATCAGGGTATAGACCACAGTTCTTGCTAGATTCTTTTACCCTGTTTGTGCAAGGACAGGAGGACATATACAGTCTTAAACACCAGTGAAAAATTTCTACCATTTCACCAATGAAAATAGTCTAACATTTCTTATGCTATTTTAAAACGTACTTGGTGTAGGTAAGAGATATAACTAAAGTAGTTATAGTAGTCCTTGGGTAGTGTAAACGATTAAGGTGCTCGGCTACTAATCTAAAGGATAGAGGTTTGAGTCCACCCAAGAGTGCCTTGGAAGAAAGGCCTGATGATCTACTTCCAAAAAATCAGCCATTCAGCAATAACAACCAAAAATATGTGTTTTGTTACTGTCATGGATTGAATTGTGTCCCCCAAAAATATGTGTATCAATTTGGCTAGGCCATGATTCCCAGTATTGTGTGATTATCCACCATTTTCTCCTCTGATATGATTTTCCTGTGTTGTAAATCCTACCTCTCTGATGTTAATGAGGTGGGATAGGTGGCAGTTATGTTAATGAGGCAGGATTCAATCTACAAGATTGGATTGTGTCTTGAGCCAATCTCTTTTGAGATATAAAAGAGACAGGCAAGCAGAGAGACGGGGACCTCATACCACCAAGAAGGCAGCACCAGGAGCAGAGCACGTCCTTTCGACCCGGAGTTCCTGTGTGGAGAAGCTCCTCGTCCAGGGGAAGATTGATGAGAAAGGCCTCCCTCCAGAACTAACAAAGAGAGAAAGCCTTACCCTGGAGATGGTGCCCTGAATTTGGACTTCTAGCCTACTAGACTGTGAGAAAATAAATTTCTCTTTGTTAACACCATCCACTTGTGGTATCTCTGTTATAGCAGAACTAGATAATTAAGACAGTTACACAGGTAGATATGTATTCATAGTCAACTCACATTATCCACACAAATGTGAAAGAAAAATAACACTGGTATCTTAAAACAAAAGAAGGTTAAAGAGTGACTAAGGGTATCATTTACTGTCATACTGTCACACTTCAACATGACACATAATGCTCACAAAGTTTGAATGAAGTTTTATTAAGAGTTGGAAAGACTTAGTAGACATAACAATAGTCCATTGTTCCAATGTTTCACTTGCAGACTAAGGAAACTTTGGCATGTCCCAGAGCTTATCTCACTTAACCAGCTGGACTGATTTCTGCTGCCCAGGTCCCTTTGATGCAAGGCAATCTCCTGTCTCCACCATCTCACCCTGATAATAGTCATTGGAACCCTGTTGGCTATGCTATCCTCGGCTGGTGCAACCTAACATTTTCTGGTCATGACTTCGCTAGTCATCCAGGTCACTTACAGTCCTTGGGGATTTATTCAACAAACACTTAATGAATATCAGTAGTTGCCAGGCACCTTAGATATTTGCAGGAGAAACTTTCAGGAGTTTTTTCAACCTGGCTGTTGTCAGCTCTTCCAGACATTCTGCAGTTCCAGCATTTGGGTGCCAGATCTATTGAAAACCCCCCTTGGTCTAACCCTTTGTTTTGTAATTCAACTCCATCTTCAAACACTAGATTCTTAGTACTGGGTTAACTATAACTTCAAACACAGCCTTTCTCTCACTCATTCTAAATCTTACTATGGTGTATTGTTCTAGGTAAAAACCTGGCGGGTAGGATGAAAGGCAATGAAAAAGACAGTTTGAAAAGCATCAGCTCTTAAAGGAGGGCTCTGAGAACAAAGCAAAAGGGAGGTTAGATAAGATATGTAAATGGGGACATAAACAGGATGATGTACTAGTTCATCTAGAAAACTAACTTCATGATATTTCTTCCTTCTCTTCCTATTTTGGAATTATAATTCTAAAGTAATTTTCACAGAAACCCGCAGTAACTTGCAGTGACATGTATATTTAAATTATAAAAGAAAGTTTTGTTTTGTTTTGTTTTTAATTTGACTTATAGTGTGGACTGGTTTTGCCTATTAGGTCACATCCAGGACACTTTCCATAAATAGGATGAACTAAATATGAAGCTCTGAGGTCTTAACAAAAATATATGTGAAGCACAGCTCAAGCATAACAATGATTGTGAGGATGGCTCAGGATAGGGCAGAGTTTCACTCTGTTGTACATACGGTCACTATGAGTCAAAACCAATTCGACGGCACCTAACAACAACAACTACTACATAATATGCAATATAGTAGAAATGCAACTACCTGAGATTATGATAAAATTTAAAGTTTCATTTTAGAATGTTCAAGGGAACACATTATCTTTAAAAATTCTTTTAGGGAACACTTCAGTAAAAATGTTTGGCCCCTGCGATCCTCAGAAACCCCTCGCCTGTGAACTCAATTTCTGTTCTAGGCTTTGGAAATCAATTGCTAAAGAGGTTCTACTCCCTAGGGAATGAATGACCAACTATGGATATTTCTTCCCGTCACCAGTAGCATTGGCAATCTTTCCTAAGAGATGACTTCCTATGTTTTCCCAAGTAAGTTGTCTCCTTTTTACTCAAAGCTGGAATGAAGGATAAAGCTTGATCCTTCATAGCTAAATCTTGTGAGTTAGCTGAGAGGGTGGAAATGTCAAGGCTCAGAATTGTTGTTTTAGTACAGCAAATACTGCATGAGACATAATATTTACCGTATTTTTACCTAAACAATGCGTGCCTTTTACATTTGTTTGCCAACCTCTGCCTCCCCAGCAAAGCATTTTTGTAAGCGCCGCTATGTCAATTTAGGAGTACATTAATTACATTGTACTCATTGGTATAGCGGCGCTTAGGAAAATAACTACGGGGGGGGGGCGGGGAGCGGTTGGCAAACAAATGTAGAAGGCACATGTTATTTGTGTTAAAATATGGTATATAAAAAATCGTTTTTCTGAAATTCAAATTAAACCAAGCGTCCTGTATTTTTATTTGCCAAATCTGGCAACCCTGCCGCACATCTGAACATTCATGTTAGCTCATATTTACTGGTTGCCTAATGGCTGGGCGATAGTGAAAGGCAAAGTTTTTTGTTGTTGTTGTTGTTGCTTAGTTTTACTAGAATATAAAGTTAAGGGACATTTCAACAGTGTTTTTAGAGAAAGATAGATAAAACCAAAATGTTGTAAATTCCAAATCATGCTGTATTGGGAGAAGGAAAAGCATTGATTCAGTAAATACTCTGCTATTTCATGAATGTTAATTTTTCTTTCTTTTTAACCATATGAATCTGCTTGTAAGTTATTATTTGTTTTTACTGTTGTTATAGCGTTGTATGTGCTATAGTATTTACTGTGGTTGCCTCTTTTTTTTTCCCCCCTCCCTTGTGTTCCTCTAAGTGTCTTCCTTTGCCTTGGTCAAATTGTGCTGACTTCCCCTATATTGTGTGTTATCTTTCCCTTCACCAAAGTGAACACTTGTCTACTATCTAGTTAGTGCTTTACCCCCCACAACCCTCCCCTCCCTTGTAACCATCAAAGATTGTTTCTTTCTGTGTGTAAACGTTTTTTTGAGTTTTTATAGTAGTGGTCTCATGCAATATTTGTCCTTTTGTGATTGACTTATTTCACTCAGCATAATGCCCTCCAGCTTCATCCATGTTGCGAAATGTTTCGTGGATTAATCATTGTTCTTTATCACTGTGTAGTATTCCATTGTGTGTATGTACCATAATTTATTTATCCATTCATCTGCTGATGGGCACTTAGGTTGTTTCCATCTTTTTGCTACTGTGGATAATGCTGCAATGAACATGGATGTGCATGTGTCTATTCGTATGACGGATCTTATTTCTCTAGGGTATATTGAGAGGAGTGGTACTGCTGGATCATACGGAGTTTCTATTTCTAGCATTTTAAGGAAATGCCACATCGTTATTCCATTTTACATTCCCACCAGCAGTGTATGAGAGTTCCAGTCTTCCCATAACCTTGCCATCATTTGTTGTTTTCTGAACTTTTGTTCAGTGCCATTCTTGCAGGGATGAGATGGTATCTCCTCATGGTTTTGATTTGCATCTCTCTAATGGCCAGTGATCGTGAGCATCCTTTCATGTATTTGTTGGCCACCTGAATGTCTTCTTTGGTGAAGTGTCTGTTCATGTCCTTTGCCCATTTTGTAATTGAGTTGCTTGCCTTTTTATTGTTGAGTTGTTAAAGTTTTCTGTATATTTTAGAGATTAAACCTTTATCAGATGTTTTTCCTAGCCTGTAGGTTCTCTTTTACTGTCTTGAATAAGTCTTTTGATGAGCATAAGTATTTAATTTTTAGGAGGTCCCAGTTATCTAGTTTATCTTCTGGAGTTCGTGCATTTTTACTTATGCTTCATATTCAATTTATGCCATAAATTAGGGCCCCTAGCATTGTCCCTCTGTTTTGTCTCATGAACTTCATAGTTTTAGGTTTTATAGGTTTTTGATCCATTTTGAGTTAGTTTTTGTGTATGAGGTGAGGTATGTATCCAGTTTCATTTTTCTGCAAATGGATGTCCAGTTTTGCTAGCATCATTTGTTGACGAGACTATCTCTTCCCCATTTAATGGACTTCGACCCTTTGTTGAAGTTCAGGTATCCATAACTGGACAGATTTATTTCTGGGTTCTCAATTCTGTTCCATTGGTCTATATGTCTGCTGTTGTAGCAGTACCAGGCTGTTTTGACTACTGTAGCTGTAGAGTAGGTTCTAAGATCGAGTAGTGTGAGGCCTCCTTCTTTGTTCTTCTTTTTCAATAATGTTTTATTTATTGGGGGCTCTTTCAACATTTAAAGAATGTTGTTGGAATTTGGATTGGGATTGCATTGTATCTATAGATTGCTTTGGGTACTATTGACATTTTCACAATGTTGAGTCTTCCTATCCATGAGCATAGTATGTTTTTCCATTTATGAAGGTATCTTTTGGTTTCTTGCAGTACTGTTTTGTAGTTTTCTTTATATAAGTCTTTAACATCCCTGGTTTGATTTATTCCTAAATATTTTATCTTTTGAGGGGCTATTGTAAATGGTATCTTCTTCCTGATTTTATTTTTGGAGTTCTCTTTGTTAGCATAGAGGAATCCAACTGATTTTTGTATGTTAAACTTGTATCCTGCCAGTTTGCTGAATCCTTCTATTAGTTCCAGTAGCTTTCTTGTACATTCTCTGAGATTTTCTATGTATAGGTTCATATTGTCTGCAAATAGGGATAGTTTTACTTCTTCCTTACCAATTTGGATACCCTTAATTTCTCTTTCTTGTCTTACTGCTCTAGCTAGGACTTCCAGTACAATTTGAATAAAAGTGGTGATAAAGGGCATCCTTATCTGGTTCAGTTCTCAGGGGGAATGCTTTCACTCTTTCTCCATTGAGAATAATGTTGGCTGTTGGTTTTGGGTATATGCCCTTAATTATGTTGAGGAATTTCCCATCTATTCCTATTTTGGTGAGAGTTTTTATCAGGAATGGGTATTGGACTTTATCAAATGACTTTTCTGCATCAGTTGAGCTGATCATGTGATTCTTTTCCTTTGTTTTATTTATGTAGTGGATTATGTTGATTGATTTTCTAATGTTGAACCATCCTTGCATACCTGGTATGAATCCCACTTGGTCATGATGTATTATTTTTTTGATATGTTGTTGGATTCTAATGGCTAGAATTTTGTTGAGAATTTTTGCATCAATGTTCATGAGGGATATTGATCTATAATTTTCTTTTTTTAGTGGTGTCTTTGCCTGGCTTTGGTATCAGGGTTATGCTGGCTTCATAGAATGAATTCAGGAGTATTCCTTCCTTTTCTGTGTTCTAGAATAGTTTGAATAGTATTGGTGTCAAGTCATATCTTAATGTTTGGTAGAATTCTCCAGTGAAACCATCTGAGCCAGGGCTTTCTTTGTTGTTGGTAGTTTTTTACGACCTCTTCAATTTCTTCTTTTGTTATGGGTCTGCTTAGATTTTCTACTCAGTTTCTGTTAGTTTAGGTAGCTACTGTGTTTCAGGAATTAGTCCATTTCCTCTAGGTTTTCAAATTTTTTGGAGTATAATTTTTTGCAGTATTCTGTTATGATCCTTTTTATTTCTGTTGGTTCTGTTATGATCTTGCCCATCACATTTCTTTCTTTCTTTTTTTATTGTTCTTTAAGTGAAACTTTACAGCTCAAGTTAATTTATCATACAAAAATTTATACACATACTGTTATGTGACATTAGCTGCAATCCCTATAATGTGACAGCACACTCCACCTTTCCACCCTGGGTTTCCCATGTCCATTCAACCAGCTCCTGTCACTTCCTGCATTCTCATCCTGCCTCTGGACAGGAGCCACCCATTTGGTCTCCTGTATCTGCCTGAACTAAGAAGCACACTCTTCACAAGTATTATTTTATGTTTTACAGTCCAGTCTAATCTTTGTCTGAAGAGTGAGCTTCGGGAATGATTTTAGTTCTGGGTTAACAGAGAGTCCAGGGGCCATGGCTTTGGGGGTTCCTCCAGTCTCAGTCAGACCATTAACTCTGGTCTTTTTACATGAGTTTGAGTTTTGCTCCACACTTTTGTCCCACTCTGTCAGGGACACTCTGTTGTGTTCCCTGTCAGGGCAGTCATTGGTGGTAGTTGGGCACCATCTAGTTCTTCTGGTCTCAGACTGATGGAGTGAATGTTAACTTTTAACTGTTGCTTATGGTCCTTCCACATTTTCCACCAAATGTGCTGTCTTAGTTATCCAGTGCTACTATAACAGAAATATCACAAGTGGATGGCTTCAACAAATAGAAGTTTATTCTTTCATAGTCTAGTAGGCTAGAAGTCCGAATTCAGGACATCAGTTTCAGAGGAAGTCTTTCCCTGTTGTCTTTGGAGGAAGGTCCTTGTCATCAATCTTCCTTTGGTCTAGGAGCTTCTCTGTGCAGGAACCTCGGGTCCAAAGGACGCGCTCTGCTCCTGGTGCCTCTTTCTTGGTGATATGAAGTTTCCATGCCTCTCTACTTGCTTCTCTCTTTTATATCTCAAAAGAGATTGGCTTAAGACGCAATCTAATCTTGTAGATCTCTTCAATATAACTGCCAATAACCCATCCCATTAACATCAAAGTGATAGAATTTACAACACATAGGAAAATCACATCAGATGACAGAATGGTGGACAATCACACAATACTGGGAATCATGGCCAAGCTAAATTGATACACATATTTTTGGGGGACATAATTCAATCCATGACATGCTCAGACTCTGGGAAGCCCTTTAAAAACTTTTGCTGTTGTTAGTTGTGTTGAGTCAATTTCAACTCATGGCGACCCCATGTGTGCAGAGTACAACTACTCCATAGAGTTTTCAAGGTTATGACCTTTTAGAAACAGATCACTAGGCCTTTCTTCTGAGGTACCTCTGGGTAGGTTTGAACCACAGCCTTTTGGCTAGTAGTAAAAAACTTAACCGTTTGTGCCACCCAGGGACTCCTAACAATTTTTAGCCACCTCCTAAGTTCCTGAGAAATTGATCAAGATAGTCAGCTTTCTAATTTGAGTTAATTGCCTTATTTGTTCGCCTTAATCAAATATCAGAGATCAATCTGATACCAGGCTCTGAAGCTACAGTTTTAGAGAGCTAAGTTTATTCACCACCCCTGGTCTATGCAGTTCTCCATGTGGAATTTCTCCTTTGCTCTTTCCAAGCATGAGACAGATTCAGCAGGAATCTGGGCATGATGATAATGATATACACCTTTTGTTATCCTTCTTGCATGGAGCCCTGGTGGCACAGTGGTTAAGAGCTATGGTGAGCTATGGCTGCTAAACAAAAGGTCAGCAGTTTGTATCCACCAGCCACTCCTTGGAAATCCTATGGAGCATTTCTTCTCTGTCCTATAGGCTCGCTGGAATCAACTCAACAGCAATGGTTTTTTTTTTTTTTTTGGCTTTTATTTTAATAATACTTACAAATGTTAAGCTGTGATCCTATAAGTCAGAGCATGACAATTTTCCAGGCATATGGGCTTCCTGTATTAATTTATTTTTATAATGAACCTTAAACTGTTGAAAAACCTATTGTCATGGAGTCGATTCCAACTCATAGTGATCGTATAGGAAAGAGTAGAACTACCCCATAGAGTTTCCAAGGAGCAGCTGGTGGATTCAAACTGCCAACTTTTGGTTAGCAGCCATAGCTTGCTGTAGCTCTTAACCACTCCACCACCAGGGCTTCTTAATGACCTTAGAGTAACATTAATTACATTGTGCTTATTGATCCAAGAGGCACTAGCTTTATTGGTACCTGCATGATATTCTTTTATTCACTTATTTATTTCATTCCTTTATGGAATTTAGACCAAATCTCAGAGATACGTACTTGCCCTCGCATTATCTCATCCAGCCAAAGATAGTTAATCTCATTTTCCTTTATTTTTGAAGGATTCAAAACACAGATTACCTCACTCAGGCTTTAGCCAAGGTAACTTTTGAATTTATTTCATCACTTTTTTCTTTTATATAGCCTTCATAAGAAAATAAAATGAACTATGAATCTGTCTGAATATTTAGTTTTTATTTTACAAGGAACAGCTAGCTCCCAACTAATATCATTGCGTCTTCTCTTATTTGTTCATAGTCAGGGATATCAAGCTGTCTGTGGACATTAACAGATTATTAAGGCAGTTTTCAGCCTCGTTTCCCTGGCCCAAGGTACTTGGATAGGTAGGATGTTTAACTTAAACCATTTATTTCATCGGAAATAAACTGAACAAATATTTACATATTAAAGTACATTTGAAAATCTTGTTCATTTGATTTTATAAAGCAAAGTCTCTAGAAAGACATCATTTAGTTGACTGTGGGTACCTTACAAAGATCATTTAATTCAGAGAATGCAAGGAAAATAGCATTATATACCTGATTCATTTGTACTTTCATTCTAAAAGAAACAATTGTACTAAGACCTTGAAAAACTAATGCAGATAATTTGAGATAACAAGATGTCATAATTTGGCAAGCTATTTACCAAGAAGGTGATTAATGGCCATAGGTTTTGTGAGATGGCTATCTTCTATGATGATATACTGAAATTAAGAGTGATTTAATGTTAAAACAATGTTTATATATTCAACCAGATAATTTATCAAATGATCCTCACTTGTCACCCATAAACTTAACCTTTCTCTAGACCCTGATTTTAAAAGTCTTTGTTGAAACATTCTTTGGTGGTTACCAGGGAAAGGAGGGGGATCATTTTCTAGATAATAGACATTTATTATTTTTGGTGATGGGAAAGGCAATACTGAATGCAGATGAAGTCTGTCCAACTTGACCAAGGTAAATGATGAACTAAGAAGTACACAAGAATAGGAGTTGTTTTTTGTAAATGCTATAACATATACAATTTTGCAACAACAGCAATATCAACCAAAAAATATATGTGTGGTTTCATAGGTAGATAAGTATGCATATACATGTAAAGGAAGGCATATGTGTGTACATATGTTCGCACGTATAGGTGCATCTCTAGACATACCTGTATACATGTTTGTCTGTGCTGCATATATATTCATATACATAATAAAGCACATAGCAGACACATTCATGGGTAACTCTTAGACATAACCAAACACCCCACGGGATTGGTTTACTGGGTTTGAAGGCTTAGGACTATAGTCTTGTGGAACAACTTGGCCAATTGGCATAACATAGTTCATAAAGCTTATGTTCTACATTTTAGTCTGATGAGTAGCATCTGGGGTCTTAAAAGCTTGTGAGCAGTCATCTACAATACAACTATTGGTCTCTACTCATCTGGAAAAAAAAGAGAAAGAAGGAAACCAAAAACTCAAAGAAGAAATTACTCTACAGGACTAATAACCCACACGACCCACAGCATCATCTATCCTGAGACAGGAAGAACTAGATGTTGCCTGGCTACCACTACCAATCATTTTGACAGGGACACAATAGGTGGTCCCAGATACAGTGGGGGAAAAACATAGAACAAAACTTAAATTATTAAAAAAAAAAAAACGCCAGACTTACTGGACTGGTAGAGACCAGAGGAACCCCTGAGACTGTCGCCCTGAGACACTCTTTAAATATGGAACGGAAACCACTCCTGGAGGTCATCTCTCACTTAAATAACCAATTAGCTCATAAAAGAAACAGCATCACCTGTGAGTACTGTGCTTTTAAAAAAAAAAAGAGGTGGGACCAAATATGGTGGAATAATCAGATGCTTCTTGTGGGCCCTCTTAGAACAAAGACCCAAAAAACCAAGTGAATTGTTTGTATATGACAATCTAGGAGCCCTGAACATCAAAGACAAAGTCGAGGAGTCAACTGAGTGGCAGGGAGAGGGAGAGACAGTTCAGAAGCAGTGAGGAAATGCCACACCGGAGCTGGCTGGCAACCTGCAGGCTGGTGCACTAGTGCTGAGGAAAGCAGTAGTGCTCGGAATGTGTTTTCCACATTGTGAGAAACTGAGTGGCAGAGAGTCTGAACAAGCCTCTGGAGCCGGGGGAAGGGAGGCTGGATCTGCAAAAGTTAAGTGCAAGTGTCTGACCTAGCGCACAGGATCAAAATAACACTTCCCCTCTGGGAAGTGCCTCTCTTCCCCTTACCCACCCCCTCCCTGCTCTGCTCTGGTCCCAGTCTGGCCTTATTTAGCAGTTGCCATGCCCCTAGGCCAGAAGTGTGACCCTTTATGCCCCAGCCAGTCTCTCGGCTTTGGGAAGGGAAAAAATAAACAAACAGGAAAAAGGAAACCGTCAGCACCCCTAAGCTGGGAGTTCAGGGCTAACTGCACCCAAACCAGTCTCATGGCTTTAAAAAATTACCATGCCTCCTAAGCCAGGAACTCAGGCAAACACTGCCCCTTTGCCTAGGCACAGGCATAAGGGGGTCCAAGGACTTCAAATGTCTTTCATGTCTGCCTAGACCTTTGTGGGCCCATTCAACAGAATAGGCCCTCATTAACATAGTACAACAGGGTATATACCTGAAGCCTATTTTCAACTGCAACAGCTAAGAGGGACTGGCCAATACATGACATCTGACATCACCCTACCCATTAAGCAGGGTGCTCACCTACACACATCAGGGGCCTGAGGACTGGTGGCTCCACCCACTCCAACTAGCCACCCACGACAGGGGTTCAAGAATAAGTAGTGCCTCCCAGACCTCACAGCCAACAGCATTGGGTGCCCAAAGTCCAGCTTCAAAATCCACCCACCTCTGTGCTCTAGGGGACATGGACATGACTTTCACCTAGACACTCGGGCAGCTGTCAGCCCCCAACCTTGCTCAGCACATAACCCCCTACTGTAGCCAGAAAGCTGTGCTGGCTCCAATCACCCCTGGGTAACCCTGCC
Source organism: Trichechus manatus latirostris (assembly GCF_000243295.1). Lineage (NCBI taxonomy): Eukaryota > Metazoa > Chordata > Mammalia > Sirenia > Trichechidae > Trichechus > Trichechus manatus. The sequence goes on from NW_004444092.1 coordinate 5,518,071, forward strand.
CATCTAGGACTGTAGGTGAAGGCCTGCACTGCACACTTGATGACCAACTACCTAGACACCTGAGCTACAGACACACAAAAAAAGTAAACAGACTCCTGGGCTCACATACCTAGTAGCAGCTCTAACCATCTGGTGACAGGATGTGAGAGCTTCAAAGATGCCAATCATCAAAATAACTCACACGTTCAGCCTATTTGGGCATATTAAAACAAAACAAGAAGCTAGGACAGAGCAAGGAAACATACAATAAATGAATATAATAACTTATTGATGGCTCAGAGACAATATCAAATCACATAAAGAAGCAGACCGTGATGGCTCCAGCAAGTGACTAAAACAAAGAACAAGGAAACCTCCTGGAGGAAGATAAAGTCTTGGAATTACTGGAGGTAGAATTCAAAAGATGAATATACAGAGCCCTTCAAGAAATTAGGAAGGAGATCATGCAAAACTGAGACAAAGCCAAGGAACATATAGACAAAGCAACAGAGAAGTTGAGGAAAGCTATACAAGAGCAAACTGACAAATTAAACAAGCTGCTAGAATCCATAGAGAGACAGCAAATAAAAATCCAAAAGAAATTAACAATAAAATTTCAAAATTAGACAACTCAATAGAAAGTCATAGGAGAAGAATTCAGGCAATGGAAGTCAAAATTAGTGAGACTGAAGATAAAGAACTTGACGCTAATTTATTTCAGGAAAAATCAGATAAAAGAACTAAAAAAAATGAAACCCTGAGAATTATGTGGGAGCAGGGGCCAAGATGGCAGAGGAATCAGATGCTTCCAGTGGACCTCTTACAATAAAGACCTGAAAAAACAAGTGACTCAATTATATATGGCAATCTGTGAGTCCTGAACATCAACGGCAGAGTTGAGGAACCAGACTGAGTGGCAGGGGGAGGGAGAGATGGTTCGGAAGCAGCGAGGAGTTGCCAGACCTGATCTGGTGAGACCCAGGGCCTTAAGGACTGAGCAGCTCGTGGGTGAGTGGTGAGGCAGGCAAGTGGTGGTGCTTTGGAGGCGCGTTTTCTGCACTGGGAGAGACCCAGTGCCAGTGAGTCTACACGGCCAGCAAGAACCAGTGAGAAGCAGCTCTCACCTCATGGGCAAAAGATAGGTACTTGCATACGGCTTACTATGCAGATCAAAAACACCCCCCTTAGGGAAAAAACTGTCTCCCATTTACCTCCCCTCTCCCTGCTCTGCACTGGGTCCTGGACCGGATTCAGCGGTTGCTGAGTCCCCTGGACCAGAAGTAGCATCCATCACATGCCCGGAGCCATCCTCCCTGCCTTGGAGAGTGACCAAATTAACAAACAGGAAAAAATAAACTGCCAGTTCCCCTAAGTCAGGAATCCAAGGTAGGCAAAGCTCCTTTGCCTAGGCACAGGCATAAGTGTTCCATGGACTTTGAGTGCCTTTCCCTCTGCATAGACTTGTGTGGGCCCAACTCAAGAGCATAGGCCCTCATTACGGCAGTACAACAGGGTATATACCGGAATTCTGACTTCATCTGTTTCACCTGTGAAGTGGCAGGTTCTTGACATTTGGCACTACTCTGCCCATTAAGCAGGGTCTTCACCTACCCACATCAGAGGCCTGAGGACTGGTGGCCCATCCCACACCACCTAGCCACCTGTGATAGGGGCGCATGAAAAAGAAGTGCCCCCCAGCCCGTAAAGCCAACAGCATTAGGTGTTCATAGGCTGGCTGCAAAACCCACCCACCTATGCGCTCTAGGGAACAAGGACACGCCTTTCTCCTGGAGACTCGGGGGCAGCTGTCAGCCCCCTGCCTTGCTCAGAGTGTGTCCCCCTGCTGCAGCCAGATGTCTGTGCCTACACCAATCACCCATGCCTGTCTAGGACTGTAAGTGAGAACCTACACCACACACTCAGTGGCTATCTACCTGGACACCTGAACTGAATCCATACAGGAG
>NW_004444092.1:5521289-5522645 GCF_000243295.1 Trichechus manatus latirostris
CCAGAACCTTTGGGACACAGCAAAAGCAGTGCTCAGAGGTCAGTTTATAGCAATAAATGCACACATCCAAAAAGAAGAAAGGGCCATAATCAAAACATTAACCCTACAACTGGAACAAGTAGAAAGAAGCCCTCAGGCACCGGAAGACAGGAAATAATAATAATTAGAGCAGAATTAAATGAAATAGAGACTAGAAAAACAATGAAAGAGATAACAAGACCAAAAGCTGGTTCTTTGAAAAGATCAGCAAAATTGATAAAGCATTGGCCAAACTGACAACAGAAAAACAGGAGAAGAAGCAGATAACCCATATAAGAAATGATATGGGTGATATCACAACAGACCCAACTGAAATTAAAAGACTCAGAATACTATGAACAATTGTACTCTAACAAATATGAAAACCTAGAAGAAATGGACAAATTTCAAGAAACTCACTACCTACTGAAACTAACACAAATAGAGGTAAAACAACTAAATAAACCCATACCAAAAGAAGAGATTGAAAAGTTAATTAAAAAACTCCCAACAAAAAAAAATGCCCTGGCCCAGAGGGCTTCACTGAAAATTCTGCCAAACTTTCAGAGAAGAGTTAACACTACTACTACTAAAGATATTTCAGAACATAGAAAAGGATGTGATACTCCCAAACTCATTCTATAAATTCCAGCATAACCCTGATGCCAAAACCAGGTAAAGACACCACAAAAAAAGAAAATTACAGACCGATATCTGCATTAACATTGACACAAAAATCCTCAACAAAATTCTAGCCAATAGAATTCAGCAACATATCAAAAAAATAACTCACCATGATCAAGTGGGATTTATACTAGGTATGCAGGGATGGTTCAACATTAGAAAAACAATCAATGTAATCCATCACGTTAATAAAACAAAAGACAAGAACCACATGATCTTATCAATCGATGCAGAAAAGGCATTTGACAAAGTCCAACACCCATTCATGATAAAAACTCAACAAAACAGGAATTGAAGGGAAATTCCTCAATATAATTAGGGGCTTTTATACAAAGCCAACAGCCAACATCATCCTAAATGGAGAGACTTTGAAAGCACTCCACTTGAGAATGGGAACCAGACAAGGATGCCCTTTATCACCACTCTTATTCAACATTGTGTTGGAGGTCCTAGCCACAGTAATTAGGCTAGAAAAAGAAAGAAACGGCATCCAGATTGGTGGGGAAGAAGTCAAAGTATCTCTATTTGCAGATGATATGATCTTATACACAGAAACCCCCAAAGAATCCACAAGAAAACTACTGGAACTAATAGAAGATTTCAGCAAAGTTTCAGGATACAAGATAAATATACAAAAATCAGTTGGATTGCTTT
>NW_004444092.1:5523066-5551230 GCF_000243295.1 Trichechus manatus latirostris
CTCACACCATGCACAAAAACTAACTCAAAATGGATCAAAGACTTAAATATGAAATCGAAAACAATAAAGATCATGGAAGAAAAAATAGGCACAATGCTAGGAGCCCTAATACATGGCATAAACACAATACGAACCATAAGTAACAATGTACAAGCACGAGAAGAGAGGCTAGATAAATGGGATCTCCTAAAAATCAAACACTTATGCTCATAAAAGACTTCACCAAAAGAATAAAAAGACAATCTACAGATTGGGAAAAAATTTTTGGCAACCACATAGATGATAAGGGTCTAATCTCTGAAATCTGTAAGATACTGCAACACCTCAACAATAAAAAGATAAATAACCCAAGTAAAAAATGGACAAAAGATTTGAACAGACAATTTACCAAAGAAGACATTCAGGCAGCTAACAGATACATGAGAAAATGCTCATGATCATTAGCCATTAGAGAAATGCAAATCAAAACTACAATGAAGTACCATTTCATCCCAACAAGGTTAGCACTAATCCAAAAAAGAAAAAATAATAAATGTTGGAGAGGTTGTGGAGAGACTGGAACACTTATACACTGTTGGTGGGAATGTAAAATGGTGCAACCACTTTGGAAATCAATTTGGAACTTCCTTAAAAAGCTAGAACTAGAAGCACCATATGATCCAGCAATCCCACTCCTTGGAATATATCCTAGAGAAATAAGAGCTGTCACACGAACAGCTATATGCATACCCATGTTCATTGCAGCACTGTTCACAATAGCAAAAAGATAGAAACAACCTAGATGCCCATCAACAGATGAACGGATAAACAAATTACAGTACATACACACAATGTAATATTACGCAATGATAAAGAACAATGATTAATCTGAGAAACTTCTCATAACATGGATGAATCTGGAATGCATTTTACCAAGTGAAATTAGTCCATCTCAAAAGGACAAACAGTGTATGAGACCACCAGTATAAGAATTCAAGAAAAGGTTGAAACACAAAAGAAAACATACTTTGATGGTTACTAGGGTGGGGAGGGAGGGAGAGGGGAATTCACTAACTAGATAGTAGACAAGAATCATCTTAGGTGAAGGGAAGGACAGAACACAATACAAGGGAAATCAGCACAACTGGACAAAACCAAAAGCTAAAAAGTTTCCTGAACACAACCAAACACTTTGAGGGACAGAGTAGCAGGGGCTAGGGTCTGGGGACCATGGTTTTGGGGGAAATCTAGGTCAACTGGCATGACAAAGTTCATTAAGAAAATGTTCTGCATCTCACTTTGATGAGTGGTGTCTGGGGTCTTAAAAGCCTGTAAGCAGCCATCTAAGATGCATCAATTGGTCCCAACCTACTTGGAGCAAAGGACAATGAAGAACACCAAAGACACAAGGAAAATATTAGCCCAAGAGACAAAAGGGCCACATAAACCAGAGACTCTATCAGCCTGAGACCAGAAGAAGTAGATGGTGCCCAACTACCACCCATGACCGCCCTGACAGGGAACACAACAGTGAGTCCCTGACAGAGCGGGAGAAAAGCGTGGAGCTAAACTCAAATTCAACTAAAAAGACCAGACTTACTGGTCTGACTGAGACTGGAGGATCCTTAAATCCATGGCCCTCAGATGCTCTGTTAACCCAGAACTAAAACCATTCCCAAAGCCCACTCTTCAAAGATAAGACTAGACTATAAAACATAAAATAATACTCACGAAGAGTGTGCTTCTTAGTTCAAGCAGATACAGGAGACAAAATGGGCAACTCCTGTCCGGAGGCAGGATGAGAAGGCAGGAATGGACAGGAGCTGGTTAGATGGTTACAGGAAACCCGGGGTGGAAAGGTGGAGTGTGCTGTCACATTATAGGGATTGCAAGTAGTGTTGCATAATAATATGTGTATACATTTTTGTATGAGAAATTTAAAAAAAGAAAAAATCAACCACATGAGACCAAATGGCCAACATTTACCCTAAAGCAAAGATGAAAAGGTAAGGGGAGGCAATGAAGCTAGGTTTATGGAAAAAGAAAAACCAAAATGGAAATGAGAATGTTGATGCATTGTGAAAAATTTAACTACCATCACTGAAAAACATGCATAGAGATTGTTAAATGGGAACCTAATTTGCTGAATGTGGGGCCCTGGTAGCGAAGTGGTTAAGCGTTTGGCTGCTAACCAAAAGGTCAACAGTTCGAATCCACCAGTCGCTCCTTGGAACCTATGGGGGAGTTCTACTCTATCCTATAGGGTTGCTATGGTTCAGAATTGACTCGATGGCAACAGGTAATTTGCTATGTAGACTTCCACCAATAACACAATAAAATATTATTTTTTAAAAAATCTTTGTTGATCTCTACTATAAGGCCCTGGTGGTGCAAATAGTGAACTGAAAAGGCTGGCTGTTAGAGTCCACCTAGAGGCACTTCAGAAGAAAGGTCTGGAGATGTTCTTCCACAAACTCAGCCACTGAAAACCTTATGGAGCACAGTTCTACTCTGACACACATGGGGTCACTGAGAGTCAGAATCAACTTGATGGCAACTGGAAAAAAATTATAAGGCTCGTATGGTGATTTATTTGAAAATATTTTGGTGTGTGACACATGTATGATACATATGTGTGATTTAGACTTAATCTACAACCTAGGGGCATTTAGCTAAATTTAAGGGGACCTATTTAGTGATATACATTCCAGAGTGGCTATATTAAAAGCATTTTTTCATTGGTAAAATGAATTATGTTCAAAATATACAGTGTCTTAGTTATGTAGGGCTGCTATAACAGAGAGACAAGTGGATGTCTTTAACAAACAGAAGTTTATTCTCTCACAGTTTAGGAGACTAGAAGTCCACCTTCAGGGCACCAGCTCCAGGGGAAGGCTTTCTCTCTCTGTTGGCTCTGGAGGAAGTTCCTTGTCATCAATCTTCCCCTGGTCTAGGAGCTTCTCTGTGCCAGAACCCTGGGTCCAAAGGACACACGCTCTTGTTGGAAGTATGAGGCACCCATGTCTCTTTGCTAGCTTCTCTCTTGTATATCTCAAAAGAGATTGGTTTAAGATACAACCTAATCTTGTAGATTGAGTCCTGCCTCATTAGCATAACTGCCGCTAATCCCACCTCATTAACATTATAGAGGTAGGATTTACAACACATAGGAAAATCACATCAGATGACAAAACGGTGGACAATCACACAATACTGGAAATCATGGCCTAGCCAAGTTGATACACATTTTAGGTGGACACAGTTCAATCCATAATATTCCACCCATTGGCCCCCCAAATTTATGTCCATGTACTGCCATTTCTCTGCTGCTGCTACTTGAAGTCTGTGCTGTCTCCAGTGAAACAGCTACTCTAACAGAAATCTAAAATGTGGAAGCAGTTTTGAAACTGAGAATGGGTAGAAGCTGGAAGAGTTTTAAAGTGCTTGGTAGTAAAAGCCTCAAGGTCCTTCCTCCAGAGCTGACAGAGAGAGAAAGCCTTCCCTTGCAGGTGACACCCTGAATTTGGACTTCTAGCCGCCTAGACTGGGAGGCGATAATAAATCTTTCTTTGTTAAAAACATCCACTGTGGTATTTCTGTTATAGCAGCACTAGATAACTAAAACATATGGTTTGGTTTGCACAGTGTTAAATGATAATTGTTTAAAAGGTAAAAGTCATTGTCATGGTTTGAATTATGTCCCCCCAAAAATGTGTGCATCAATTTGGCTGGGCCATGATTCCCAGAATCGTGTGGTTGGCCTCCATTTTGTGATTGTAATTTTATGTTAAAGAAGATTAGGGTGGGATTGTAACACCACCCTTACCCAGGTCACATCCCTGATCCAATGTAAAGGGAGTTTCCCTGTGTTGTGGCCTGCACCACCTTTTATCTCTCAAGAGATAAAAGGAAAGGGAAGCAAGCAGAGAGTTGGGGACCTCATACCACCAAGAAAGAAGCACCAGGAGCAGAGCGCATCCTTTGGACCCAAGGTTCCTGTGCAGAGAAGCTCCGAGTCCGGGGGAAGAATGATGATGACGAGGACCTTCCTTCAGAGCTGACAGAGAGAGAAAGCCTTCCCCTGGAGCTAACGCCCTGAATTTGGACTTGTAGCCTACTGGACTGTGAGAGAATAAATTTCTCTTTGTTAAAACCATCCACTCATGGTATTTCTGTTAGAGCAGCACTAGATGACTAAGACAGTCATGATTCTCATACAGATATAAAAACAACACATGTCAAGCATATTTTTCATACATTTATTAATGTTGGAGCCAGTAAGATGCTATAATCAGTTCAAAGGAAAATTCATAGAAAACATATATGAAGACAATCAGGAATGCAGAAATTTGTTTTAAAATAGATGCAAAAATAATAACCACAAAGCAATAAACTTTTGCATTCTACCCGACAAAATTCATTTACATTTCTATGCATAAATATCATTTGCATTAATATCAGTTTTCTAAAATTTAGAGAACTAAAGACAATGAAAAACACAGATAGTAGGCAGTGTCTACTACACAGGGGTTCCAGTAATGTTTTTGCCCACTTTAAAGCATTTCACAATTTTCCCAGCACTAAAACAATTTTACTATTTTAGCTGATAGGCTGAGTGAGATCACATTATGGAGGTGATTACATTATATCACAAAATGAAGAATAACTACATCAATACATAATCGCCAAACTACATCATAACATAATTGCCAAACCACTGGCATCATGGCCCAGCCAGGTTACCACAGAACCTTAACCATCACAGTCTACCCCAATCAACATGGCACCTGTATGCATCTCCTTAACCCATAAACAATCTCTAAATAAAGGCAATTACAAAGTCGTACTGGTGCCTAATACGATACAACTAGCATGCATACAACTGAAAAATGCACTAGCCCCACTTACATCTTATGTTTTATAAGTGAGGAAAACAAAAATATCTGATGCACATATACAAGGAAGGAATACTCATAACAATTACAGTCCTCATTTCTTCAACTGTTTACATGGTTGTAATCAGTATTTAGAACTACCTTCTTCCACCACACATTCTGTATTCCCTTTACCCACAGCAAGCATCTCAGCTGGTCATTGTTCTTTGCCTGGTGGGGTGACCCAAACTTTGATTCCTGACTACTATTAGTAGACGTGTTGGAATTGGGTTGCTGTAGTTTTCCATTGACTTTAATCACAGGGAATGATAGTACTAAGAGACACCCTAAGGGATCTCCTGTATTCCAGACATACTCTTCTTTACTTCCATTATGTAATATCAATCCAATTTCTCCTTGGTAATCTCAATCAATTACACCAGCCAATACAATAACTCCCTTCTTTGCTTATTGATCCAGAGGCATGAGGAGCCTGACGTAGTCAGGTGGTATTCTTAACTTCCAATTCAATGGAATCAGTGTTGTTTCTCCTGGTGGGAGCATTCCTCCCTTTGGATCTAAGACTTCTGGACCTGCAGAGCATAGAGTAGTAGGGACAGGTAGCAAAAGTATTGTCAGTGGGTCACTGAGGGTAATAGTGAGTGGTGCCACTCCCATTTCTACTTTTGGATTCCTAGACCCATGGATCCTGGCTATGGGAGAAACAGCACCATATAGTGGATGCTGGTTTAGAGCATATACAGCTTCCTGGAGAACATTGCCTCAATCCTACAAGGTATTGCCCCCTAGCTAGTTCCATAATTGTGTCTTTAGAAGGCCATTCCATTGTTCTATCAAGCCAGCTGCTTCAAGATGATGGGGAAGATGGTAAGACTGGTGAATTCCAAGAGCATGAGCTCAGAGCCAAACTACATTTGCTGTGAAGTGAGTTCCTTGATCTGAGGCAATGCTGTTTGGGATATTATGATAGTGGATAAGGCATTCTGTAAGTCCTCAGATGTTAGTTTTGGCAGAAGCATTGCATATAGGGAAGACAAATCCATATCCAGAGTGTCTATTACAATAAGAGCAAAATGCTGTCCTTTCTGTGATAGAAGCAGTCCAAAGTAATTAACCTGCCACTAGGTTGCTGTCTAATCGCCTCGAGAAATGATGCCATATCAGAGACTCAGTGTTGGTCCTGCTGCTGGCAGATTAGCTACTCAGCAATGGCTGTAGCCCAGTTAACCTTGATGAGTGGAAGTCCATGTTGATGAGCCCATAATCTCCATCTCTGCCTCCATGGCAAATTTGTTCATGAGACAATTGGACAGCGATGGGAGTGGATGGGCAAAGAGGACGACTGGTTTCCACAGAACATGGAATCTTACCAACTTGATTGTTAAAATCCTCCTCTGCTGAGGTCAACCTTTGATGAGCATTCATATGAGACATAAATATCTTCACTTCTTTGGCCCATTCAGAGAGTTTTAGCCACATACCTCTTCCTTCTACCTCTTTGTCTCCAGTTCTCCAATTATATTCCTTCCATGTCCTTAGCCATCCAGCCAAACCATTGACCACAGCCCATGAATCAGTATACAATCACACATCTGGCCATTTCTCCTTCCAAGCAAAATGAACAAGTAGGTGAACTGCTCAAATTTCTGCCCTTTAGGAGGATTTTCCCTCCTCGCTGTCCTTCAGGGAGGTCCCAAAAAAGGCTGAGATGCTGTACTGCCCACTTTTGAGTTGTTCCTGCATAACACACAGAACCATCTGTAAACTAGGCACAATTTTATCTCCCTCTGTCAACCGATCATAAGGAACTCCCCATGAGGTCATAGCTACAGCCTGGAAGAGGGCAGGTAATGTGACAGAAGTGGAGACCATGGGCTTTTGGGCTACTTCCTCATGCAACTTTTTTGTGCCTTCAGGTCCTGCTTGGGCCTGATCTCTTATATACCACTTCCACTTAATGAGGGAGTGCTGCTGTGCATGTCTGACTTTATAGCTTTGTAGGCACACAACACCCAGATCATGATGGGCAGCTCAGGACGCGTGGTGACTTGGTGTCCCATGGTTAAGCATTCAGTTTCTACTAAGGCCCAGTAACAAGCCAAAAACTGTTTCTCAAAAGGAGAGTAGTTATCTGCAGAGGATGGCAGGGCTTTGCTCCAAAATCCTAAGGGTCTGTGCTGTGATTCACCAATAAGGGCCTGCCAAAGACTCCAAACAACATTTGCATCTGCCACTGACATTTTAAGCACCATTGGATCAGCCAGATTATATGGCCAACTGGCAGAATGGCTTGCACGGAAGCTTGAAACCATTGCAGAACCCTCACTTGTTCTGGGCCCCACTCAAAACTAGTAGCTTTTCAAGTCACTTGATAAGTAGGCCAGATTAGTACACTCAAATGAGGAATATGTTGCCTCCAAAATCCAAGGAGGCCCACCAGGCATTGAACCTCCTTCTTAGTTGTGGAAGGGCTAGATGTAATAATGTATCCTTCAATTTAGAAGGAATACCTCTACATGACGCAACCACTGGACCCCTAGAAATTTTACTGAGGTGGAAGATGCCTGAATTTCTGTCAGATTAATTTCTTATTTTATTTTATTGTTGTGTTTCAAGTGAAAGTTTACAATTCCATTTAGTCTCTCATACAAAAATTATACATACATTGTTATGTGACCCTAGTTGTTCTCCCTATACTGTGACAACACACTCTTCCTTTCCACCTGGGATTTCCCATGTCTATTCAACTGGCTCCTGACCCTCTCTGCCTTCTCATCTCGCCTCAGGAGCTGCCCATTTAGTCTCATGTGTCTACTTGAGCTAAGAAGCACACTCTTCATGAGTATCATTTTATGTCCCACAGCCCAAACTAATCTTTGAAGAGTTGGCCTCAGGGATGGTTTTCATTTTGGGCTAACAGAGAGTCTGGGGGCCATGTCTTCTTAGGTCTCTCCAGTCTCAATCAAACCATTACATCTGGTCTTTTTATTAGAATTTGAGTTCTGCACCCCACTTTTCTCCTGCTCCATCAGGGACTCTCTCTTGTATTCCCTAACAGGGTGGTCATTGGTGGTAGCTGGGCACCATCTAGTTCTTCTGGTCTCAGGCTGATGAAGTCTCTGGTTTATGTGGCCTTTTCTGTCTCTTGGGCTAATACTTTCATTATGTCTTTGGTGTTCTTCATTCTCCTTTACTCCAGGTGGGTTGGGACCAACTAACACATCTTAGATGGCTGCTCGCTAGCTTTTAAGAACCCAGACGCCATTCACCAAAGTGGTGTCGGATTAATTCCTGACCCTCTCGTATGCAAATGTTTTACTAATAAGTCCAGAGTCATTGACACTTTTACCTTACCAGGTCCAATTAACATAATGTCATCAATGTAATGGGCCAGTGTGACGTCTTGTGGAAGGGAAAGGTGATCAAGGTCCCTATGGACTAAATTATGACACAGGGCTTGAGGGTGGATATATCTCTAAGATAGGACAGTTAGGTTGTATTGCTGGCCTTGTCAACTGAAGACAAACTGCTTCTGATGTTCCTTCAAAACTGGAATTAAGAAAAAGTCACTGACCAGCTCAATAGCTGTACACCAGGTACCAGGAGATGTATTAATTTGCTGAAGCTATGAAACCACACCTGGAACAGCAGCTGCAAGTAGAGTCACTACTGGTTAAGTTTACGATAATCCACTGACGTGGGAAGACTTGTCCACGAGAGCCAAAATATGACCTTGAGTACATCCCACCTGAATTTAGAGACCATCTCAAGAATAGATTTGATGCATTGAACACTAAAGACTGAAGACCAGACGAGTTGTGGAATGACATCAAGGACACTATACATAAAGAAACCAAGAGGTCATTAAAAAGACAGGAAAGAAAGAAAAGACCAAAATAGATGTCAGAAGAGATTCTGAAACTTGCTCTTGAACACTGAATAGCTAAAGCAAATGGAAGCAATTATGAAGTAAAAGGGCTGAACAGAAGATTTCAAAGGGCAGGTAGAGAAAAAGAAGTATTATAGTGACATGTTGAAAGACCTGGAGTAGGAGAGCAAAAGGGAAGAACACACTCGGCATTTCTCAAGCTGAAAGGACTGAGAAGGGAATTCAAGCCTAGAGTTGTAATATTGAAGGACTCTATGGGCAAAATACTGAATGACACAGGAAACATCAAAAAAAGATGGAAGGAATACACAGAGTCACTGTACCAAAAAGAATTGGGTGACATTAAACCATTTCAGGAGGTAGCATATAATCAAGAACCGAAGATACTGAAGGAAGAAGTCCAAGCTGCACTGAAGACATTGGCAAAAAGACAAGGAGCCAGGAATTGACGGAATACCAATTGAAATGTTTCAACAAATGGATGCAGCACTGTAAGTACTTACTTGTCTACGTCAAGAAATTTGGAAGACAGCTACCTGGCCAACTAACTGGAAGAGATCCATATTTATGACTATTCTAAAGAAAGGTGACCCAACCAAATGCAGAAATTATCGAAAAATATCATTAATATCACACGCAAGTAAAATTTTGCTGATGATCATTCAAAAGCGGCTGCAGCAGTACATCGACAGGGAACTGCCAGAAATTCAAGTCGGATTCAGAAGAGGACGTGGAACCAGGGATATCATTGCTGATAGCAGATGGATCCTGCCTGGAAGCAGAGAATAGCGGAAGATTTTACCTGTGTTTTATTGACCATGCAAAGGCATTAGACCGTGTGCATCATGACAAATTATGGATAACATTGTGAAGAGTGGGAATTCCAGAACACTTAATTGTGCTCATGAGGAACCTGTACATAGATCAAGAGGCAGTCGTTCAAACAGAACAAGGAGATACTGCATGATTTAAAGTCAGCAAAGGTGTGCATCAGGGTTGTATCCTTTCACCGTACCTATTCAATCTGTACGCTAAGCAAATAATCCGAGAAGCTGGAATATATGAAGAAGAACAGGGCATCAAGATTGGAGGAAGACTCATTAACAACCTGTTATATATGGATGACACAACCTTGCTTGCTGAAAGTGAGGAGGACCTGAGGTACTTACTGATGAAGATCAAAGACTATAGCCTTCAGTATGGACTACACCTCAACATAAGGAAAACAAAACTCCTCACAACTGGACCAATAAGCAACATCATGATAAACGGAGAACATACTGAAGTTGTCAAGGACTTCATTTTACTTGGATCCACAATCAACACCCATGGAAGCAGCAGTCAAGAAATCAAACGACGCATTACATTGGGCAAATCTGCTGCAAGAGACCTCTTTAAAGTGTTAAAAAGCTAAGATGTCACCTTGAAGACTAAGGTGCACCTGACCCAAGCCTTGGTGTTTTCAATTGCCTCATATGCATGTGAAAGCTGGGCAATGAATAAGGAAGACTGAAGAAGAATTGATGCCTTTGAATTACGGTGTTGGTAAAAAATATTGAATATACCATGGACTGCCCAAAGAACGAACAAATCTGTCTTGGAGAAGTACAGCCAGAATGCTCCTTAGAAGCAAGAATGACAAGACTTCGTCTCACGTACTTTGGACATATTATCAGGAGAGATCAGTCCCTGTAGAAGGGCATCATGCTTGGTAAACTAGATGGTCAGCGAAAAAGAGGAAGACCTTCAACGAGTTGGATTGACATGGTGTTATGCTCAAGTATAACAACAATTGTTAGAATGACGCAGGACCAGGCAGTGTTTCGTTCCATTGTGCATAGGGTTTCTATGAGTCGGAATCAACCTGAGGGAACCTAACGACAGCAACAACAACTGATATTTTCCAAGATTCATCTGTTTTTTGCACAGGCCAAACAGGCAAGTTGAATGGAAATGTGGTGGGAATCACTACCCCTGCATTCTTCAAGTCCTTGATGGTGTCACTCATCTCTGCAACCCCTCTAGGAATGTGGTATTGCTCTTGGTTTACTGTTTTCCTGGGTAGGGGTAGTTCTAATGGCTCCCATGTGGCTTTTCGTACCATAATAGCCTATTGGTGGTGATATTTTGCGTATTTCTATTGCCACCTCACACCATGGATTAGTAGTGCCTTCTTTACTGTTGGAAGCAGAGTAATCAACATCTTTTAAGCCTAACCAGACTTAAGAACCAATTTAGAAATCTTATCCTTACAATTTTGTTTCTCTAGAATGACTCTCAGTACCAAATGTCTTAGACTAGGTTCTCTAGAGAAGCAAAACCAGTGAAGTATATATATATATACATACATACACATACATGAGGGTGGGTCAAAAAGCATTGCTACCAAATCATAGAAACCTTTATTTAAAAAAAAAAAAATCAAAATGTGAAGCTAGTGTTTCTCCACCTATCCTCCATGTAGTTCCATATACTTCTGAAGGTGGTGTTTCCATCTCCCTAACTCTTCCCTGAAGCATTGTGCGCTCTTCAATTTACACCACATCAAAATAGCAGTTTTGGTTCCTTGAGGGACTCAAATGTGTTCCTTTTAAATGATCTTTGAGTTTTAGGAACAAAATGAAGTTTGAAGGGGCAAGATCAGAGCTGTAGGGTGGATGAGGTAAGGTCTCCCAATGAAATTCTTGTAGGACCGCTCTTGCTACCTTCAAAAAATTAACAGGTGCATTGTTGTGTTGGAAAAAAATTCCTCGGCACAATTTTCCTGGCTTTTTTCTCACCAATGCAGTTTTCAATTTTCTTAAACCTGCTTCATAATAAGCCCCCATGATTGTCCTGTGTCCTCCAAGAAAATCTACCAAGATTATCCTTCTGGAATCCCAAAAAAACAGTCGTTATAAACTTCTGACTGGTCTTCCCTCTCTTGGCTCATCTTCGAGGACTTCCTGACCTTTCTTAAAACGCTTGACCCATCCAAAAACTGTTCTTTTATGTGGGGAAGCATTCTCATAAGCTTGTTGCAAATCTTCAATGATTTGGGAAGATGTCCACTTGAGTTTTGTTAAAAATTTGATATTAGCCCTGACCTCAAAATCATTATTTTCCATGGCATGAAAAGTATCCTTTTTTTTTTGAAGGCACCCTACCAAGACTAAGACATGTTTATTACTTATACAACCTGTCTGTAGCCATCTACTGATCACAGAGACATATTTAAACACATTTTGTTTGGAATAAACCCATGCATGATGAACTAGAACCCTAGTAGCAATAATTTTTTACTTATCCTCGTATACATACATACATAAACCTGTTGCTGTCAAATCGATTCCGACTCATAGCAACCCTATAGGATAAAGTAGAACTGCCCCATAGGGTTTCTAAGGAGCGAATGGTGGATTCAAACTGCCGGCCTTTTGGTTAACAGCCCTAGCTCTTAACTATATGGTTGTAGACGCTGGCAAGTCCAAAGTCTGGACTGGAGGCTTCTCTTGACTCACGTAGCTTCAGGAGCTGTCAAACCCAAGATCAGCAGGTCAGCAAGTAGTCTGCTGGCTCATAGGCTGCAGAAGCCAACAAATCCCCAGATCGACATGCAATACTGCAGGCCGCTGGCTGAATTTCCAAGAACTGGAGGTCAGATGATTACAAGCCAGACGCAGGATCCAGAGCTAGCAAAAGCCAGGGAGCTTTGCCAGAACATCCATATATATTGGATGTAGGCCACACCCCCGAGGAAACTCCCCTTGCAACTGATTGGCTGATCACATCAGACTGCGTCATGGAGAGGATTACATTGTATCACAAAATGGAGAATAACTACATCATTACATAACTGCCAAACCACTGAGAATCAGGGTCCAGCCAAGATGAAACACAACCTTAATCATCACACTTCCTTACGTATTTATTTTGCCAGAGAAATGGTAACATGTCCTCATATGTCTTGCATGAGAATTTTCATAATATCTTTATTTATTATATCTAAAATGGACTAACAATGAGCAGTAACAGAACAGTATATAAATAAATTGTGGTATATTCATATGATGGAATAGTACTGAGTAATAAAATGCAATGGAGCCCAAAGTCCATCTAACAGGGAAAAGACTGTCTTTTTAACAAATGGTGCTGGAAAAACTGGATGTCCCTCTGCAAAAAAATGAAACAGGACGCATACCTCACACTATATACAAAAAATAATTCAAAATGGATCAAAGACCTAAATATAAAGCCAAAAACTACACAGATCACAGAAGAAAAAATAGAATCAATGCTAGAGGCCCTAATGCATGGCATTAACAGGATATAAACCATAAATGACAAAACATACACTCCAGAAGATAAGCTAGATAACTGGGATCTTCTAAAAATTAAACACTTATACTCATCAAAAGAGTTCACCAAAAGAGTAAAAAGAGAACCTGCAGACTGGGAAAAATTTTTTAGCTATTACAAATCCGACAAAGTTCTAAACTCTAAAATCTACAGGAAAATCCAAGACCTCTACAACAAAAAGACAAATACTCAATTAAAAAATGGGTAAAGGAAATGAACTCACACTTCACCAAAGAAGATGTTAAAGCAGCTAACAGATACATGAGGAAATGCTCACGATCACTACCCATTAGAGAAATGCAAATCAAAACCACAATGAGAAACCATTTCACCCCGGCATTACATGTACGAATCCAAAAAACAGAAAATAACAAATGTAGAGAGGCTGTGGGGAGACTGGAACTCTTATGCGCTGCTGGTGGGAATGCAAAATGATACAACCATTTTGGAAAATGATATGGTGCTTCCTTAAAAAGCTAGAGATAGAAATATCATTTGATCCAGCAATCCCACTCCTAGGAATATATCCTAGAGAAATAAGAGTCATCACACAAATAGATATATGCACACCCATGTTCATTACAGCATTGTTCACAATAGCAAAAAGATGGAAACAACCTAGATGCTCATCAACAGATGAATGGATAAACAAACTATAGTACATACCCACAATGGAATACTATGCAATGATAAAGAACAATGATGAATCTGCAAAGCATCTCACAATGTAGATGAATCTGGAGGGCATTATGCTGAGTGAAATGTCAGTCACAAAAGGCCAAACATTATATGAGGCCACTACTATAAAAACTCATGAAAAGGTTTACACACAAAAAGAAAAAATCTTTGATGGTTATGAGGGAGGGGAGGAGTGAGAATGGAAGAACACTAAATAGACAATAGATAAATAGTAACTTTGGTGAAGGGTAAGATGGTACACAATACTAAGGAAGCCAGCACAACTTGTCCAAGCCAAGGTCATGGAAGCTCCATAGACACATCCAAACTCCCTGAGGGACCGAATTGCTAGGCAGAGGGCTGTGGGAACCCTGGTCTCTGGGAACATGTAGCTCAATTGGTATAACATAGTTTATAAAGAAAATATTCTACATTCTACCTTGGTGAGTAGCGTCTGGGGTCTTTAAAAGCCTGTGAGCGGCCATCTAAGATACTCTACTGGTCTCACCCCTTCAGGAGCAAGGGAGAACGAGGAAAACTAAAGATACACGGGAAAGATTAGCCCAAAGGACTAATGGACCACAACTACCAAAGCCTCCACCAGACTGAGTCCAGTACAACTGGATGGTACCCGGCTACCACCACCGGGTGCTCTGACGGGGATCACAACAGAGGGTCCCAGACAGAGCTGGAGAAAAACGTAGAACAAAGTTCTAACTCACACGAAAAGACCAGACTTACTGGCCTCACAGAGACTGGAGAAACCCCAAGAATAAGGCCCCCAGACACCCTTTTAGCTTAGTAATGAAGTCACTCCTGAGGTTCACCCTTTAGCCAAAGATTAGACAGGCCCATAAAACAAAAAGAGACTAAAGCGGTATACCAGCCCAGGGGCAAGGAATAGAAAGCAGGAAGGCACAAGAAAGCTGGTAATAGGAAACTCAAGGTCGAGAAGGGAGAGTGTTGACATGTTGTAGGATTGTTAACCAATGTCATAAAACAATATGTATGCTAACTGTTTAATGAGTAGCTCTTTTGTTCTGTAAACCTTCATCTAAAGTACGATGAAAATAAAGTCATAATCAAAAGTGTGTATGTATATATGTATGTAGATACACACGTGTTTATGTATATATTTGTATGTATATGTATATATAAGAAGTCCTGGTGGCAAAATGGTTAAGCACTCAGCTGCTAACCAAAAGGTCAGCTGTTTGAACCCACCAGCGATTCCCTGGGAGAAAAGGTCTGGTGATCTGCTCCCGATAAATATTACAGCCTAAGAAACCCTATGGGGCAGTTCTACTCTGTCCTATAGGGTGGCTATGAGTCGGAATCGACTCCACGGCAGCCGGTTTGGTCTTTTTTTTTTTTTTTTTTATAGTCTAGGTAGGAGTGCTTTGTGAGCTATATGTATGCATGTATTGAGAAGATCGTCTCCCAATCTGTGACTTGCATTTGCACTGTCTTTTGATGAACAACAACAACAAAAAAGACGCACCAGTTGCCCTCAAGTCCATTCTGGCCCGTGGCAACCGTTCTTAATCTTAATGAAGTCCAGATTGTCTATTTTTTCATTCGTATTTGCTGTGTTGTTTTGTGTGTGTGTTTGTTCTGTTTAAGAAATAGTTGCTTATGCCAATGTCACAAAGACATTCTCCTATGTTATGTTCCAGAAGCTTTATTGTTTTAATTTTTATGTTTAGGGCGATGTTTCACTTCACATTAGATTTTAAGTACGATATGAAGGAGGGTCAACTTTTTCCCCTGTATGGATATACATTTGGCTCCGCATTCTTTATAGAAAAAAGAATCCGTTCCTTTTTGAAATGAATTGCTGTCTTTGTCATATCCAAAAACTGGTTGTATGTGTGTTGGTCTATTCCATCCTCTATTCAGTTTCATGGCACTTTTTGTCTATCCCTTGCACTAATATCAGATGGCCTTAATTTTTGCAGCTTTATAGCCAAGTCTTAAAATCTAGTAGTGTATGCAGAGGCTTAGCTTGGGGGGGTGGAGGGGGAACTTGGCCCCAGGCTTAAGTCCAAGGGGGCGCCAGACAAGGCGTGGAATGACATTCCTAGGCACCACAAATATGAAAGGAGCTTGACTGAGGCAGCCCTGCTAAGAAGGGGGAAGGCGTTTCTGCTGATGCAAGGCAGTTATCAAGGTCTATTCATCTTGAAATTGGGGGAAGGGTGCAATTTAGAGATTGTCCTTGGGTGCTCAAAAGGGGGGTGGGTGGATTTAGAGAGATTGCCCCTGGGCGCTTGTTACCACCCCCAGGCCTCTGAGTGTATGCCTTACATCTTTCTTCTTTTTCAAAATTTTCTTGAATATTCTAGATCTTTGTGGTTTCCTATGCATTTTAAGACCAGCTTTTCAATTTCCTCTGGGAATTTTCTGCTGGGATTTGGGATGTGATCACAGAAAATCTGTAGATAATTTTACCAATAACTAAGTTCTTAAACATATCAAAAAATGTATTTGTGGGGCTGTAGATAAAATACTTTTCTGTGTGTTGGTGGTTACAACTCTCTGAAGTAAAGAACACTGAAACTTGAGCTAAAAGACAAGTCTGGGAAGGTAAGTGATAACTAAAAAGATAGTGGGAACTACAAAGAGATTTATGCTCATGTGAGTATCTGTTTGCATTTCAAGAGGATGAGTCCTAGAGCCTTGGAGATAAAACCCTGGGTTGTAAAATCTGGGAAGTTTGTCTTATCTTCCCCCTTAGAGACATTTATTTACATTCCACAAGGCAAGAACCCAGGATCCTTTCTTTTCTCTTCTCAAGAAGAAAGGTTTCTTTCCCTGATAGCTGTCCCTCTCCTACATAAACTCTAGATTCATATTTTCAGGGTTCTTTGCCTACAGTACAGACTCCAGTAATTTTAAGGTGACGTCTAATCTGGCTCTCAACATGTCTCCTCAGAGGGACAATTGGGGCAAATGGGAACTAATGTGGTTATTACTAAAGTAAGTAATAACTAATTTGTCCCTGTCCTGAAAACTTTATGTCTACTTTCAGGCAATACACATAAATGTAGATATTGAAAACTTAACGAATTTTTTATACTTTTTAGTAAATAGGTTTTGTACGTCTTTCAATAGATATATTCCTGAATATCTGTTTTTAAAATTCCAAATAGAAATGGTAATTGCAAATTTCTTTTTCTAACAGTTTGTTGCCAATATATAGAAATATAATTGATATTTACATATTTAACTTGTATACACCAATCTTGCTAGATTCATTTACTAGTTTAATCTTTTATTTGCAGATTATTTGCAACTTCCTATGTGTAAAATTATATGGTTAAACTTTTTTTCTCCCTTCTTCCTTTTGGAGCTCTGGTGGTGCAGTGGTTAAGCGTTTGGCTGCTAACCAGAAGGCTGGCAGTTGGAATCCAGCATCCTCTCCTTGGAAACCCTACGGGGCAGTTCTACTCTGTCCTATAGGGTCGCTATGTGTCGACAAGATGGCAACGGGTTTGGTTTTTTGGTTCTTCCTTTTGTTTTAACTTTATTTATTTTTTGCATTGATGTACTGACTAAGACCTCAAACATAGTATTGAATAGAATTGTAATTATATTCCGATTGTCTTGTTCTAGATATTAGGGGGAAAGCATTTAATATTTCTCTATTAAAATGGAGCCTTGGTGGTACAGTGGTTAAGAGCTCAGCTGCTAATCAAAAGGTCGGCAGTTTGAATCCACCAGTTGCTCCTTGGAAACCCAATAGAGCAATTCTATTCCATCCTATAGGGTCGCTAGGAGTTGGAATCGAGTGAGCAACGGGTTTAGATTTTTTTTGGTTAAGTATGATGATAGGTTCTTTGTAGATATCCTTTTTCAGATTAAGGAAGTTGTATTCTATTCCTAGCTTACTGAGCATCTTAACTTTTTATAATATAAATAGATGTTAATTTTTTTGAAATGCTATTTTTTCCATTTATCGAACTAGTCATGTGGTTTTTTTCCCCCTACTGGCTGCATTTCAAGACCTCAATGTAGATAGTTCTTTCTTGAAGCTCTGAAGATGAAGGACTCTGGGAGGACTTTAGTCTAGGACAGGACAACTCCAGTTCCAAGGTACTGCACTGACTCTACCTTCAGCACTCTGTGATTTAGTGAACTTATCTCTATACCTTATTCTGCTGGCTTCTTAACTTTCACCCTTCTTGACTTCTACCCGTAGCTCTGGCTTACACAATGTAGCCACTAGCTAGCCCCTCACAACTTCTTTGTAGACCAATAAGGAAAAAAATTGATCATACATAGTTGTTTTATTTTTATTTCCAATTATTGTAATTCATATGGTTTGAAAACTGAGAGCTGTATGCAAAGCCAAAAGTGGATTTGTCTATTTTTGAATTTGTTTGTGGATTTTATTTAAAACAATTTTTAAAATGTAAAGGTAAGCACAATCATAGGTGTTAATTACTGGATGCAGTTAATAGTGCTAACCAAAACATGTTTATTAACACATTATGCAAATTAACAAATTTATTTAGCACAATGATAATCATTCTGAAGTACTGAAGTATTTTAAAGACACAATTTATAATTTTTGCTTTAATTACACTTTGAGACCAATAGATAACAAACACTTTTTAGCCTTTTATTAGTCTTTGTGTGTAAGAATTGTGACTCTAAATCCACATCTGGCTCTAGTACCTTATCAGTGTCAACTCATAAAGTAGTCTGTCTTCACTGAAGACTACCACATCTTATAAGGATCAATATTTCAAGGCTGTGTACTTTGCATATGCATAAAACCTACAGCTAGTTGGGTGGGAATATAGAGACAGATGTGTGCTAAACACATCTACGGATTTTTTAAGAAGCCTCTCATGAGATGTGGATCAACACATTAACATGGCCTAATTAAATATATGATAAATTAAATATATGGCCTAATTAAATATACAACCAGATAGGTGGGTGTGACAGTCAGTGTGTACAGTAACCATGGTATTATTTTTTCCTTTAATATTTGTTATATTTAGCCAATGAAATCTTTTGAGCCTGGGAATGTCTTTGTGGGAAAGTTTTAACCGTGTCAGAATCAACTCAACAGTCACTAACAACAACAACCATTTCTTTAACAGATACGGAACTATTTAGATTATCTATTTCTTCTTATGTAAGCTTTGGCAGTTTACATCTTTTATGAAATTTTTCCATTTTTGTAACAGTTTTCTAATTTATTGGTATAATGTTATTCATAATATTTCCTTAATATTCTTTTAATATCATTAGGATCTAGAGTACCCTCTTCTCTTTTATTCCTAGTATTAATTATTTATGTTGTTATCTTTTCCTTCATTAGTCTGAATAGAAGTTTACTAATTTTGTTTATCTCCTTAAAGAACCAGCTTTCATATGCATTGATTTTCTCTTTTAATTTTCCTCAATTTCTCCTCTTATTTTTACTATTTTCTTTCTTATGCTTGTTTTGGGTTTAATTTGTTGTTTTTTATTTTTACTTTTTAGTTTTTAAAGCAGAATCTTAGATCATTAATTTGAGAACTTTCAATCAATTATGCCTATGTAATGAAACCCTGGTAAAAACTCTGGACACTGAAGTTCAGGGAACTTCCTGGTTGGTGAAAAACATTGATGCTTGGGTAAGTGACACGATCCATTTTGGGACACAGAAGCTTCACGTTGGGGACCTTCCCACACCTTGCTCTATATGTCTCTTCATTTGTATCCTTTTTGCTATACTAAAGCTATAATAAGAAGTATAGCACTTTCCTGAGTCCTGTGAGTTGTTCTAGAGAATTATCAAACCCAGGGGGTAGGGTTGTTGTTGTTGCTAGGTGTCGTCCAGTCAGTGCTAACTCATAGCAACCCTATGTACAACAGAATGAAACACTGCCTGGTCCTGAACCATCCTCACAATCTTTGCTATGCTTGAGCCCATTGTTGCAGCCACTGTGTCATTGAGCTCTCATTGAGGGTCTTCCTCTTTTTTGCTGACCCTCTACTTTACCAGGCGTGATATCCTTCTCCAGGCACTGATCCTTCCTGATAACATGTCCAAATACGTGAGATGAAGTCTCGTCATTCTTGATTCTAAGGAGCATTCTGGCTATATTTCTTCCAAGACTTTATTCGTTCTTCTGGCAGGTCCATGTATATTCAATATTCTTCACCAACATCATAATCGAAAGGCATCAATTCTTCTTCGGTCTTCCTTATTCATTGCCCAGCTTTCGCATGCATATGAGGCAATTGAAAATACCATGGCTTGTCACTTAGTCTTCAAAGTGCGATCCTTGATTTTCAACAATTTAAAGAGGTCTTTTGCAACAGATTTGCCCAGTGCAATACATCGTTTGATTTCTTGTATGCTGCTTCCGTGGGCATTGATTGTGGATCCAAGTAAAATGAAATCCTTGACAACTTTAATCTTTTCTCTGTTTATCATGATGTTGCTTATTGGTCCACTTGTGAGGATTTTTATTTTCTTAATATTGAGGTGTAATCCATACTGAAGGCTGTGGTCTTTGATCTTCATCAGTAAGTGCTTCAGGTTCTCTTCACTTTCAGCAAGCAAGGTTGTGTCATCTGAATATCACAGGTTGTTAAGGAGTCTTCCTGCAAACCTGATGCCACATTCTTCTTCATATAGTCCAGCTTCTCGGATTATTTGCTCAGCATAGAGATTCAATAAGTATGGTGAAAGGATACAACCCTGACACACACTTTTCTTAACTTTAAACCACCTTGTTCAGTTCGAATGACTGCTTCCTGGTCTAAGTACAAGTTCCTCATGAGCACAATTTAGTGTTCTGGAATTCCATTCTTCACAAAATTATCCATAATTTGTTATGATCCTCACAGTCGAATGCCTCTGCATAGTCAATAAAACACAGGTAAACATTTTTGTGGTATTCTCTGCTTTCAGCCAAGATCCATCTGATATCAGCAATGATATCCCTGGTTCCACGTCCTCTTCTGAATCCAGCTTGAACTTCTGGAAGTTCCCTGCTGATGTACTGTTGCAACCACTTTTGAATGATCTTCAGCAAGGGGGTAATGGGAATCCCCAAATTTGTAGTCAGCATGTCGAAAGTGAAGGAAACTTGGGGAACCCTGAGCTTATGGCTGGCATATGGAGGGAGTATTAGGAATCCTAGAATTTGTAGCCAGCAGGTCAGAAGTGAGCGTGTTGTGGTGACCCCCAGGCTTGCATCTGGCATCTGAAGCCTTGGGCAGACTTGGCAATCTGGAGAACTATACAATTTAATTTATGAACACCTAGCTCTGGTGTTCAGAATCAGAGGAAAAAGTACTGAATTTAATTTTTTTGTTAGAGGAGACATTTAGTTTTAGATTTAACTGGTATGTGTCAGACAAGGTACACACACAGATAGATATACCTTAAACCAAAACCAAAAACCAAACCCGTTGCTGTTGAGTCAATTCTGACTCACAATGACCCTAGAGGACAGAGTAGAACTGCCCCACAGGGCTTCCAAGGAGCGACTGGTTGATTTGAACTGATGACCTTCTGGTTAGCAACCGAATACTTAACCACTGCACCACCAGGGTTCCAGACATGCCCTAGTAGGTATTTTTTAACTCAGTACCATTCCACCAGCCAGTCTATACATAATTTCACTGGTGCCTTGCTCTTTTAATTGTTGTTGCGTTGTAATTTTATTTTAGTTTTCCATTTATCTAGCCTCTATTCTTCAGTTTTCAATTTTTTTTCCCTGATTTGTATCACATTTTCTTCCTGCTGAATCTTAAAATTGTTTTGTCAGCTTCCAGGATGACCTATTAAGATATGAGTTTGAAGTACCCCAGCCAACCTACAGAACTAAAGGGAGAAGCAGATTTGACCAGCCAAGTTTCCAAATTAATTTAGGTAGACCCCTCTTATTACGGCTTTGGCGATCTCTTACTGTGTAATAATCCACCTCAATCTTACTGGTGTAAAACAACAACAAAAATTTTGTCTATTGATTGGACTCAAAATTTCTTCATTCACATGTACTGGATATAGGTTAGAACAGCAGCTAGGACTATTGGCTAGAATATCTACCTGTGACCTCTCCGTATGGCCTTGGCTTCCTCACAAATTGGTGGCTAGGTTTCAAGGGCAATTGTGACAATAGAGATTGGCAGAAGCTACATAGCCTTTACTAACAAAGTTTCAGAAGTCATATAACATTGCTCCTGGCCAGGGCTGGATTAAGGCATGTGAGGGCCCTAAACATTGATAATCTGTGGTTCCCCCTTCTCTGCTTACTTACTCATTCGAATGGGATATGTAAGTTATAAACATAGTATTCTCCCAAGAGACCAGCTGGGATAAGGAGTTTCAATTACATGGGAGGTGACCGTAGGAGACAGATGCCAATGAAGGTGCTGAAATGGTAGGGACCTCATAACTTAAACAACCTTGTGTGTGAGCACCCTAGTGACCTTGAGTCAACTTTATTTCTGGCCAGCACATTCTCACACACTGGAGCTGGTATCAATTTCAATTAGCGCCCTGCCAGTTCCGCTCCACTGTGGTCCTCACTTTTCCTTGTGTCCTGTCTGCTTGGCATCTATGGGTCCTTGCTTTGGACAACCAGTGCCCCTGTTTGGTGGATGCCCTAAGCACCTCTTACCTTGCTTATTGGGTAATCTGTCCCTGCTCCTGGAACATTCTATTCACTGACAAAGTCCCCTAGGTTCAAGTGAAAGGCTTATAGACTCCATTTTTTTAAATGGGAGAAGTGTCAATATTTTGTGTAAATGATTAAAACTACCCCAAATACTGAGTCTTTCTGTCCAAAATCCAGTTATATTTTTTGGTAGATTGCATTATTGGCTTAATTCTTCATCTACCCCTGTAATGACAACCTTTCCATGTGACTTTGCTGTCCCTTCCACTCCTCCATAGAAGGAGTAATTTTTTCCTGCTCATTGACTTTGGCCTTGGGCTTGTGACTTGCTTTGGCCAATGAAATGTTAGTAGAAGTAACACAAGCAGAATTTGAAATGCTCTTGAGTGATGGGTCTGTCTTCTTGAGTCTCTGCCACTGCTTTTAGAAGAACATTACCCAGCTTTACTTGAGGTTCCAGAAGAAAGACAAGACGTATGTGGAGCAGATCCATTCTGGTTGCCATAACCTGAATAATAAGTACCCCAGACAACCTACCGAATTACAGGGAGAAGCAGAGTTGACCAACCAAGTTCATTTTAGGTCAGTTAAACCTCAACAAATCCACAGATACGTAAGTATTTTAAGCACTTAGTTCTAGGGTGACTTTGTATGCAGTAACAGTCAACCAAATCGATCTTATTTTATTCAAGTATATCTTGTGTTCAACAGTAGAATTTTAGAAATGTTTTTCCTATATGTCCTTTATATTTCCTTTTAAGTGAATTCCCAAGCATTTTTTGTTTATTTCTGTGTTTTACTTTGAATAAGACATATATCATTAATTTTAATTTTAGATAACAAAGTTATTAAGATTTGAATATTAATTTTATAACCAACCACTTTAATGGTTTATCTTATTTCTTAGTTATCTAGTGCTGCTGTAACAGAAATACCACAAGTAGATGGTTTTAACAAACAGAAGTTTATTCTCTTACAGTCTAGTAGACTAGGAGTCCAAATTCAGGGTGCCAGCTCTAGGCGAAGGCTTTCTTTCTCTCCTGGTTCTAGGGGAAGGTCCTTGTCATCAATCTTTCCCTGGTCTAGGATCTTCTCGGTGCAGGGCCCCTGGGTCCAAAGGATGCACTCTTCATCTGCCACTACTTTCTTAGTGATATGAGGTCCCTCTGTCTCTCTGCACGATTCTCTCTTACATCTCAAAAGAGATTGACTCAATCTACAATCTAACCTTGTAGACTGAGTCCTGCCTCATTAACATAACTGCCTCTAATCCTGCCTCATTCACATCATAGAGGCAGGATTTACAACACATAGAAAAGTCATCAGATGATAAAATGGTAGATAGTCACACAATACTTGGAATTATGGCCTAGCGAAATTGACACACATTTTTTGGGCACACAATTCAATCCATAACACTTATTATAACTAATTTTTTTTCAATATTAATGACAAAAGCTGTATTCTATTTCGTATAAATTTTAAATGATGATTATTTAAATATATGTTTAATTATATTCAGAGTCCAACAACACATTTTTCATTCCCAATATCTTTACCTGTGAGTTTGTTATTTCAAGTCATCTTTTATATAACTGGACCACATCCTCAAATATATTTTGTAATAAACTCTAATTATATGCAATAAAGTACACATCTTTTAAGTGTACAGCTTAATGAGTTTTGACAAATGTATACAACTGGGTAACAACCACTCTAATCAAGATTCAGAACATTTCAATTATTCCAGAAGCATCCCTTGTGCTCCTTTAAGTCAACCTCCATCCCCAACCCCAAGCACCCATTGATCTCCCTCCTGTCACTATAGATTAGTTTTGTCTCTTCTAGAAATTGGTAAAATTGGAATCATACAACATGAACTCTTTTGTGTCTGGCTTCTTTTGCTCAACATATTTTTCGCCATTCATCTATATTGTGTGTATCAGTAGGTTTTTTGTTTGTTTTCTAATTGCTGAATAGTATTCCAGTGTATAAATATAACATGATTTATTCACCAGCCGATCAATGGACATTTGAGATGTTTCCAGATTTGGGCAATTAAGATGATTATTCATATTCTTGCACAAGACTTTTATTGGACATATCATTTCTCTTAAATATATACCTAACAGAATTTCTGGATCATGTGGTAGGTGTATTTTTAATGTTATTAGAAACTGTCAAAGAGACTTCCAAAATGGTTGTACTATTGTCCACACCCACCAGCCATATATGAGTGTTCCAGTTGCTCCACATTCCTGCCAATACTTGGTAATATCAGTATTTTCAATTTTAAGTATCTTAGTGGTGACAAAAATGTTGAAGAAATAATAACTGAAATAATTTTTCCAAATTTGACAAAAACTATATACCCACAGATCCAAGGAGCTCAATAAACCTCAAGAAGAAGAAACAAAGAAAACTCTGCCATAGCACCTCAAATAAATTACTGAAAATCTGTTCTAATGAGAAAATTTTAAAGCAACTAGAGGAAAACGGCACATTATGTACAAAGAACAAAGATGTTAGCCGAAGTCCAAAGGACTAATGGACCACAGCTACCAAGGCCTCCACCAGACTGAGTCCAGTACAGCTACCTGGTGCCCGGCTACGACCACTGACTGCTCTGACCAGGGTCACAACAGAGGGTCCTGAACAGAGCTGGATAAGGATGTAGAAAATCTTAACACACAAAAAAAGACCAGATTTACCAGCCTGACAGAGACTGGAGAAACCCCAAGAGTATGGCTCCCGGACACCCTTTTAGCTCAGTGGTGAAGTCACTCCCGAGGTTCACCATTCAGTCAGGGATTGGACAGCCCCATAAAACAAAATGGGACTAATGAGGCACAGCAGCCCAGGGACAAGGACTAGAAGGCAGGAGGGGACAAGAAAGCTGGTGATAGGGAACCCAAGGTTGAGAAAGGACAATGTTGACGTGTCGTAGGGTTGTTAACCATTGTCATAGGGCAATATGTGTACTGTTATAGTGAGAAACTTTTTGTTCTGTAAAACTTCATCTAAAGTACAAAAAAAAAAAAAAAGAATTATGTGAGATCAAATTGACAACCGCAACTCAAAAGTTTTAATGGGAAGCCAAGGGGACAGTGAGTTGAAGATAATGGTGATGGAATAATTTAGAAAAGGACAGTGAGAATAGCAGCACAACTGGAAGAATGTAATCGATGTACTGAATTATACATGTAGAAATTTTTGAAATGGTGTATCTTTGGCTATGTATATTGTCACCAAAAAAAAAAAAAAGTACTCTAAGATTTAGAAGGGAGAGTGTTGACATGTCATGGGGTTGTTAACCAAAGTCATAAAACAATATGTGTACTCACTGTTTAATGATAAACTATTTTAAAGTACAATAAAAAAAAATAAAAATTAAAAAAAAGATGTCGGTCAACTTCTCCTCAGAAAGAGTACAAGCCATATGATAATAGACAGGCATCTTTATAATACACAAAGAAAAGAAAAGGCCAACATAAAATTTTACACCACAAAATATATGTAATGAAAAATAAGTCAAAATTAAGAATTTTCAGACATAACAAAAGATGAGAGAATTCATCACACATATACCAGCACTACAAGAAATGTTAAATGGAGTCATTCAGGCAGAAGGAAAATGATATTAGATAGAAATGTGGATTTGCACAAAGGAATGAAGAAGACCTGAAATGACAAATACGTGGATAAATATAAGCAGTCTGTGTGTGTGTGTGTGTGTGTGTGTGTGTGTGTGTGTTTTCCCCACAATACTTAGCACATTCTTTATCTTTGAAATTTAGTCATAAACGCTGGAATATGTTCTGATGCTTAGCTGATTTTTTTCTGTTAAATGATTACTTCTTTTACTTTATAGTTTCAAGTCTTTCTTTCAGAATGGCCTTTCTCCTCTGCCCAATGGATCTGTCACTTCTTCTCTCATAATATTATTATCTGTAGCAACATACAGGCCTTCTTTCACACATTATTTAATTAATCATGTGTACTATCATAGCATTTTTATTCTGTCCTTTATGGTTGTTTATAAACATATTTGTTTTCTACACTGGAGTGTTTCCTTTAGATTCCATCTTTGTATTCCCTACACAGTGTTTCTGGCACATAATAGGTTCTCAGTGAATGGTGATCTAATTAGTTTAAATACTAACAGGCTCTTAATAACCAGATCCCAATCATAGTTTTGTTGGTATTGATTGGCCTGTTCTGTTTATCACTGCGTAGTCGAGGCCGTGCACCAGGCCACCTTGCACAGTTGTGCTGTTTATATACCGCACACATGTGCCTGGATGAAGGAGGAAGAGCTTAAATTCAGCTTGTGCTTTGCTAGCCAAACTGTCAGCCCCAACACCAGCATGCCATATCCTCAGAGACAGGGACAATTTTTTAAATCGTACAAAGACACCTTATGGGCTAGCAGCTGCCCTGCATGTTACAATGCCTGGGTCACAGGGTTCCAAATGACAGCTGATGGACATGTTCTAACTTTTTTCTCTGAAGGGTTTTAAACCAACTTTTAAATAAGTACATTGATTTTTTTCCCACGTCCTTTGTAACAAGAGAAATTTACTTGGCTTCGCTTCAGGTGTTTGAGCACCAGGGAGCACAAGTTAGCTCATTACAAGGCCTGTTTAATTTAGATTCTACTGAAGGCCTTCAATAGCATGGATTTACAGCCAGGTGCCTCTCAAAGATAATTACTACCTTGTCAAACTGCATCACAGCTAAGGGAAACACAGACTCCATTCCAGGGAGTTGACGATCTTTTTGTTTAGTTTGTTTTAGGATTGGGGTAGATTTCTTTCTTTTTATTATCTTTGCTATACATGTTTATCCAGAGATCTTTTCAAGTAGAGTCATGATTTGTTCTTCAGTAATACAAAAAACAAAGGTATCACCATAGATTGAGTACAGACACAAAAGTGAGAATCCAGTTGTCTCCCATCAAGCTAGTCATCAGAGCTTTTCAAATAACGCTACTCGTCACACTAATTTTTTTTTTTTAAAATATGGTTATTTATCATAAATAATGTTAACATGTTGTGGTTTTTTTTTTTTTTAAATAAGTTCTTAAATATTTTTAAATGTTCTCAGTTCTAATGTCTCACTAAATACAGAGAGTTATAATCCACATAAACAAAAGCTCTTTCAGGTCATCAGTCATTAGCCATGTAAAGGGATGCAGAAACCAAAGGATTTGCAAACCGCTTCTCTGAACCCGTATTCAGGTTTCCTCATTCCTTTTCTCAGCTCCGTCTTATTCCTTCAAAAAGCCACTATTTCTGCTTTAAGTTTCACTTTAAAAAAAAGAAGATGTGAGTCTTATTTCCTGAGGGAGAAGGTGATTTTGAATGCTGAGCAGCACTACTCATAGGGCTGAGGAGTGTAAGCTCTGGGGCCCGAGTACCTGGGTGTGAATCCCAGCTCCGCTCCTTGTAGCAGGAAGGCCTCAAGCAGATTACTTCGGCTGTCTTTTTTTCAGTTACCTCATGCTTTAAATGGGGGTAATAGTACTTTCAGTGGTAGAATTCTCGCCTTCCACGCAGGAGACCTGGGTTTGGTTTTTAGCCAACGCATCTCATGCGCGGCCGCCACCCATCTGTCAGTGGAAGCTTGTGTGGTGCTGTGACGCCAGACAGGTTTCAGTGATGCTTTCAGACTCAGACAGATTAGAAGGAAAGGCCTGGAAATCTACTTCCGAAAATCAGCCAAGGAAAACGCTGTGTATCACATTGGTCCG
>NW_004444092.1:5551330-5562934 GCF_000243295.1 Trichechus manatus latirostris
TTTTTTTTTTTTTTTTAAATCTTTGGAATCTTATACCTGTTTTTCAACTCAATAGTTTGAAACTGTTTCATTCCCTCAGGTACTGACTTGTACATTCCTATTAATACATCCCCCAATTTTTCTCTACCAAGAAAGAAAAAACCTTTTAAAAAAATGCAACCCCAATTTTGAATTTTCACAGTTTTACAACTTTGCATTTTATGTTCCATAAGGAATAGTTAATTAAAAAGCTGCAATGACAATGGAAAGTAATCTATGTGCTTAGATTAAGGAAATTAGTTTTAATAGTTCTTTATGGTAGCCCAACATATTTAACATCATACAATAATATACTCCTCCTTTTAGAAAAAATACCTTGGAAAAGCTGAAACAGCTGGGATGTTTATTAGTATCCTGTATAAACCTCAACTTTACTAATACATACCTTTCAAACTTTCTGTAATTGGCAGAACTGGCTTTCTTCCAGTTTTTGTCTGAAACCAAAATAGATTTCAAATGTCTTCCATTAAGCATTAGAGAGGTAAATTATTGCCCACTTGGAAGAAGCAAAGATTCTTGTCTGTTTCAAGATCAAGACTCATCAGAGCACATTCTTCAGTTACCATGGAAACTATTTCCAGCTAAATTTGAGAGGGTCTCTGAACAGAACTGAAATCTCAACGCTAATGGAAAGAACCATGTTTTAATTCTTCTTGGAATTATTTACGTTTTTTTTTTTTTGCCTTAGTTAAGGAGCCAAATTATTCAGTCAGAACACATTTACTGGGCCATTAATGATTCTGAAGGAAATACTTAAATGGCTTTTCTTTTTTAATAGGAAAAGGAAGATTAGAGGGTTGAAAACAAAAGCTGATAGAATTCATCCTGAAGAACTTTTTTAGTTTTCAAAACCTATGTAGGTTTTACTACTGTTTTCATTAACCACATTCAGAAGCGAATACTATACTGATTCTTGTTAGTTAGTACTAGTAATCTTCTCGTAGTTAAGTGACTAAATCAGTGAAGTGCTTATTTTTTAAAGTTATTTTATAGTTTGTAGCATTTAACTGTTAAATTTTTAGTCGAAGTATCAAAACTACAGACAGACCAGCTTTCAGAGATATTGACAATTTTGTCTCAGTTAGTGCAATTACAAATATGGTTACAATAAACTTAACATTTCTCCAGTAATAGAAATCCATAGTTGTATTGTAAAGGAAGCATTTCTTGATTATTTCAGCTTTTATGACTAAGAATAAAAACCACATGCAATTACAAATATTTTCTTTTTTCCCCTTTTAAGAAATATCTCTTTAAATTTTGTTGTTGTTAGGGGCTGTTGAGTCGATTTTCAACTCATAACAATATCATGTGACAGAGTAGAACTGCCCCACAGGGTTTTCTTGGCTCTAATCTTTATGGGAGCAGATTGCCAGCTCTTTCTCCTTTGGAGCTTTTGGGTGGGTTCGAACTACCAATGTTTCAGTTAGCAGCAAGTGCTTAACCATTGTGCCACCTGTAAAAAAAAAAAAAAAAAAACAATCCATTGCCATCAAGTCGATTCCGACTCATAGCAACCCTATAGGACAGAGTAGAACTGCCCCCACAGAGTTTCTAAAGAGCGCCTGTTGGATTTGAACTGCTGACGTTTTGGTTAGCAGCCATAGCACTTAACTACTACACCACCAGGGTTTCCAAAACACCAAGGCCCCTTATTTAAAATTTAGATGTCCGTTTATGTTTTCAGTTAGGTTTTATTTGGGATTTATTTTTCATGTTGGAAAAAGTTGGAGAAGTCAAAGAATTGTGAAATGAAAGAGAACTTAGACATTTTCTAGAAGTCAGCTAAGCCTTCTGATTTGTCATTTGAGGAAAACCAACTAAAACCAAACCTGTTGCTGCTGAGTCGACTCTGACTCATAGCGACCCTATAGTAACCCTATTGGATAGAGTAGAACTGCCCCACAGGGTTTCCAAGGAGTAGCTGGTGGATTTGAACTGCCAACCTTTTGGTTAGCTGCTGAGCTCTTAACCGCTATGCCACCAGAGCTCCTTAAGGAAAAGAGCCCCAGGTAATTTCATAATGTCCTCATGACACAACTGTAGTGTGACCTGTACTGGAATCTGAGATTCCTAATCCCCAAACAATGCTGTTGGCCTTTTTATCTGACTTATTTATAGTATTCGTATTTCTGACTTTTATAGTTTAAAACTGTCCTAATGATAATGCTACCTACATGTCTCTTGAGGTATTTGAAAAAACCAAAGGCAAGCTAGATATGTTGGCCTTTGGTCAAAAATGTAATTTGCCTCAGTAGTAAAGACAGTGCTTCAGTAAAAGAAAGATAAACTCCCAAATTTTCTTAATATGAGTGTATTGGGGAACCCAAATCTGGTGGCACTATACTTTTATGGAGAGAAAATATATAGGAAACAATCAGGGGTTGACTATGTAGTATTTGTCATGACACGCATGAATATAAATGGACATAAAGACACACATTCACTTCTTTGCAGGTGGGACCTAACCCAATCTCAGGTGAGTGGATTAGTTATGGTATTTCATTTTTCATGCTAATGTTCTTTATTGGCGTGAGTAATTGAGAATTTGCTATATGCGCATACATCCCGTTCCTATGAAAGCAAAGCCTCGAAAATACTGTTCCCCATGCTGAAACATGAAACAAGTTTTTAATAAAGCCTGATCTGAAATAATGTAAAATCAAAATGTGCAGAATGTGGATAAAAGAAGTCTAAGTAACTTATCTCAGATAGCAGAAATGTTAATTTAGTTCTAATTTGTTTTGTCTATTGTTCTTCTTAACCTCTATGAGAGTGTTTTAGGTACAAATGTTCCTCTAAGAAATTCTGTTTAAAGCTCTTAGGTCAGAGGGCTGTTAGAGATGTTTTTGGGAAATGATAATGTTACTAAAAAAAAAGTTCACATAAAACTAATTTCTTAAATACTTGAAGGAGACTTAAAATTACAACACAGTTTCTATCTTTTATCTTTTCTGAATATTTTTATTAATAGGGAAATATTTACCAGCAATGAGATTTATATGGAGAAAGATTTTGTGGCGAAAGACTGGATGTGGCATTAAGTGTCTTACATTCAAATTCCAACCATGCCATTACTGGCTATTAAAAGCAACTTGAAAATTACAAAAACAAAATCCAGTGACAACTCTGACAAATGAGGTTAAGTAGGAGAAGCAAGGATTGGCACTGGGGCAGGATTTGTACTTCCATGACCATTTTATTTGTAAAATGCTGACTGTGTTCTCTGAAGATCTAAAAAATAACGGCCTTTTCATTATCAATATCACTTACATCAGCACAGATGCTTTCACTGAAATTCCTGTATTTTGTCTTAGAAGCCCACATCCAGGAGTGTTTTCAGGATGACTGTCATTTTGTGGAACTTTATTACTAGGCTGACTGAGCAGCCAGATGATTTGTTGTTCTTTGCAATTTGTCTACATGTTTATTTAATGAAGTTTAATGTATTAGTTATTCTGCCCTAGTTTTATGTATTTCAGTTATTTGCAGAATGTACTTTGATCCCGCAGTAATTAACACAAAAGGGGCAATTTAAAAAATTCATTACATGATAAATAATAATGCTAATTAATTATATAATTTTCCCCATATAACCCACAGAGTAAAATTTATTTCATTCCCTTGAGGATAATATTTGATGAGAGATGAGTAAATATTGGTTTTCATTAATGAAGTGATTTTCTATCAAAGTGTAAAAATGCTAAACAAAAGCATTTTCTCCAATTCATAACTGCTTAAAAGCTCTGAAAGCTTACGGTACATTCAACTTGTTCATCCATCACAAGATCAGACTATGCAACTTTGCAAAAGTTAAGCCATCTATTTCTGATAATAGTCCATAAATACTGTCTTTAGCTACCTCATAATCATAAGTAGATGAGGTCATATGTAGCAGCAGGAAAGAGATGAATTCTAGTGGCAGTAACGAAGCTCTAAGCCACTGCATGTCAGCATAAACCTTTCTTTTCAGTGATTCATTTTACAGGGTTGAAAAGTACGCAGACGGTCTTACCTGAGAAAGTGAAAGTAAATAACTTTGAATCATTTTATCAAGCATAGATCTCATAGAAACATGTGTCGAAGATGTATTTGACTTATTAATGAGATTACCAGCACAATGGTAAAGCTGACCCAAAGAGCATTTAGATATGGATATATACATAATGGACCCCTGATGGTGCAGTGGTTAAGAGCTTGGCTGCTAATCAAAAGCTCAGCAGTTCAAATCCACCAGCTGCCCCCTGGAAACCCTATGGGGCAGTTCTACTCTGCCCTACAGGGTCACTATGAGTCGGAATTGACTCCACGGCAATGCGTTTGGGTTTTTTTTTTTTTTTTTAATACACATAACAGAGCCCTGGTGGCGCAGTGGTTAAAGCGGTAGGCTGCTGGGCAGGGAGAAAGATGCGGCAGTCTCCTTCCGTAAAGATTTGGAAATGCTGTGGAAACCCTATGGGGCAGTTCTACTCTGTCCTGTAGGGTCACTATGAGTTGAAATCGACTCCATGGCAATGGGTTTCTTTTCTGTGGGGTGGTTATACACATAATATATATTAGGTATGTGTGTGTGTAGAGAGTGCGTGTACACAAGTGAGAGGAAGAAATTAATTGTTTGATATATTCAGTGAGTCAAGAAAGAAAAGACTAGCTAAAATAGGTTTACTCTGCAAGAGACCAAACTGATTAATATCCTACAGGGCAATAAAACTATAACTTTTGAGGCGATCTTTTCTGCCAGAGAGAAATCATTTGCACCCCTACTGGAAAAAAAATCTATACATTGACATGCAATTCACAGAACCTGGGCCCTAATCAAAGATAACTAGTAAGTCAAACAAAGGTACATCCTCAAGAGAATTAGATAATCCTTGGGTGGTCCTGTTAGACCCTGTTCCAATATGATAGTGAAAGGACATGCAGTCCTGCTTTTGTCCTTTCTCTGGTTTTGGATAATTTTCCTTAGCAATACCAATTTCTTTCTCCAGTCCTTAAAGGTTGCTTTCTGTAGTTCTAACGTTATCATGCTCCAGTGGAAGCTTTCTTTGCTCCCTAGTTTGAACTAAATTCACTCTTAACACCACAGAATATACATTCCTGCACAAAAGGAAAAATAACTTTCTTTTTCTAATTTTTCTGGGGTTGTGGAGAATTTGGATATCAAGGAAGGGCTTCTGACCTTGATAAATACTCCAAAAATAGGGAAACAGAAATTGCCTGTATATTAATATAAATACAGCAAGCATGCCCCCGAACACATTGCTGTGTTATATTGAGAAATCCTAAAAAAGCGATACTTTTATTATATAAATATTATTTTTAACATTTGTAGCTATTTCCAAATGATGATGTACTTTGTGTTTTTTATTTTATTTATTTATTTTGCTTTATTTTTGCCCTGGCTGCCATTAGTTAATCATTGTTGGAATAATTTGTACCAATGCTATACTTGGAAGTTTCTTGTTTCAGGGTCACTTTAAGCTCTCAAATCCACAATTGTATTCACGTATTTTGTTTCTCTCACAAGGCACATTTTCCTTTTCGGCACTATTGTGAACGTGATATATGTGAGCTCTGCATTCTGAATGCAAGATTAACTTGAAGCTATAAAGGGAAGAACCAATGTCCTTCATTCAAGAAAGCTGAAAACTCAACTCCATAAAGTATTGTTTCTGAAAGAATTTTTATTTAAAAATATTGCAATAAGAGGTTACAGAATAGCATATTGAAGAGTATATGTAGAAGTTCTCCCTAAGGGAGTGAAAGTAAATAACTTTGAATCATTTTATCAAAAGCATGCAGTTACCATTTGAAACCAAGAAAGGAATAATAAATATGCACTCAATAAAATTGTCCTTTAGACTGCTAAGGGTTTATACATACGATCCCAAGCCATCTGAGCTTTTTATACTTCAACATACAATTTCTTAAAAAATGAACTTTTTTTTTTTTAGAACAGTTTAAGATTTACAGAAAAATTGAGAAAATAGTACAGAGTTCCCATATACCTCACACCCAGTTTTCCCTATAGGAGACATTTGACACAATAAATTATTTATTACACAATTAGTATCATAATTAACATTGATAAATTCTCATTAAAGTCCATATATTATTTATATTTCCTTAGTTTTTGCCTAATGTCCTTATTCTGTTCCAGGATTCCATCCAGGAGACCACATTACCTATAGTTGTCATAGCTCCTTAGGTTCCTCTTGGATATGACAGTTTCTGAGACTCTCCTTGTTTTTAATGACCTTGACAGTTTTGAGGAGCACTGGTCAGGTATTTTATAGAATACTTTTCTATTGGAATTTTTATATTTTTCAATGATTAGACTGAGGTTATGGGTTTGGAGGAGGAAGATCACAGAGGTAAAGTCCTATCTTTATCACATTATATCAAGAGAACGTACTGTCCACATCACTAATCACCATTGATGTTAACCTTCATCACCTGGCTAAGGTAGTGTTTGTCAGGTTTCTCCACTGTAGAGTTAGTCTTTCCCCTCCTTTTTCTTACTATATTTTTTGGAAGGAAGTTACTATTTGTGGTCCATAAGTAAGCAGTAGGGAGTTATGCTCCTCCTCCTTGAGGGTTAAAGTATAAACTACACAATTTTTTTTTTTTGAATTCTTCTGCATGGGAGATCTGTCTCTTCTACTCCATTTATTTATTTGTTCAATCAATAATTTATTTCTATCAGTATGGACTTATGAATATTATATATTTTGTGTTAAAAACCCAATACTGCTTTGCTTATTTTGTTGCTCAGATTGTGCTATTTTGGCCACTGGGGGCTCCTTCAGCTTGCTCCTGTGTCCCTTTGATATGCCCCATCATGTGTGTTTTTTTTTTTTTTTTTCTTTTGAGTACTTTCTTACTTCATGGCACTACAAGCTGCTCCAGGCTCATCTCGTGTATTTTCTGTCCCATTCCTAGAATCAGACATTTAAAGGAGCACTGATTGCTTTTATTGGAGAATGGTATTAGAAACCAAGATGTAGGTGCTAGGTGCCCTCATTACTACTGGGGTGTTGTTGCTTCTGGAACCTGTCAGCTGACAGAGCAAGGAATACCGACTCATGTTTATACACATATCTACAATTATTTTTATATGTAACCATCTGTATTTGTACTAAGCTAAGCAGGAATTTATACTGATGTCTCCAACTCTAATCCAATGCCACAGCATACACTTTTTGTACAGAAAAAGATGTTTCTTTTTTATGTAAAAAAGTTACTCAATTCAAACCCTTTAAGCTACAATCTTGAGTTTGATTTTGACATTACATGTATGTTTGCTGTTTTTTTAAAAAAATTATTAAAATAGACCCATTTGAACATGTATTGGGTTAATACCATTTGGTTGATTCAAATTGGAAACCTCTTTTTTTTTTGTGGATACATGATTGTATTAGTTGGCAATATCTAGATACAATCATCAAATTATCCCTTTTAGTTTGATTATCAAGGAGAAAAGGACATTTGAATAACAGAGCTTGGGCTGAGAAGTTCATTCTCTCATTAAGGTGTTTATTTAATTGTATTTTTTGTTGTTGTTGTTTTTGGCTAGTGAAAAATAAATATGGGAAAATTATGACCAAAAAAAAAAAAAAAAAACTCCACCAGATAATCAATGGGCCAATAGGAAAATTAGAACTGTGCAAAATTAGAATGAGCTGTATCGACAATATTTCCTTCACTGGATTTTCACAAGTTTTGAAGATAATGAACTAGAGATTTTATTCAAGGGACTTAAGAATTAAATGGAAAATAACACAAGATTTAGGTAAGAGCTTAATGTAGAGAATCTATGATTTTGTGATAGTAGGTACTTTGTATGGCAATTGTAATCCAAATGAGCGTTTTATGAAAAGAGATCTAAATCTTTTAAATATCACAGCCTTGGGAGAGGCAGAGTCAAAATGGAGCTATAGGCAGAAGCACCACACCGTCCTTCTATAGCAAAGACCTGAAAAACTAAGTAAAACAGATACAAATGTCAATCCTGGAACACTAAGTGTCAAATGAAGGGATAAAGAACTCAACCAAGCACCTAATGGAATAAGAAACTGATAGAACAGAGAACAAGGAGAGCTATGGAGTGGAGGTCCCCTACCAGCTAATGAGGCACGGACTCACCATTTTGGACCCCTCAGCCACCAAGAATGGCGGAAAGAGAGTACCAGAAGGCAACTTCACGGAGCGCCCAGCAGGAGACAGAGCACTTGGTAACCAGGGATACATGTTTTCCCACCCCCTAACCTTTTTCCTTCTGTGTGGCCCCCACCACTTTCCAGTGGGCCATGGTCACTGGATCTGAGAGAAGCTGGCTCCTTGCTGCTTGGATTCACCCCACCCCCATTGGCTGGCTCCTTCAGTGCCATTTTTTGTTGTTGTTTTGGCTTCTTTTTGTTTCTTCTCTCTCTCTTACCTCCTTCCTTTCACTTCTCCTGCCCAACTGGCACTGTGTACCATCTCCACTCCTTCTTGACATGCTGTGCTGCACTGCTCTGCTGGAGAGCCACTTCCTTGATCTACTCTGCGATGCCGTTGGGCTCCCTCAGGGCATTTTTTTTTTCTTGGTTTCTTGTTTCTCTCTGCCTTCCTTCCTTTCCTTTCTCCTGATCACCTGGCCATGTGTGACACCTCTGCTGCTTTTTGACGGGCTATGCCACACTGCTTGACTGGTGAGCTGCCAGCACACAGCTTCCCCAGTCCATGCTGTCACGCCAGTGGGCTCCCTCAGTGTATTTTTTTCCTTGGTTTCTTGTCTCCCTCTACCACTCTTCCATTCCTTCTTTTGACCACCTGCCACATGTGCCTTTTTTTTCTTTTGTGCAGTTTCTTATCTCTTTCCTTTTCTTTCTCCTGCCCACCTAGCCAGATGTGCTGTCTCCACCCCTTTCTTGATGGGCTGGGCCACACTGCCCAGCTGGAAAGCCACAGGCGCACAGCTTCCCCGGGTCCATGCCACTCCACTAGCAGACTCCTTCAGCACCATTTTTTTTTTTTTTGGCTTCTGTTTCTCTCTTCTTTCCCACACCCACTAAGCTCTACACATCACATCCTCTCCCTTTCCTCCTGCCTATCTGCACCATGTACTAAGCGCCATATCTCCGAGCAGCACAGGTGCGGACCATGAGACCCTGCCCTGTGCTGCCCTCTGGCCCTGCCCTGTCAGTCCCAGTACAAACCATAAACAGCCCATCTCCACCCCACCCCCCGCTGAACTTGCCCTGCTGCACCATAGCTGAGTGACCAGCCCTGCCCACCTGGACAAGGTGGTGAGAAGTATCGTGGCCACAGCCGAGCAAACAACAAAGAATGCCCAGACCACCTGCCCAGACAGAACCAAATAAAACAAAAAAGCAGAACGAAAGAAATCTACAATCAATAAACAAAGAAAATCATTCCTGAATGTCCCAAAGACAGCAGACAATATCAAAACATACAAAAAAAAAAAAACAAGACAGGCACACTCCAGAAAGCGTTCAAAATAAAACACCAGATGACCTTCTAGTAGAAGAAAAGGCACTGAAACTACCTGAAAGGGAATTCAAAACTCTAATATCCAGGGATTCCAAGACACGAAGGAAAATGCAGAAAAAAATAGGGAAAAAAAGATAAAATCATGGAAAAGACAGACAAAACAATGGAAGAATTCAGGAAAATAATACAGCAACAAAATGTCAAAACAAATAAACAACTAGAAATCATACAAAAACAACAATTAGAAATCCAAAAGATAAACAAGATTTCAGAAACAGACAGTGCCATAGGAGGTTTTAGGAGCAAATGTGAAACAGTGGAATACAGAATCAGCGAAATTAAAGACAAATCCTTGGATACCACTTTGTTTGAGGAAAAATCAGAGAAAAGAATGAAGAAAGATGAAGAAACCCTGAGAATTATATGGGATACAATCAAAAGCAAAAATTTGTGTATGATCAAAGTCCCAGAATAGGGGAGAAAACAGAAAACTACAGATTTTCTGAGAGAAAACTTCACTAATACTGTGAAAGATGAGAAGCTGACTATCCAAGAAGCTCAAGGAACCACATATAGGATAGACCCCAAAAGAAAATCACCAAAGCATATCACATAATCACACTCACTAAAACCAAAGACAAAGAAAGAATCTTGAGAGAAGTTAGAGAAACATGAAAAGTCACATGACTCATTGCTGTGTAGTTGATTCTGACTCATAGTGACCCTATAGGACAGGGTAGAACTGTCCCATAGAGTTTCCAAGGAGTGCCTGGTAGATTTGAACTGCCAACCTTTTGGTTAACGGTTAACCACTACACCACCAGGGTTCCCAAAACATCACATACAGAGGGGAAACAATACAGAGCGGAAGCAATAAGACTAAGCTCTGGTTACTTGGCAGAAACCACGCAGGCAAGAAGGCAATGGGATGACGTATATAAAATCTTGAAAGAAGAAAAAGTTGTCAATCAAGAATAATATACTCTGCAAAACTCTTGGTCAAATATGATGGAAAAATTAGGACATTTCAGATACTCAGAAATTAAGGGAATATGTAAAATCCAAACCAAACCTACAAGAATTATTAAAGGGAGTCTTTCGGTTAGAGAACCAACAACATCAGACAACAGCCTGAATCTAGTTCAATAGCCTGGATGCAAGACTGCATCAGCCAAATTTCAACCTAGGTAATGAACACTCAAGGATAAAACAAAACTAAAAGATTTAAAAGAGAACCAGAGAGGTCAATCTGTAAATGACAACAACATTAGAACAATAAAAGAAGGAATAAGCAGGGTAGGTACAGAACTTTTTTTTTCTATTTTTCTTTCTTTCTTTTTCTTTTTTATTGTACTTTAGATGGAGGCTTACGGAACAAGTCGCTTCTCATTAAATAGTTAGTACACATATTATTTTATGTGTACTTACCCATGTTATGAGATGCTTCACAGATCCATCATTGTTTTTATTGCTGCATAATACTCCATTGTGTGTAGGTACTATAGTTTGTTTATCCATTCATCTATTGATGAGCATCTAGGTTGTTTCCATGTTTTTGCTATTGTGAACAATGCTGTAATGAACATGGGTGTGCATATGTCTATTCGTGTGATGACTCTTATTTCTCTAGGATATATTCCTAGGAGTGAGATTGCTGGATCGTATGATATTTCTGTTTCTAGCTTTCTAAGGAAGCACCATATCATTTTAGAAAATTTTGCATTCCCACCAGCAGCGCATAAGAGTTCTGATCTCCCTGCAGCCTCTCCAACATTTAGTATTTCATTTTTTTTTTAATTCGTGCCAGTAATGCTGGGGTGAAATGGTATCTCCTTGTGGTTTTGATTTGCATTTCACTAATGGCTAGTGATCGTGAGCATTTCCTTGTATGTCTGTTGGCCACCTGAAAGTCTTGTTTCGTGAAATGTCTGCTCATTCCCTTTGCCCACTTTTAAACTGGATTATTTGTCTTTTTGTCATAGAGGTGTTGGATTTCCTTGTAGATTTTAGAGATTAGACCTCTGCCTGACTTGCAATGTCCAAAAATTTTTTCCCAGTCTGTAGGTTCTC
>NW_004444092.1:5563162-5565462 GCF_000243295.1 Trichechus manatus latirostris
GTATCTGTCATTGTACCAGTACGAGGCTGTTTTGACTACTGTAGCTGTATAGTAGGTTCTGAGGTCAGGTAGTGCGAGTCCTCCTACTTTATTCTTCTTCAGTAGTGTTTTCCTTATCTGGGGCTTCTTCCCTTTCCAAATAAAGTTAATGATTAGTTTTTCCATCTCTTTAAAGAATGTTGTTGGTATTTGCATTGGGATGGCATTGCATTTGTGAATTGCTTTGAGTAGAATTGTTATTTTCACAATATTGAGTCTACCTATCCATGAGCATGGTGTGTTCTTCCATCTACATAGACCCTTTTGGATTCTTGCAGTAATGCTTTGTAATTTTCTTTGTATAGGTCTTTTACATCCCTGGTTAGATTTACTCCTAAGTATTTTATTTTTTTAGGGGCTATTATAAATGGTATTGTTTTCCTGATTTCCTTTTCATCATTCTCTTTATTGGTGTATAGGAATCCAACGGATTTTTGTATGTTTATCTTGTATC
Source organism: Trichechus manatus latirostris (assembly GCF_000243295.1). Lineage (NCBI taxonomy): Eukaryota > Metazoa > Chordata > Mammalia > Sirenia > Trichechidae > Trichechus > Trichechus manatus. Next base: position 5,563,656 of record NW_004444092.1, read on the forward strand.
CTGCTACTCTGCTGAATCTTTCTATTAGTTCCAGAGGTATTCTCATGGAGTCTTTATGGTTTTCTATGCATAGTATCATATCATCTGCAAATAGGGACAGTTTAACTTCTTCGTTACCAATTTGGATGCCCTTTATTTCTTTTTTTTTGCCTTATTGCTCTAGCTAGGACTTTTAGCACAATGTTAAATAGGAGTGGTGACAAAGTGCATCCTTGTCATCTCATTCCTGTTCTCAAGGGGAATGTTTTCAGCCTCTCTCCATTAAGAATGATGTTGGCTATTAGTTTTGCATGGAGGACCTTTATTCTGTTGAGAAATTTCCCTTCTATACCTATTTTACTGAGAGTTTTTATAAGGAATCGATGTTGGACTTTGTCAAATGCCTTTTCTGCATCGATTGATATGATCATGTGATTCTTTTCTTTCCTTTTATTTATGTGGTGAATTAAGTTGATTGATTTTCTAATGTTGAACCTTCTTTGCACACCTGGTATGAATCCTACTTGGCCATGGTATATTATTTTTTTGTTATGATGCTGAATTTTACTGGCTAGAATTTTGTTGAGAATTTTTGCATCTATATTCATGAGAGATATTGGTCTGTACTTTTCTTTTTTTGTGGTGTCTTTGCCTGGTTTTAGTATCAGGGTTATGCTGGCTTCATAGAATGAATTCGGAAGTGTCGCTTCCTTTTCTATGTTCTGAAATAGTTTGAGTAGTACTGGTATAAGCTCGTCTCTGAATGTTTGGTAGAATTCTCCGGAGAAGCCATCTGGGCCAGGGCTTTTTTTGTTGGGAATGTTTTAATTACCTTTTCAATCTCTTCTCTTGTTATGGGTCTGTTCAGATTTTCAACATCACTTTGTGGTAGTTTGGGTAGGTAGTGTGTTTCTAGAAAGTTATCCATTTCCTCTAGGTTTTCAAATTTGCTGGAGTATAGTTTTTCATAATACTCTGTTATGATCCTTTTTATTTTAGTTGGATCTGTTGTAATGTCCCCCATTTCATTTATTATTTGGGTTATTTGCCTCCTCTCCTGTTTTTCTTTTGTTAGTCTGGCCAGTGGTTTGTTGAGTTTGTTGACACTTTCAAAAAGCCAGCTTTTGGTTTTGTTGATTCTATTGTTTTTCTATTCTCTGTTTCATTTATTTCTGCTCTGCTCTTTATTATTTCCTTTCTTCTGGTGGCTGTAGGCTTTCTTTGCTGTTTTCTATTTGTTCAAGTTGTGTAGTTAATGTTTTGATTTTGTGCCTTTCTTCTTTTTTAACGTGTGCATCAATTGCTATAAATTGTCCTTTGAGGACCGCCTTTGCTGTGTCCCAAAGGTTTTTGTATGATGTGTTTTAATTCTCATTTGATTCTAGGAGTTTTGTTATTCCATCTCTGATTTCTTCTATTACCCAGTGGTTTGTAAGCACAGTGTTATTCAGTAACACATAATTGATTTTCTTTCCTTGCTCTTCATGTTAATTTCTACCTTGATGGCGTGGTCAGAGAAAATACTTTGTATTATCTCAACGTTTTGGATCTTGTTGAGGGTTGTTCTGTGGCCCAAGATGTGGTCTATTCTGGAGAACGTTCCATGTGCGTTGGAAAAGAATGTGTTCTTTACAGCTGTTGGGTGGAGTGTTCTATATATGTCTGTGAAGCCAAGTTGGCTGATTGTGCCCTTTAGGTCTTCTGTATCTTTGTTGAGTTTCTTTCTAGATGTTCTGTCCCTTACTGAGAGTGGTGTGTTGAAGTATCCTACTATTATTGTGGAACTGTCAATTTCTCTTTTCAGTGTTGTTAGAGTTTGTTTTATGTA
>NW_004444092.1:5566045-5604662 GCF_000243295.1 Trichechus manatus latirostris
GTCTTATTGTTTCTCCTCTGTATGTGATTTTTCGTTTTTCTTGAGTTGTTCTCAATATTCTTTGTTTGTCTCTGGTTTTACCAGTTGTGATTATGATATGCCTTGTGATTTTCTTTTGGGGTCTATCCTATATGGGGTTCGTTGAGCTTCTCGGATGGTCAGCTTTTCATCTTTCATGATATTGGGGAAGTTTTCTGTCAGCAGTTTTTCATTGATCCTCTCTGTGTTTTCTGTTTTCTCCCCCGTTCTGGAACTCTGATCATACACAAATTTTTGCTTTTGATTGTATCCCACATAATTCTCGAGTTTCTTCAGTTTTCTGTGTTCTTTTTTCTGATTTTTCCACCAACAGAGTTGTATACAAGTGTTTGTCTTCAGTTTCACTGATCCTGTTTTCCATCTTTTCAAACTTGCTCCTCAGCCCTTATATGACACTGTCCATTTCGGAAATCTTGTTTTTTATCTTTTGGATTTCTAATTGTTGTTTTTGTATGATTTCTATTTGTGAATTTATTTTGGCATTTTGTTTCTGTATTATTTTCCTGAATTATTCCATTTTTGTCTCTATTTTCCATGAATTTGCCTGTCTTTTCTGTGAATTTGTCTATTTTTTCCCCATTTTTGTCTGCTTTATGCTTCAACTCTTGGATAGCTCTGAATATTAGAGATATGAATTCCCTATCAGGTAGTTCTATTGCCTTTTTTTCTACTGGAAAGTCATCTGGTGTTTTATTTTGGATGCCTACTGGAACCGTCTTGGTGTGTTTTTTTAATACGTTTTGATATTGTCTGCGGTCTTTGGGACATTCAGTAGTTATTTTCTTCATTTATTGATTGTAGATTTGTTTTTGTTTCATCCTGCTTTTTTGTTTTATTTGGTTATGTCTGAGCAGGCATGATGTGCATTCTTTGTTGTTTGCTCATCTTTGGGTATGATATTTTCGCCTCCTTGTCCAATGGGAAGGGTCAGTCACTCAGCTGTGGTGCAACAGGGCAGGTCCAGCTGAATGGGATTTGCTGGGATGGGTTGTTTGTGGCATGAACTAGGGCCAACAGAGTGGCCAGGAATCAGGGCAGGGCAGGTTTCAGTAGGCCTTGCCTGTGCTGCTCAGGGGTGTGATGTTCAGCACAGGGTGCAGGTAAGGAGGAAGGAGGGGGGAGATTTTGAGTGTGAAGCTAAGATGGGTATGGGAAAGATGAGAGAGAGGAGAGAAAAACAGGAGCCAAAAACATACAAACAAAAAAGAGTGCTAAGGGAGCTTGCTATTGGAGGGAAGAGATGAGAGAGTGAGAAATGGAGAAAAACAAAAAGAAAAAGGGTAAAAGAAAAAAATGTATAAATAAAAATAAGAAAAAAGAAAGAAAAGCAAAGCCCCCAGGGATCCCACCATTGTGGCTGCAAAGACTGTGGAAGTGGCTCCCAGGTCACAAAGTACAATCTGGCTAGAAGGGTTAGAGGTGTCACACAGTGCTGGGTATTCAGGAGATAGGAAGAGAAGGTAAGTATAGAGAGACAAGAAACTGAGAAATGAAGGGAGACAAAAAGGGAAAAAGGGAGAAAAGAAACAAAACAAACAAACAAAAGAAACAAGAAATGCCCCCAGGGATCCCAATTCATGGCTATTCAGACTGAAGGAGTAGCTCCCAAGCTGCACAGTACCAGCCAGCTAGCATGGGCTCCCAAGCAGAGAAAAGAAAAAGAAACAAATCAAAACAAACAAACAAAAAAATCCCAGGGGATCCCACCAGCATGACAGCACAGGCCAGGAAGAAATTCCAAAGTCGAGCAGTGTTTCACAGCCTTTCAGGAAGAAGCATCAATGGCACACAGAGCCAGGTACTTGAGAGAAAGTAGGGGGAGGTGGTGGGAGGTATGGAAGAAACCAAAAAAATTGGAAAAAAAAGCAACACCAGCATCAAACAAATGGCACTCAAGGAGCCGGACAGTGTGGGCAGGTGGAATCCAAGCTGCAAAGGGCTGAAGCCAGTGCCTCCTGGCCAACAGACTGTGGCTGCAGGAAGCAGAGGAGGCCGAGTGGGGGCAAAGAAGGGTAGGGGGTGGATAAGCGTATATTGCTGGTTATTGGTTGCTCTGTCTCCTGCTGGGAGCTCCATGAAGCTACTTTCCTGTACTTCCTGTTTGCCGATCTCCGACAGGAGTCCAGGATGGCGAATCCGTGCTGCATTAGCTCATAGGGGACCTCTACAAATATCTCTCTCCTTGCTCTCTGCTCTCTGTTAGTTTCTTATTCCATTTGGTGCTTGGCTGAGTTCTTCATCTCTTCATTTCAAGCTTAGGGTTTTAGGATTGACGTGTGTCTCTGTTTGACTTAGTTTTTTAGGTCTTTACTGTGGATGGATGGCATGGTGCTTCTGTCTATAGCACCATGTTGGCCGGAAGTTGCCTAGAACTTTCAAATGGAGAGGAAGTCAAGGTGATATCAAGTAATAAAAGAGTGGTTCAAACTTAGGAAGATAGGGGTAAATTTCACGGTAACCACAAAGAAAGTTAACAAACCTACTCATCAAAATAAAGAAGAAAAACATAAAGTCTCAGCAAAAACAAAATGTACAAAAACAAAATAAATGAGAAAAAAAATCCACAAATAAAAGGAATTTATCACAGGAAAGTAAGAGGAACAAAGAAAATGTCAGCACCACAAAAAAAAAAAAGCACTACAAAATGACAGCAATAAACTCACACCTGTCAATAATCACACTGAACGTAAATGGCTTAAATGCATCTATAAAGAGACAGAGAGTGACAGAATGGATAAAAAAACAGGACTCATCAATATACTGTCTTCAAGAGACACACCTTAGAAACAAAGACATAAATATATTAAAAATCAAAAAATATATCAAGTAAACAGCGATCAAAAAAGAGCAGGAGTGGCAATACTAATCTCAGATAAAATCAACTTTAAAACAAAATCCACGATAAAAGAAAAAGAAGGACATTATATAATAATTAAAGGGACAATCCACCATGAAGACATAACCATAATAAATACCTACACACCCAATGACAGGGCTCCAAAATACATAAAACAAGCGCAAACAGCACTGAAAAGATAATTTGACAGTTCCACAATAACACTAGGAGACTTCAACACACTACTGTCGGTAAAGGACAGAACATCTAGAAAGAAACTCAGCAAAGATACAGAAGATCTAAAGGCCACAATCAACCAACTTGACATCATAGACATATATAGAACACTACACCCAACAGCAGCAAAGTACACATTCTTATCCAATGCACATGGAACGTTTTCCAGAATAGAACACATCATAGCCACAAAGCAACCCCCAACAAAATCTAATCTTTTAAATATTATTTAAATATGATGAATAATTCCTAGTAAAGTGAAGAGTAAGTATGTAAGTGCAAACTGTCTTTCTCCCTAAGATATTCATAATGACAGTTTTAGGTTACATTGGATCCTTGAGCCTGAGCATCAAATTCACCTTTGTAAATCCTGATAAATATGAACAACGTGACTAAGGAAATTGTTTCTGAGCTTTGAGCTTCTGTACATGGACTTGTTTGCTGTCTGACCCTGAACTTGGAGCATGTGTGAGATTGAAAGATAGCCAAACAGACAGAATATGGGAAAGGACCAGTGCAATTTTTTTTTTCTCAGAAAACTGACCAGAATCAGCAAAAATTTAGCTTGATGCATTCTGACTCAACTATACTATTTTTGACTTAACCTAATGGATTTGATTTTTCAACACAGTTCCTTACACTTACAAACAGACCTGGATCACAGAAACTGACCTAGACTAAGCTCTTCTACAATCATCTAATCCTACAGTAATAAGACACATTCTTATTTCAGCTGATTAATCACTTTTCCTAGTGAAACTTCATGGATTTGCCTTTATAAACCCTATCTTTGCCTTTGGTTGAGGAGATAGTTTTCACAGAAGTTGGTCTCTCTCTCTTTCTTTACATATATTTGTATAAATCAATATCCAATTCTTTAATCTAATTGTCTTAGTTACTCTTTAATAGTTAGAGGGAAGGTCTCATCCTTCAGAACCTCGCTTCTGTGTATCAGATCAGATTTTCTCTGCCCCACCCAGCAGTGGATTCAGCTCATCACTCACTCTAATATCTCAGAATTTGTTTTTCTTTTATTTAGAAGGATATAAACATCAACAGATGAATAGATAAACAAAATATGGTACATACATACAATGGAATATTACTCTGCCATGAAGAGAAAGGAAGTCCTGATACTTGCCACAACATGTATGAACCCTGAAAACATGCAGAGTAAAATAAGTCAGTCATAAAAAGACATGATATCACTTATATGAAATAGGCAAATGCATAGAGACCAAAGCTTATTAATAGTTACCAGAGATGGAAGGGAGGGGGAAAGGTAGCATCTTTGCTTAGGAGACCCTGAGTTTCTGTTCATGGTGGCAGAACAATTTTAAAAGGATAGTGATGATGGTTGTGCAACATGAAGAATGTAACCAATGGCGTTGAACTGTACATGAAAAAAATGTTGAATTGGCAATTTTTTCTTATATATATTTACCACAATAAAACAATTTTATAAAAAGTTATAAAAATTGAGCGGGCCTGGTCCAACACAGAAAACTAGAGAAGAATGATGTACATGTGCCACAAACGAGAAATTATTTCTATTAGGCGGAGTGAAGATAGAATGACATTGAAGGTAGACATTAAGTTAAATTGTAGTTCCCCCTCTTGAGGGAAAGATATGATGCTGTCAGACTGAAGTAGAGGAGATTCTGAAGAATCTCACTCAGTCCCCAAGATGAAGTTTTGAAGAATGTGAAAGTATTAGGTTGTGGGTAGGTGGAGGTAGTGGGCAGTGGGCACTTGGAATCTTTATGGGGAGTGAAAAAATACATTAGGAAGCCACTGCTATTACCAAGTATTTTGCAAACAGTATCAATAAAATCATTGAAGATAAGATACTTTTCTTTTTAAGATATGAGATGTAGCCTTACATAAACTCAGGGACAAAATTCATAGCAATAATCCTAAATACATTTTTGATATAGCAAGGAGGAAGCAGGTAAGAATGAAAGTAAATAAAACAAGCATTAAATCCAAGGTGTTAAACAAGAGCCAGTTCTAGGACAATAGAGAAAAGAAATTAATACCTGTAAAAGAAAATATTAAATTATTAACAAGAAAATTTTAGATGGTTAATAAACCCAAGAGTTGGCTCTTTGATACTAATAAACATGACAACATGGATGGATTTCATAGACATTATGCTGAATGAAAAAAGCTGGAAAGAAAAGAGTACATACTGTATAATTCTATTTATATAAAGTTTTACATCAGGCAAAACTAATAGATGGTAAAAAAAAAAATGAGAACAATGGTTGCCTGTGTGAAGGTTTGACAGAATTTTTCTTTATTTTTATAGGATGTAGATTATATGTACATATGCATTTGTCAAAACTCATCAATTGTGGACTTAGGTTTTGTGCAGCTTACTGTATATACATTTTACCTAAAACAAACAAACCAGTTCATAAGCAAATACTGAAGTGTTGCTAGTAAGTTACTTTTCTCAGCAATATGGGTTAACGATTCTGAAAGTAACTTCTGTGTGTTCTAGGCTTGAGAAATTACGTAAAAATATGGAGGATAATGGGAACTAGGTTTCTCAATGTTCATGAAAAGTGAAAGAGGGTTAGAAATATGGAAAAGTGAAAGACCAATATGTGTCCTGTGGAACTGATTTAGAAGTGGAACTCATAGTTATTAATTTAAATACAGATATACATAGATACAGAAATAAATATAGATATAATGGGTAGATAGAAAGATAAATAGATACAGGTATTCACTACTTGTCTTCGCTGTAAGGGACTAGAAGCAATGACACATCGGTAGTAATGAGCATACAAAATACCCAGATCTTGGTGTCTGAATACTATTTTCCACTAAAAGGAACTAGGTTTCCTTGGAAAAATGATGGACTCCAGGCCTGGAGCAGCGACAGTATGAGTCTGAAAGATTTTGTTCTACCAGAAAATAAGGAAGTGTTCCAAGAACCACATGATTATGTCAAAAAAATAAAAGAAGAGCCCTTGTGGAGGCATTTACCACAACCCCTGGTCACCACCACCGAGTAGAGAGGAAGAGAGGCAGTGGTAGTGACTGGGGAACACTTCCTAGGCAACACGGTCTATCGCAAACACTGGCTTTTCGGTGTCCTCAGCAGGCTCATCCAGAATATGGGTGGTGTATTCAAACATAGTGTATTGATGTTTTATTTCCTAATTTTGACAGCTGTAGTGTGGTTAGGTAAGTAAATATCCTTGATCTTAGGAAATACACACTAAAAGTATTGGGGGGGGGTGGAAATAGGCATAATATCTTCAGCTTCAATTCAAAATTTTTAGCAAAAAATAGTTATATGTATGTATATATACACATCTACATACATATGAATAAAATGTAAATTTTATACATAATATACAAATATATAATAATATAGCATATAGTGCAAAATGTAAATAATTGGTGAATTTGGGTAAAGGGCATATGGGAGTTTTCTATCCTATTCATTTAACTTTTATATGAGCTTAAAATTATATTAAAATAAAATTTTACCAAAAAGATTTTTTAAAGTGTTAATTTTTTGAGAAAAAAGTGATAAAATATAACTTCTACATAAAGTAGTAAAAAAAAAAAAGAAACCAATTTAAGAATGAAGTTGTTATATGCATAGTTCAGAGTATACTAAAAGGTGTAAAAAATATATCAGCATAACTCTATACTGATAAACTTGAAAATAATTTTCTGGGAATTATGGGTGGAATATTAAGTAGCGACAAAAATTATGCTGCTGAAAAATATTGAATAGAATGAAAAATATTCACGATACTGTTAGATTTCAAAATATAGAACAGTTTTCAAATAGACTGTAGCTTTACAAAAATAGATATGGAATCAGAATTGAAATAATGTAACAAAGTGATAACAGTGATTATCTCTGGGTAGAGGGATTTTGGGTATTTTCTTTTGGGGGCTTTTCTGCATTTTTCAAAGGCAATATTGTGTATTACATTTTCAATACCCATAAAAACCCTCTATAAATGTAATGAAATATCTAAGAAAACACACATTAGGAAAACAAGTGCAATGGCACTGGAAACTAAGGATTAGAATTAATCATATATCAGAATCTTGGAAGGATTCATACAAATTGTAAGCATATGTTAAAGTTTAAATAACTCTAATCATAGCCAATGAATGCTTGACCTTTGGCCCGGGAACAATGCAGTAGGGGATGGATGCAGCTCCCTGACAGGAAGAGAATCAGTAACAGGGAAACTAGCTGAACTCTACCTTCTCACTGCAGTTACTTTCTGAGGGAAAACATTTTCCCCTTAACCTTCTTCTCCATTAGCTCCATTCTTTCTACATTTGTTTACAATATCTAAGAGACCCAGAGAAATATCTGAGAGCATATCCTGCTTCCACAACTCTGCTTTCTAGTTCAGGAAGAGAGAGACCAGAAATCCTCAAACTCAGAAAAGCTAGGAAAGGTAGGAGAGGGAGTTGGGGCAGAGTAATAAATAATCATTATTTCATTTTGGCATCACAACAGAGAAACATAGGGATTTAAATATGGTTAATTAAAATACAGCTCTATACTAGAAGAAATTGCTAAGGGAAAAATAATTAATAAGGATCAATGCAAGAAACAAATGGGAGGAGAAGACTGTTACTAAAATATACTGAAGAATAAACATAAGTAAGTTGGAGGAAATAAAATCAAAGTGATTAAATGATTGGGTCGAATTATCCCACGAAAAGTCAGACTCTCAGATTGGTTTAAGAAATAAAATCTAGACATCCTATTAACGCAAGAACAAAAAAAGGGTGAAAATAAAGAAATGAACAAAGATATGTTAGGCAGATACAAAGGAAGAGAAATCAGGAGATGATATTATTAACACTGGCTACAGTGGACTTCAAAAGTATTTAACAAAAGAGGGATATTTTATAATGATAAAAGATATAATCAAAAATTAATGTAACAATCACTAATATTTGTTTATCAAATAACTAAGAATATAAAGATTTTGAACAGAACAGTCACCAACCTAATTACATATACGTGTGTGTGTGTGTATCGGATGTTGTTGTTAGGTGCTGTCAAGTCAGTTCTGACTCATAGTGACCCTGTGTACAACAGAACAAAACACTGCCCAGTCCTGTGCCATCCTCACAATCGTTGCTATGTTTGAGCCCATTGTTGCAGCCACTGTGTCAATCCATCTCATTGGGGGTCTTCCTCTCTTTTGCTGACCCTCTACTTTACCAAGCATGATGGTCTTCTCCAGGGACTCATGTCCAAAGTACCTGAGACGAAGTCTTGCCATACTTGTCTGTAAGGAGCATTCTGGCTGTCCTTCTTCCAAGACAGATTTGTTTGTTCTTCTGGCAGTCCACAGTATATTCAACATTCTTCGCAAACAGCATAATTCAAAGGCATCAGTTCTTCTTCAGTCTTCCTTATTCATTGTCCAGCTTTTGCATACATATGAGGTGATTGAAAATACCAAGGCTTGAGTCAGGGGCACCTTGTCCTCAGAGTGATATCTTTTCTTTTTAACACTTTAAAGGGATCTTTTGCAGCAGATTTTCTCAGTGCAATACTTGGTTTGATTTCTTGATTGCTGCTGCCATGGGCGTTGATTGTGGATCCAAGTAAAATAAAATCCTTGAAAACTTCAGTATTTTCTCTGTTTATGATGATGTTGCTTATTGGTCCAGTTGTGAGGATTTTTTGTTTTCTTTATGTTGAGGTGTATACATCAGATAAAAACCTAAAAGAATACAGTGAAACCTATACTTGAAGAAATACTTATAGCCTTGATGCTTTAATTCTTAAAGATGAAATGTTACATTGAATAAAATAAGTATTCACTTTGCTAAACCAGGAAAAGAACAAAAAAGTAAACTAAAAAAATAAAAAGAACATTATTATAGGTAAAATTTGAAACTAGATGGTGCTCCTGTTAGTTTTGGTTGCATAACAAAACATGCTCAAACTTAGGTGCTTAAAACAAAAACCATTTATTTAACTCGAGATTCAGCAGGTTGGCAATATGGGTTGTTCTTGGACTCAGCTGGGTAATTTTTCTGCTCTAGCCTGGGATCTGCCAATTTCTGCTAGGTTCAGGGACCTGCTAGCAGCTGGTAGGTCAGCTGAGGCTGGCTGATTTATGAAGCCCTCGGCTGAGATGGCTAGGATGACTAGGACCTCTCTTCACTTGGTCTCTCATCTTCCATCAGTATACCTTGGCTTATTCAAATGGAGATCATGGGTTTTAAAGCAGACGCATACACATTTTTTTGAGGTACAAGCTCTGAGCTCACATCATGTCAATTCTGAGACATTCTACTGGCCAAAGCAGATCATAAGTCCAGCCCTGGTTTACGAAATGAGGAAATAGATTCCATTTCTTGGTAGATGGGAATGGTTGCAAAGAATTGTGACTTTTTTTTTTTTTTTGGTCTTTTTTTATTGTGGTAAAAAATATATAACAAAACATTTGCCATTTCAATTTTTTTTATATGTACAATTCAGTGGCAAAATTACATTCATTATGTCATACAACAATCACCACTATCCATTTCTAAATTTTTCTATCACCCGTAACAGCATTGGTCATTTTTAAAAAAAATAATTCTGTGGTATTTATCATATTCACAGAGTTGTGGAACTATCACAATAATCAATTTTAGAACATTTTAGTCAGCTCAAAAAGAAACTCTGAACTCATTAAGAGTCACTTCCCATTTTCTCCAAGTCCCTCAGTCCTATGTAACCACTAATCTACTTTTGTCTCTATGAATTTGTCTATTCTGGAAATTTCATATGAATGGAATCATACAGTATATGCCCTTTTGTGACTGGCCTCTTTCACTTAGCATAATGTTTTCTAGATTCATCTATGTTTTAGCATGTATAGTACTTCATTGCTCTTTGCAGCTGTATATTCCATTGAATGGATATACCAACATTTCATTCACTCATTCATCAGTTGACGGACATTTGGGTTGTTTCCACTTTTTGGCTATTATGAATAATTCTACTATGAACATGCATACACAAGTTTTGTGTGAACATATGTTATTTCTCTTGGGTATATAGCTAAGAGTGCAATTGCTGGGTCATATGGTAACTCCATGTTTAACTTTTTGAGGAAATGTCCAACTGTTTTCCACAGTGGCTGCACCATACTGCCAGCAACGTATGAGGGTTCCAATTTCTCCACATCCTCACCAACCCTTGTTATTATGTCTTTCTTTGATTATAGGTATCCCAGTGGCTGTGAAGTGGTATTCATTGTGGTTTTGATTTGCATTTCTCGCTCATCATTTCTTCTTGCTTCTCATATCTTACTTGTGTATTCTATTCCCTTCTTCCTAAAGTACATCTTCTATTGTTCATTTAGCAAGGGTGTATAAGTGGTAAATTCTCTCAGTTTTTGTCTAGAAATAGCTTTATTTAACCCTAACATTTAAATGATAGTTTATCTGGTTATAGAACTCCATATTGATAGTTATTTTACTTTGTGATGTTTTGAAGATAGTCCATTGTCTTCTTGCTTCTTTTATTGCTACAGAGAAATCTTTTTAGTGTAATCTATATAATCTTTTTTCTCTAGCTGCTTTTAAGTTCTTCTCTTTGTCTTTGATGTTCTGTAGTTGCACTACAATGTGTCTTGGTGTGGATTTATTTTTATATTTCTAGCTTGAAATTTAATTGTGACCATTTTTGCAGTCTATCATAACTATATTAAATGCAACTTATAGAAATAACTTTGAAAATCTGGTGGAAATGAAGGATTTTCTAGTAAAACATAGATTTTAATTATTACCCCGAGAGGAATTGAAAAATTAAGAACAAATCAAGAAAAGACTGTTAAAAATCTACCATCAAAAAAGGTGGCAGTGAAATGGCAAATGTTTTATTTTAGGTACTTTTAACACACACACAAGGTGACAGTTCAGTATAGTGTTATATCTATCTAACTTTCCAGGAATAGAAAACCCTCTGTTATTTAAGCTATTCAGAGTATTTAAAAAAAAAAAAAAAAAAAAAAAAAAAAAAAAAACAACACACACACAGAAAAGGAAAATCTCTGTAACAATACCAAAAAATCTTTAACAATAGAGCCCAGAAACAAGAACCACTGTCATTTCTGAAAATAGATGCTCACATTCTAAAAAGAAAATGATAGCTAACTGAATTCAGAAGTATAGTAAAGTAAAAAGTATGTTTATTCAGCAAGTATTGACCACCACTACTGACAGGGCAGTTTGTTGTGCACTGGAGATACCACAATGACCAAGAGCTATAAAATTTCTTCATCTCGTGAATTAAAGAGGTACAGGATGCAATAGACCGAGAGTTGGCAAATGCCAGCCTACGGGCCAAGCATGGCTTGCTGCTTGTTTTTGTAAATATGCTTATTGGAACACACCCATATTCATTTATTTATGTATTGTTTATTGTTTCTTTTGCATAACTGCAAATTGAGTAGTTATGACAGAGACCGTAAGGCCCACAAAACCTAAAATGTTCACTACCTGGCCCTTTACAGAAAAAGTTTGCTGATCCCTGAAATAAACACCAAAAAAAATAGTAAGATAATTGTAGTTATTTTAAGTTGATATAAAGAAAATAAATGGACAACTGACATGCAGAATAACTAGAAGAGTCACCTTTAGACAGATTAGTCAGGGAAAGCTACTCTGAGGAGGTCCAGAGCTCTGAGGGATGAGACCCTACCTGGTAAGTGGTAAGTGAAGAACTAGGGAAAGAGCCTTCTTGCAAAGGTAACAATAAATGAAAAAGGCTTAGTGATCCTGGGGAATAGAAAGTAGGCTAGTGGGCAGGAGAGTAGTAAGCAAGGGGCAAGGGGGAAATCGGTATGAAATGATATTGGAAGTTAATTAGGAAACAGATCCTGCAGACCACAGGAAGAAGTTTGGATTTTACTCAAACAGCAATAGAATTTACAGTAGAAAGGCAACTATGGTTCAACAGTAAGTCATCTATCAGTTTTCAAGAAAGAAAAATATGTGATGTTATGAATTAATACCAAAAGTACCATTTAGTAAAATTCAGCAGACTTTCTTGATCATAACGCTAAGTAATAAGAAAATTCCTTAAACATAGTAAAGACTCTTTAACAGAAACCAACAATCACACACACATACAAAAATCATATAAGATAAAAGAAAATATGGAACGCATTGCCATTAAAAACAGAAAAAAAGACAGGAATATCTATCACCGCTATTATTCAACACTTTCCTAAAGATTCTAGCTAATTCAAAAATGCAGGAAGTATAAGGAGGTCTAATTACTGAAAGAAGCAAAATTATCATTATTTGTAGTTAATATGCATCTATACTTAGAAAACCTGAAAGACTTGGTTTTAAAAACTATTACAACTTGTTAGAGAATTTAATAAATGGCTACAGATAAATATATAAAAATCAATAGCTTGTTCTACCAGAATCGCCAGATAGAAATGAAAATGGAAAAATACCCTGCCTTTGTAATGAGTCCCTGGATGGTGCAAACAGTTAAGCACTTGGCTGCTAACTGAAAGGTTGGGAATTCAGGTCCACCCAGAAGCACCTCAGAAAAAGACCTGGCAATGTACTTCCAAAGAATCAGCCACTGAAAACTCTATGGAGCACAGTTCTATTCCGATACACATGAGATTGCCATGAGTCAGCGTAAACCCGACAGAAACTGGATTTTCATAACAATGAAAAATTATATGGTTTGTAGGAATAACTTTAACAAAAAAATAAGACTTTTGTAAAAAGCACTTTTGAAAAATGTGAAATACCATAGAACGATACCTGATTATATAGAAAAAGATTATATATATTTTCCAGGTTGGGAAGACTTCATGTCCATCCTTTCCATAAGAATTTATAAATCTAACATAATTCCAATCAATTTCTGTCTAGAGGAATAGAAAAACCCAAAGGTTACAGTTTATTGCTTGGTAAAATGTTAACCTGTGCGAGTGTGTCTAAATTGCATACATGACTTCCCCAATGTTTGTTGATACGTGTTCATTTTACATTATCAAAATTTTACCTTTTAGAAATCTTTGGGGTCACCTATTGACTGAGATTCCCAAGAGGATTCACCTGACAGAGTATACTGTGTTGCTGGAGAAATACACCTCTGGTCTGGTTCAGCCCAGGCATGTGTTTCTCTGTCTCATGGAATGAGCTCCAAACAGCAATAGAGACACTTTCTTTCTTTTTTTTTTCTTTCCTCTGTACAGAGTTAATGCTTTGTTTTTGTTTCTGGTTTTGCATGGCTGATATCTTATCCTTCCTTGTGGCAGCAATGATTGGGAATTTGATTGTGGTCTCACCATTTGACAATCTCTTTTCAATGGTTGGTGGAGATCTATTGTCTGTCAAGTGAGAGATGAGAGAATCTAGTTTGTCTTTTTGTTTTTTGTTTTTTTGGCTTGCTTATCTATTTGTGAGGTCAGTTAAAAAATGCTTGCCTTCTGGCAAAATGAACAACTCTTTGAGGTTTGAACTGGTGAGTTTTGATTTTCTGTTTTTACTTATGATCTGTGGTAGAAATTGTAGAACTGAAGCTGTAATCTCTTTATGGGTCTACGTACCTACAGTTCAGAAAATTCAGAAAAGCCCTTAGTCTTGCGTTACTGTGTAATGGGTCCCAGAATCCAGGTGTTATTAATTAATTGTATTATTATGGTTCTTAAATTAAAGATCTTATGTTCTAAATGCTTTACGGAGATAAATAATCTCTATTGAAATTGCATGTTCACAAAATTCACAGAAAATGAGGAAAGCAAACTTTTATTCTAATACTTTAAATGTGCTTGAGCTTTAAGAAGAAAATGCTTCCTACAGAAATTACAGCTCAGAAATATTTTGAGTATCCAAGTTCACATAATTAAGGTGAATCTTTGGCTTAAATAATTTTAGTTTGAGAGAGAAAAAATAGTTATTTTTCTTTTCTCTGTTATATCTTTTTACATGATTTTGGTTTATTTTCTCATGAAAATACTACTTAATCTAAACATTCTAAATTTCTCATATTGGTTTACTGCATGGTTTTTCTGTTTGTCTACTCTTTACCCCAAATGTTATTTCTTGCCACAGGCAGCAACTTAATTTTTTGGCTTTCAGTGTTTCAGGGAACATTCTCCGTGTAACTGCTTCTCTACCTTGAGAGAGTTCCAAGTTTGGTGAAATGAAGGCAGGCCTCTTGTGTTGGTTCTTCAGAAACTCACAGACAGGTCAAAAGAGAAAAAAAAACAATTTCTTGGGAACAGTTCTGCTTCGCTTCCTCCGGAACCACATACGCACACTGGGAAGATGGGATGCCATCTTCAAGACCACCACTGTGCCAGGAGGGGAGGTGCAGCAAGGCTGAGTTAAAATACCACAAAGTTCTTCTACCCTGTTTCAGTGGCCTTTCTTTCTCCTGGTTAAGCATTTGCTTGTCTGTTGTAGACTTTTTGCCTGCCTTCTAGAGTTCCATTAAGGTTGTTTCTGACAGTTTTTGCCAGGTTTTTCAGTGTTTCTGCAGGGATGGGTCCTTGAAGGTCCCTACTGCACCGTTTTCACTGATTGATGTTCACGTGTCTTGAAACTTTTTCAATGGAAGGATTGCAGAAATATTTTTCCCCTTTACAATACCAAAATGTATTGAAGCTTGCACAAAGAATCATATTACAGACCAATTTTACTAATGATTATGTGGGGGAAAAAAAACCTTGTCTTTCAATGGGAAATTGTGCATCATCTGTAGCATGCCCTTCCAGGTAATCAGATTCTAGCCTTGTTTTTGAGTTATTTTGCATCTCTCTTTAAGTTTAGGTAACTGATAAATAGCTAAATGCTGTCTCTTCTGGCAATGATTTTAATTGACTTCCTCTCTGTTTTGGGAAAAAAAAACAGTATTTTTTTTTAAATTTACAATTTCTCTTAAAATTCCTTTACTCCACGTAAACTTTTGCTGTTTTGACTTTTAACTTTGAATGGCTTATAACATCTGCCTGGTTCCTCATATCTTACAAGTGAAATAAATTCTGTAATACTTGTTTATTTTTATAGCTGTACAAGAGTCATGATTTTCCCTTTTTCTGAAAATTATCTGTTAATAATGAAGACAAACATCCTATAGAATTTGACAGCACAATATCAAGTACTTTATGTCCCAGGAATGCAAGATTGATTCAATATTACAGTATCTATTTTGGAGCCCTGGTGGCACAGTGGTTAAAAGTTCGGCTGCTGATCAAAAGGTTGGCAGTTTGAATCCTCAAGCCGCTCCTTGGAAACCCTATGGGGCAGTTCCACTCTGTCCTCTAGGATTGCTATGAGTAGGAATCGACTCAATGCCAACAGGTATTAGTACATTTTATTACATTATGATTTTTTTTTACTTTTTCTATTGTTGTAAATGTATATATAACACATTTGCCATTTTAGCATTTTCAGGTACATATTATGATATTTAAAGAGAAAAGAAGTCATATGATGTCTTCCCTTAAAGAGCTTAATTTTTTATTTGTTAAAGTATAATTTTTCATAAAGCTACAATTATGTCTGCCATGTAAATATCAAAAGGAAATGTATCAAAGATTTTATTCAATCCATTAGTTAATGAGGGAACCAGTAAGATGTTAAAACTAGTGCAAAGAGCATTTTAGCAGCTAGAAATCTATAGGCAATTTAATAAAGGAATATTAGTAGAAGATTAGATAGTAAACTGATTAATATATTACAAGGCAATGAACTATGTGGAGTATCTTTTCTACTAGAAAGAAGTCATTTGCATCTCTACTGGACAAAATCTAAGGTTAATCTTTGTCCCTGCAAAGTTGTAAAATACAGCAGGCAATAGAAAGTTAATCAAAGCTGCAAACCCAGCATTGTACTGAAAGAGTATCTAGTACTCTCTTGTACCTATTTCTCATTTTGCATAATTTTTCTATCACATTGGTGGAGACAAAATGTTGGCTTCCTTTTAGGGATGGCTGGCATTTTTCTGAGCGTAGTTTTGAAATTTTTTCTGCAGAAAATGTTTCCCGAGCCTCTCCTCTGACCAGCAGCCCTCCTTATAGGACAGCTAGTAGAGATGACTGTGAAGTTACTGGGAATTTACTACTCAGGAGCTACATCTTGGGTTATAGGTCAGTTGTCAAAGGTCAGCAGAGAGAGTGAGATGAGGGTAACCTGGGGTTAGAAGAAAGACGTTAAAGAAAGGTTGGATAAGCATGGAGGCATCAGCTAAACTCCAAAAGCCATTGAATTGAGGCCACCATCATCTTGGATAATCTCAAGTAGTCACCATGCAGCTCTGGGCATAGATAAATGGTATGTGTCTGTGTATTTCTTTAGAGTAAGAGAAAATGGCATTTTTTACTCAGGTGTGTTGACCTGGAGTTCAGCGTCAACTCATATAATCCTTATGCTGATTCTGAGTGCTCAGAACTTCATAGGTAGAAACGTAATTGTTTTTAATGGAAATGTTCTGTGTAGAGGATGTAGAAATAAACAAAGATAACCCAAATGAGAACAACCAAGGCTATTTATTCAGAGCTTGCTGTAGCAAGAAAGTCGGCCACCATTTATTGCAGAGACTCAAAGGCAGGCAGGAGAGTGAGAAAGCTTTATAGTGACAAAAGGGAGGTTTCAGGTATTCCCTGATTGGAGGCTGATGGCTTGGGGAAGCTGGAGGCAGACTAACTAGTAGCGGGGCATCCTATGAGATTGGTTAGGAGAGCCTATTTGGCTTTCTCTGGTTGGTTTTGAGTTAGAAGCTGGGGCAAAAATTAGGGAAGCTAGCAGTCATTGACCAAGTCCTGATGGCTCCAGGCTGATTGCTGCCAAAGTTGTAGATTGGCTACCTGAGCTGGTTGCTGCAAAGGCTGTGGGTCAGAGTTCTATTGTCATATATAGTCCACCAATTTTCTGATTATATTTTCAGTCTCCTAAGGCAGGCAGTGACTTTTTTTTTTTTTAATTTGAAAATTCTTCATTGAACTGATAGTTGGAACATGTCTTATGGCTAGTAATTTCGATGGATTTCTCTAGTCCCCACTTGATATGTTCCATCTGACCATTGCTGAGGATTGATTTGGAAGCAATTTTATTTTTACAGTCCACTTCTAGTTCTCGTTTACTTTCCTCTTCTCCTACTGAATGACCAAGTGCTCTGAAGCTGGCTGCAGCATATTGCCCCAGCCTTGCCTGCCCAGAGTGTTCCTTATTCCAAAAAGACTGTTAGAAACTCTTTGAAGGCCAAGGCTTTTCTTTCTGTTATCTTCTAAATTGTCAGTCATACTAACACAGAGGGTGATCAATAAGTGATTCTGACTCATTTAAAAATGTACCTCCTATTCACCAAAGCCCAGAGTTTACTTGGACAGAAACTGGCTCATTAAAATGGTATCACACTAGGTCATCCTTATTATCTTCCCCCTAAATTATTCAATGTATGCGTTACTGAGCAGTGTGCTTTGTAGATTACTTAAAAAGAAAAGAAAATCTATTTTTGATTGTGGGAAAATCTTTGAGAGCTAGAGACACAGTTAGTTTCAAACTGCTTTTGCACCTGAGCAGAATTAAAAGTAACCTTGCCCCCGAGAGGAAGAGAGAATTAAGCTGCTCATTATCAAGGTTCCTTATAGTTTTGGCCCCACAGGATCAGGCTTACCCGTGAACTCACAAATTGCCTGCTGGTGTGGCAGTTAAAAAAGAAAGAACTGAGTAAAGGCTTTGAGGTTAAAAATTACCCAAAAAAGGTTCAATATAATTTAAATAGGAAGACAAATACTTTACTTCTATAGTTTTAGCCCCTGTTAAAGTGAGTTTTTTTTAATGCCCTCAAGGACAACTTTTACATATAGAAGAGACTAGAGGTTTACTTAGAAGTTTTTTTTTTTAAATTATTTTATTTACTTGATTATTTTTTAAGCTTTTAATTCAGCTTATAGTCTCTGAATTCTTTCCAAAAGTTGAGCAAATTTTAGCAATTGCTTTTTAAAAAATTTATTTATTTTGTTGTTGTTGTTGAGAATATACATAGCAAAACATACACCAATTCAATAGTTTCTACATGAACCATTTAGTGACAATGATTACATTCTTCGAGTTGTGCAACCATTCTCATCCTCCTTTTCTGAGTTGTTCCTTCCCCATTAACATAAATTCACTGCCCCCTAAGGTTCCTATCTAAACTTTCAACTTGCTATTGTCAGTTTGCTCCCATATGGAAAGTTCTTAAAATAGCATAATGCTCAAGGCAGACCTTTTTTACTAGTTAAGCTAAACTGTTGTTTGGTTTTAAGAAGACTTCAGGGGATATTTTTGGTTTAAGGTTTAAAGGTTACCTCAGGGCAGTAGTTTCAGTGGTTCATCCAACCCTCATGGCTCCAGGAAGTCTGGAGTCCATGAGAATTTGAAATTCTGTTCTGCATTTTTCCCCTTTTGATCAGAATCTTCTATAGAATCTTGGGTTGAAATGTTCAGCATTGGTAGCTGGGCATCATCCAGTTCTTCTGGTCTCATGGCAAAGAAGGCAGTTGTTCATGGAGGCAATTAGCCACACATTCCATATCCTCCTTATAGTCCTGACCCTCCTTCTTCCTCTGTTGCTCCAGGCAAATAGAGACCAATTGTTGTGTCCTGAATAGATGCTTGCAAGCTTTCACGATCTCAGACACTACTCAATGAACTAGGAAGTAAAACAGAAGCACTACAATTGCTTTTAAGAGGAATTTCAGAAACTTATTAAATTCCCTTAAACATCTCAATCTATTCCATTTTCTTTAACATTTTACGTTAAAATGTTCAATTTTCTTTCCAGCAATACAATTGCGTAATTTAAACACAGCCTTCCTGACTAGTTAACTCTTATTAATCTCATAAACTCATAAATACCTTATCTTAAACTTTTTAAGAATATACGTAAATTTGGTTCAACTTAGTATCATAAATCTAAATCAATTACACAAGTACACGTGAGAAAATGGAACCACAAGGCTAATAAGACAAATAAACATTACAAGAAAATATAATAGCCAATATGCAAGATTCCTTAATGCATAATATTAACACTACAGATTTTATTATCTTACATTTTCTATATATACTTTTAATTCTTCCTAGGTTAAAAGACACTAATCACTAAAGAAACAATTATGTCATACCAAAAATCTTTGGAGATACCGTCTGATTAAGGGGAGGTTACGGAATGATTCTTAATGACAACAGTGAGGGCTTCAAACTGACAGTTATAATCACTGTAACTTTAAAGGGATTGGGGGAGAGTTTCACGTAGTTCCTGTCTGTGAATTTAAGTCACATAATTCCTAATACAGGCATAAGCTGCTGATTCTCTCTTCAGTTAAGATTTCCCAGTAGAATGCCTCTTGGTTTTTAATACCCCTTACTTTGTAAAATGTATTTACCTCTCAATACAGTATTTTAGGCAGATGTTAATATGGAAAAATGTATATTTATGTCCCAAAAGCTCAATGCAATATTTCTAACAAAATGATGAGAGGGAAAAGCCTTGAGTTACATCCCAAATACAACTGACAGAACGACAGGATCAGAATAGAAACCTTGACAAGCACACCATACTGTCAATAAAAGAGATGTGAGTCTTTGGATCTTGAGGGTGTAAAAAGAGGCAATTCAGCATTACTGCATACAATATGTAGTTATAATAATTTTATATCCTGTCATTAGAGTCTGTTATGCAAATGCATGTGTTTTCAATATTTTAGGAAATTGGTTGAAGGCTTTGAGTTGATGGATAACATTACAATTTTTCCTGTGAAAGATAATCGGAAGTAGGCTCCCGATTAACAATTTTTTGTAGAAGGGCTGATTTTCAGGAACAGTCTACTGACATTAAGCAGAAAATGCTGCACTTGTCTTTTTTTTTTAACTTTTAAAATTATAGTAAAAATATATATTACAAAATATTTGCCAATTAATAATTTTTACATGTACAATTCAGTGACATTGATTACTTTCATCGTGTTGTGCAACCATCACCGCTATGCACTTGTCTTTTCAAAGAAGTGTGTAGCCCCTGCTAAAATTGATGCCAGCCTTGCCTCATCATCTCTGTTGGGTTTTCACTTCTTTGTCTCCTACCATATTTAAATATCTTCCTGTCTGGTTCACAAACCTTTGTACTTGACCGTTTCTTGCATTCTTTCCACATTTTTCCTATCTTCCAGGATCACAATTTTTACAAATATTAAAAGATATCTAATTAAATTCCATGCATCCCCATGGCTTTTTCTGGTTTTTGCACTCATCAATTCTAAGATTTTTCTATTGACACTTGTGAATACAGTATGATTATTTTCTCCTATATCTATAGTGCCTCTGTATGTTTTCCTTTTAATCTGCCTTGTTAAATTAAAAGGCCCATTGGGATGGGTGAGAGAAATCTTTCTAATATTTACTGAGTCAAACTGAAGTTTTAATGTCTTTAATAAAATGCAAGCAGTAAAATGTGTATTCCGGGATACCATTCAAACTGCTTCACTGAATTACTGTTGGCAAAAACGTTTTTGCTCTAGTTCAAAACAATGAAATAAAATATAGCTCATATTACAAAATGGTCAGCGTGATTCTGTCATCTCTAAACTTATTTTTATTTTACTAATTATGTTAGAAAGAAAATCTTTTACCTGTTTGCTTTTCACAAGGATCTTATTGGGCCATCTACCTAATTTTCCTCAATCTAGATTCTCATGGAAATAACTGCAAAATATTAAAGTCAGAAGAAATTGCTACTGGCCCTAAAGCTTGATTATTTTTGCTATATATGAATGGGACCAGATTAAGGAAAGACAGACCAGAAATTTACTTCCTTTGTAAAGCCTGGGTACACTAGAAGTCTGAAAGAATCAGGGAGCCAAACCCTGGTAAAAGCACTTTTACCTGGAGACTCATGCCTCCGCCACTGCCAGGTTACAGACGCTGCCCGAGGGATCGGTCTTTGTCGCTGACTCACCGCCTGGCCGCAGCACCGTGGATACCCCAAAGCTAGTGGTCAGCTTTGGGCCAGGGCCCACCAAGTGGCTGCGTTTAGTGCTGTTGGAGATACGAAAAGAATTACTAGACTACAAAGGAGTTGGCATTAGTATTCTTGAAATGAGCCACAGGTCATCAGATTTCGCTGAGATTATTAACATCATAGAGAATCTTGTGTGGGAATTGTTAGCGTTCCAGATAACTACAAGGTGATTTTTCTTTAAGGAGGTGGGTCTGGCCAGTTCAGAGCCGTCTCCTTAAAGCTGATTCATCTGAAAGTAGGAAGGTGTACCCAACTACTTGGTGACAGGAGCTTGTCGACTAAAATCGCTCAAGAAGCAAAGAAGTTTGGGACTGTGAATATCGTCCACCCAAACTTGGGAATTATACAAAAAATTCAGATCCAAGCACCTGGAACCTGAACCTGGACACCTCTTATGTGTATTACTGCGCAGACAAGATTGTTTTTGGTGTGGAATTTGATTTAATACCCCATGTCAAAGGAACAGTGTTGGTTTGTGACATGTCCTCAAACTTCCTATCCAAGCCAGTGGATGTTTCCAAGCTTGGTGTGATTTTTTTTTTTTTCCCTTGATTTTTTTTTTTTTTTTTTTTTTATTGTACTTCAGGTGAAGGCTTACAGAACAAATATTTTCTCATGAAATGGTAGTACACATATTGTTTTATGACATTGGTTAACAACCCCATAACATGTCAAACCTCTAACTTCTCAACCTTTTTTTTTTTTGTGAAAATACACATAGCCAAAGATACACCACTTCAAAAATTTCTGCATGCACAGTTCAGTGACATTGACTATGCTCTTCCAATTGTGCTGTTATTCTCAGTTAAGATGAAGGCTTACTGAACAAAATAGTTTCTCATTTAACAGTTACTACAAATGATGCCCTATGACAATGGTTAACAATCTCACAACACATCAAAAATATCCTTACTCATCCTTGGGTTCCCTATCACCAGCTTCCTTGTACCCTTCTGCCTTGTGGCCCTTGTCACTGGACTACTGTACCTCGTTAGTCCCATTTGGTTTTATGGGGCTGTCCACTCCCAGGCTGAACGGTGAACCTCGGAGATAGCTTCACCACTGAGCTAAAAGGGTGTCTGGAGGCCATACTCTCGGGGTTTCTCCAGTCTCCTTTAGGCCAGTAAATCTGGTCTTTTTCTTGTGAGTTAGAATTATGTTCTACATCCTTCTCCAGCTCTGTCCAGAACCCTCCGTTGTGATCCTGGTCAGAGCAGTCAGTGGTGGTAGCCGGGCACCATCTAGCTGTACTGGACTCAGTCCGGTGAAGGCCTTGGTAGCTGTGGACCATTAGTCCTTTGGACTGATCTTTTCCTTGTATCCTGTTCTCTTCATTATCCCTTGCTCCCGAAGGGATGAGACCAGTGGAGTATCTTATATGGCCGCTCACATGCTTTTAAGACCCCAGACACTACTCACCAAGGTAGAATGTAGAACATTGTCTTTATAAGCTGTGTCATGCCAATTGAGCTAGATGTTCCCTGAGACCATGATCCCCACAGCCCTCCGCCCAGCAATTCAGTCCCTCAGGGAGTTTGGATGTGTCTATGGGGCTTCCATGACTTGGTGTGATTTTTGCTAGTACTCAGAAGAATGTTGGCTCTCATGGGGTCACAGCGGTGATCATTCACAATGATCTGCTGGGGTTCACTCTCCAGGAATGCCCCTCCGTTCTGGAATACAAAGTGTAAGCCAGAACAAGTTCCTGTACAACACTCTGCGGTGGTTCAACATCTATGTCATGGGCCTGGTCCTGGAGTGAAATGAGAACAATGGCGGTGCAACAGCTATGGAGAAGCTTAGCTCCGTCCAATCTAAAACTATTTATGATATTGACAACTCTCAAAGATTCAGAGTAGAAGCAAGATGAATATTCCATTTGCATTGGCAACGCCAAAGGAGAAAGATTTCTCATAAAGCTGTTGAACTCAATGTGATGTCTTGAAAGGGCACAGGTCTGTGGGATACATCCGCGCCTCTGATATAAATGCTGTCACCATTGAAGATGTTCAGAAGCTGGCAGCCTTCATGAACAATTTTTTGGAGATGCATCAACTATGATCACATCCTGACCAATCAATAGTCTGTTGTCGAACAATGTATGAAATTTAAAATCAAGAGGAAATGGCTACCTAAACTTAACACAATATTTTTCTCGAGTGAACATGCTTAATAGAGATTCTTCTTTTCTCAAGAAACAACAGCGAAACATCAATAGCTCTGCAGAGCTGGTGGGACTTAATGGCCACTTTAACTCTGACTTGAACTGGAAGCATTTTTTAAAGCTTCCCGTTGTTTTTCTAACTAATTCAAGCTTATTTCTAACTAATTCATGCTTGCTGCTAATTTTTCTAGCAAGATCTCAGTATTCAAACTTGCCTGTGGACTGAATTATGTAAATTGCAGTGTCTTAGTTATCTAGTGTTGGAATAACAGAAATACCACAAGCGGATGGCTTTAACAAAGAGAAATTTATTCTCTCACAGTCTAATAGGCTAAAAGTCCAAATTGAGGACGTCAGCTCCAGAGGAAGGCTTTCCTTCTCTGTCAGCTCTGGAGTAGTGTCCTTGTCATCAATCTTCCCCTGGTCCAGGAGCTTCCCAGCACAGGGACCCCCGGTCCAAAGGACATGTTATTCTCCTAGCTCTTATTTCTTGGTGGTATGAGGTCCCCCTGTCTCTCTGCTCACTTTTCTCTTTTATATCTCAAAAGAGATTGGCTTAAAACACAATCTAATCTTATAGATTGAGTCCTGCCTCATTAACATAATGGCCACTAATCCCATCTCCTTAGTATCACAGAGATAGGATTTACAACACACAGGAAAATTGCATTGGATGACAGAATGGTGGGCAATCACACAATACTGGGAATCATGGCCCAGCCAAGTTGACAGATATTTTTGAGGGACACAATTCAATCCATGACATGCAGTTAATTATTTCTGGAGACACAAAAACTCACAGTATGGAAGGTGGGTGGGACCCACTAGGTGCTGTGTCTAGCTCTTTTCCAAAATGACAGCTGTGGATTCTCCTGTGTTCAGCAGTCATTAAGATTGACAGTTTGGTGAACATCTGGGACTTCTCAGCAAAGGGAACACTGTAGCTTTTTCTTCATAGAGATACTCTCGTACAGAGATAAAAGTGGCATGCTGTATTTTATACAGCAAGGTCTTTTTTATTACTATATAGTTTATATCTGTATGCATTTATATTTCTAGTAATATGATTCTTTGTGAAATATGTAGAGACTTTTAGAATTTGTCAGAATCCTTGACCTAGTGTGTTACAGCATTATATGAGCAACAGTTGTGCTCCTTTTATAAACTGCTTCAGAGAAATGAGATTTAGAAGGTCTGTACTTCACTCTTATTTTCATTAGCTAGAAGAAAGAGTTGTTCAGTTGGTTTAATGTTTGTTTTTTAATAATAAACTAAAAATCTCTGTTAAACTCCCTTATACTTTGTTCAGTTGACTGTTCTCTTTACTGTGTTTGACCAGAGTGATACTGTGAGTCCCAGAAGAATCTTTGCTCGAGAGTCCTTTGCCCTTTTGTTTATCCATTGGCAGTATTTTATGCTGAATGTGTGAAGAACATTTAAAGTACTAAAACAACTAAAAAAAAAAAAAGAACCAGTACCTCTTTCAGCAAGGAAATGGAACAGAAATATTACCATATCTGTGAATGGAAAATACCATTCTAAAGAAGAGGTACATTCTGAGGCAACAAAAATTTATATTAACTGCTTGTTTTGTGGGAAATGATCTCAAGGCAATGATACTTTCCAGGTATACCACTAAAAAAGCTATAGCAGAGGGCATAGAATAGAAAGGTTCTGAGACCTTATACCATCTGTGCCATCATGACACAACTGTTTGTCCCAGAAAAACCTAACCCAGGAAGACTGTAAATATGTAAATAATTTTACTGTCTGGACAAGGAATTTCTGCAAACCAATTTGTCTGGGCAAATGCTTTGCTCATTTAGATAAACAGCTCTCCTCTCAGAACAATAGGTTGCTCACTTGGATAAACAGATTGCTTATCCAACAACAGTTTACTCATCAAAACATCTTGTTGTGTCCACCAATCCTAAACTATTATGTCAAAACTGTATTGTTCACAGTTTCCTGCCATAAAAGACTTGCCTTAAACCACGTAAGCCCAGACCTCTAAACCCTATCAATGTTTATCCTTGAACTCTCTCTTTGAGACTACTGAGACTGTCAAGGTTGTGCTCTCCCTTACTTCAGTAAGTCCAATAAACTTAGCTTTACTTAATCAACAGATTTTTCTGATAGGCTTTTGGAGAAGTGACAGTTGACAATCCTGGAGACCCTTGTAAAAAGCTTGGAAACCACACATAACTCTTCAAGCCCTGTGAGCCTCAAGTCCAGGGGTCTCTCTCCTGCAATGATGAGGTAAGTTCTGCATTGGTGCTCAAGTCCAGTATCTTTTGTGAAGCCCTCTCATACTGAGTTTATTTTGTATTCAACTCTTATACTTGGTGGGAAACCAGCCTTCATATTTCACAACTACTATTTTCTTCTCTTTTCCTTTTCTTGTCACTTTTGGTTGTGAGTTCATAACAGAAAATTCACGGGAGAAAGTATTAGCATTGTCCAGTAAGCTTGTCTCTCAATCCATCCCAGAAGGCCAACAAGTTCAGATGGTCTCATCAGACCAGCATCCTTTTAGAACACATTTTGCTTTGAGTCACCTAAACCTAATGAGAACATTCCTCAGTCTTGCCTTTGTTTCTTTAAGAACTACTTAATTTAGTTTCTTCTGCTTGCAGGTGGGAGTTTCATGGAACACTCAAGCCTTCCTGATTGGCCAGATTCTTACCAAGTGTTGCAATTTTCACAGGGCCTTCTTTGGTACTCTGGGTCAAACATTGTGCCGCTTTGGTGTTTTACTCACGTCCATTATTTCTCTAACTGGTCAAATTTCACCAAGGATAATTTAGAATTACTATGGCTATTTTGGAAATTTTCTGACGTGAGTAAGATTGACCATTTGAGGGACAGAAATTTAAAGGAAACCTTTGGAGGAGATTCTCTGACTTGTCGCACACAAAAAAGATCACGTTGTTTAACATAGGAGATGCTTTTCCCCTATGTTTTCTTACTTTGGTGATTACTAAGTAGCAAGTGTTTAGTTGCCTGGTTTGTTGGAATTGTTAAAGGGTATAGTTTAAATAAGCTATAATGATTTTTCTTTTGTGCGTATATGTGTAAAAATAGGTTAGAAAATTAATTGTTCATCAGCATTGCTCTCTCATTATGTGTAAACTCTAGGAATAGCCAGTGCAGGTGGAAAATTCAAGAACTTCCAAAATAAAAAAGAGACAGAGGAAATATTAAATTGTTTGTGTTTCTTTTGTATATTTTCACTTGCCAAAGCTGAAACCCAAGCGAAAGGTAAACTGAGTTTAGGTAATGGACGTGAGTCCTACATGCAAAGCTCAAAACTTAGAGCTTTTAACAAAATTTCAGAGCTTTTAAATGTTTTGATATTTGATTATGTAGGTTTATCTATGTTTGAAAATCATTAAAAATATTCTTCTTAAGTAAACAATTATTTGGAAAAATTAGAGTGATTTAATTTCAGCTTAAGATCAACACTGTCTTTCTCCTAATTTTATCAACATGTAAAAAATTATTTTTAGCAAATATTTTACTGAATACAATTTATTTATCATGATTTAAATGTTTAAAATTTCCTACATTTGGGCCCAGCAAATTATCTTGTTTTCATAAAAATTTTTTGGAATACAAAAATTTTTAAATGAAAATATAATGGGACATGTCTTTTGAAAGAGTTTCATCCTGTGAATTATTAACTATAAATCATAATGACTTAACATGTAGAATCTAATTGTAATTTCCAGATACTCAATTAACTTTAAGAATTTAGTCTAACATTAAATTAAATTAAATAGTAAATAATCTCTGGATATCTGAAGATTATAGGGTTGGATTTTTTGTACAGACAATAGATTTTTACCCGGGCAAAAAGTTCATTTATCAGACAATTTACTCACCAAAACCTTCACCTAAACATAATCCTAAACTACTATGTCACAAACTTTACCCAATCCCAATCAGTATCCTGCCATAAAAGACCTACATTAAATCACTGGAGCCCAGGGATTATAAATATTCTTTCTTGAACTCCCCCTTCTGAGACACTTTAAAGATTCTATTAAATTGGTATCATCCCTTAGCCACAGTTAACTCTAATAAACTTAGCTTTGCTCTATTATCAAGTGTTTTCTGGTGATCATTAGCGGAGTCATGAATCTACAACTCACAGACCAAATTAAGATGCTCATATTATATGGTTCATTGAATCTATTTAAAATATATTTCAAGAAAAATATACTTCAAGGATAGAGAGATAGTGTAAGTTAATACATTTAGGATAGGATGCAAGTGGGGTGGAAGAACACATTACCTGAATCCTGTATAAGCAATGTTCATGTGTTCTCTCTCTCTCTTTCTCTCCCCCTCCCTCAACCTGTCCCTGTCCTTGTCCCTGTCTCTCTCTTCTATGGCAGTCTTCCTTCCTGACAGTGTGGTTATAGGCACCAGAACTGAAAATATGTAATGGATCTCAACAGATGGAAGCTATCCACAGTCAACATGCATGCTTGCTTTAATGGGGAGATATAAGAGTAAATATTCTTAGCCAATGGCTATAGCTTACTAATTAGCCTCTGAGTAACTATGGATTTTATCTACATCTTTTGGACAGAGTACATGAGGGGACAGAATGGGCCCCTAATAAGTGTCATCAATGGGTGGCTGATAACTGTCATTCTAGTGGTGGCATAATCTGTATGCTATGACCTATCTTTTCATCCATTTCTATCTCTAAGTAATATACTTGCTTGTTCCACTTTTCTTTAAATTACACACACACACTTCATTTATTCTTTTTATTTTAACATGCCCTAGAAGTTATTAATTTACTTACTTATTATCTGTTCTTAACACACATTATAAATTCTGCCTCTGCCTCTCAAACTACTGTCTATATTTAATACATTTTATGAGTTTGGTGAATATATCTTCTGTAGTATAGTTGAATATTCTCAAGTAAAACAGCATACACACATTAAATTGAATAATACTGGTGAATATTTAAAGATTGCATTGTGGGCCTATATTCTCCAGACTAGAGACTGTCACTAGTAACGGTTTAGAGAAACTATTAATAGTCATTTATTTGTTCTTTCATTCATCAGATATTTGTCAAGCCTGTAGTATATAAAACAAAACACAAAAACCCATTGCCACCAAGTTGATTCCTCACTGAATCTTTGTCTGCTTTTTCTATCAGAGAGGTGTGGATATATCTAAAAAATCTAACAGAATGACTGCAGTGGAATGAAGAACAGAAAAAAGATAATAGAAGTCAAGCACTGTTGGGGGTTCTGTCAGACTGAAGAGACCTTATGAACATTTTGTCAACACCTTGCACATCCACCTAAGACACTAGAGAGTTTGTGCCTTAGGAGTAAGGATTATTTCCTAAAATAAGGCCTACACTAGACTTGCTCAAATAGAGTCTAGAAACAAACCTTTATAAAATCCTCAAGACAGGGAGAATTTAGATGTTGAGTCCCTCTAAGAAGAGGGACTTAGGAAAAACAATGAGCTTTCAAAATTACACTTCAGCAAAGCTTAAAATCAAACCTACAAAAGTTCAAGATGATTGGCCAATATTTGACTTTTTAGAGCAAAAGATGATACTGTTGTGAGGAGGATAACAGAATTCAGAGTCTCTGCAACGTATTGTAAGCAATGTTCAATGTACAATAAAAAAATTATAAGTTATACAAACAAACAGGAAAATGTAACCCTTAGTTAGGGGGAAAAAAAAAAAAGAAGAGCGGTCAATAGAAATCAGCACTAGATGGCCCAGATATTGGCTTTAGCATGAAACACTTTCAAATGATTATACGTTGTTGTGGTTGTTAGTGGCCATTGAGTCATCCTCTGACTCATGGCAACCTCAAGCACTATAGGATAGAACTATTGTGATACGTGGGGTTTTCACTGACTGATTTTTTTAAGAAGTAGATTGCTAGATATTTCTTCCTAGTCTGTCTTAGTCTGGATGCTCTGCCCGAAACCGGTTCAGCATTATAGGAACACCCCAGTCTCCACTGACAGATAGGTAGTGACTGTGCTTCAGGTGCATTAGCCAGGAATCAAACCAAGAATTCTACCACTGAACCACCACCATATATACAATATATAATAAATATATACTATTTATATAAATATATAGTAAATAAATAAACGTTATGTATTATATATTTATATAAATATAATGTATATGATATATACTGAAAAATAAAATTAAAGGAAAATATGGTCTTAATGTGTGAACAGAAAGTGAATCAGAGAAGAGAACTGAAACATACAAAAAAGAATGAAATGAGCATTCTAGAACTGAAAGTACAATAAGTAAAGTAAAAAATTCACCAAATGAGCTTAATAGCAGAACAGAGATAGCAGAAGAAAGAGCCGTTGTACTTCAAAACAGATAAATAGAAGTTATATAATTTTAAAAAAAGAGAGAGAGAAAAAAATGAAGAAAAAGACAGAGCTTCCAGGACTTGTAGGAAAATACCAAATATCTTGAGTCCTAGAAAGAGAGTGGAGTAAGAATTAAGGCAGAAAAAAATTTTTTTGAAAAGATAATGACACAAAACTGTCCAAATTTAAAGAAACAGAGCATCTTACAGATCCAAGAAGCTTAATGAACCCTAAGCATAATAAATACAAAGAAAATTATACCTAGGCATATCATAGTCAAACTGATAAAAATCAAAGATAAAGAAATTTTTTTTTAACACAGCCAGAGAAGAAAGTACATTATATACAATGGAACAAGGTTAAGAATGAAAACTAACTCTCATCAGAAATATTGGAAGCCAGAAAATATTGAAAGAACATCTTAAAATGCTGAAAGAAAAAATAAACAAATAAACAAAAACACTTGTCAATTCAGAATTCTAATTGTAGAGAAAATATCAATCAATAAAGAGGATGAGATAAAAACATTTTCAAATAAAGTATAACTGAGAGACTGTGTTGCAGCAGCCCTCAGGACAAAAAATTCGAGTCTGATGTACGTCTAACCAAATTAATTGCCTACTAATACTAAAACATCAACACTCATCAGAGGAATATAACAGGATTCAGAGTCTCTAATATAACATTCAGAATGTTCAGGATTCAGTTCAAAATGACTTGACACACAAAATTCCATACAAATATAACTCATTATTAAGGGAAAATACAATCAGTGAAGGCCGACTTTGATATGACTCAGATATTTGATGTATCAGGCAAAGACTTTAAAGCAGTTATTACAAATATGCTCACTGATGTAGAGGCAAATATGTTCATAATGAATGAAAAGATAGAAAATCTCAACAAAGAAAATAAAAAAATGGAAATCCTAGAAATAATACAATTTCTGAATTATAAACTTCCCTTGATGACCTTAATAGCGCAATAGTGATGACAGAGAGAATAGTGACCTTAAAGATATCAAAACAAAAACAAAAAAAACCTGTTGCCGTTGAGTCAATTCAGGCTCATTGTGACCCTATAGGACAGAGTAGAGCTGCCCCATAGGGTTACCAAGAAGCAGCTGGTGGATTCAAACTGCCAACCTTTTGGTTAGCAGCCGAGATTTTAATCACTTGTGCCACCAGGGCTCTGACATTAAAGACAGCGAAATCAAAATTATCCAAGCTGAAGAGAAAGAAAAATGGTTGATTTTTGTGTAATTAGAGTTAGAGAAGGTGTGAAGATACAGAATGGAGAAAAAAATATTTGAAGAAATAATAGCCAAAAATGTCTTAAATTTGGTGAAATACACAAATTTACAGATTTAAAAAGCTTTTCAAGCCTAAATAGGAAAATACAAGAAAAAGCCACCGGTCAAATTATAGTCAAATTGCTGAAAAGAAAATGCAAAGAGAGAATCCTTAAAGCAGCCATAAAAAAACAATACGTTACATACAGGAGGATTTGAGTGACAGCAGAGTTCTCTTAAAAAACTATAGACATAAGAAGACAGTAAAAAAAATTTATAAAATTGCTGAAGGAATTGTGAACCCAGAATTCTATACTCAGTGAAAATATCCTTTAAGATGGAGGGATATACGTCTAAACAGACCATGGATCAAAGAAGAAATCACAGTGAACATGTAACCTATATCGAACTAAACAATAATGGAAGTACTTCATATTAAAATATATGGAATACAACTAAGGCAGTGCTTAAAGAGGAGTCCATAGCTTTAAATCTTCACATTAGAAATGAAGAAACATTTAACAACATTGATCTAAGTTTCTACTATAAGAAGCTAAAAATAAATAAATAACAAATTAAACCCAAAGTAAGTCAAAGGAAAGAAACAATATAGATCAGAGTAGAAATCAATGAAATAGAAAAAGAAAAACAATGAAGAAAATTTATGAAGTGAAAAGTTTATTCTTTGAAAATATTAATAAAATTGATAAAGCCCTTGGTAGAAGGATACACTGTTTTCTTCTGAGACATGAGCAAATTTACCAAAGAGAAATTAGATGTCTCTGTGTTCTAAACCAAAAAAATTAAAAAAAAAGTTGCTGTGGAGTCGATTCTGACTAATAGTGACCATATCAGACAGAGTAGAACTGATCCATAGGGCTTCCAAGGAGTGGCTGGCGAATTTGAACTGCTGACCTTTTGGTTAGCAACCTGAGCTCTTAATCACTGTACCACCAGGGCTCCCTCTGTGTTCTAGATAATATTAATTTTGTTACCTTGATTGTTGCCAAGGCGACTATGGATATTAGTTTCTGCTTAATAACTTTGGGTAAAATTTTGAAGGATGCTTAGATGTTTACCGTGTAAACAGTGAAACTAAGGCAAAAACATATTCAGTACACATAAAAAAACATCAAATTTATGAAAAGGCATATTCGGACCACACTTTATGAAAAATTATCCAAAACCTGGAAAGAAAGTTAAGAGAGTAGAGTTTATGCTTTCAATGTCATACTGGATCAATATTTAATAAGAACACCTGAGGATTATCTTATTCTTTAAGAAAATTAAAGTAGCACTTTTGCCTATGTTTTATCTTGCCCTTTACTATTTGATTAGAGCCCAAACACTGAAATTACATGTTAGCTTGTAGATTTCTGTGTGATAGAAAAGATAACCTCTAGAATTATGAGAGTTGTTTTTTTGTTTGTTTTTATTTTTACTGCTTTTTATTTTGAAGTAACAAGTTTTATATCTAACCTAGTTACATTATTCTAACATTATTTTACTTGATTGCCTATAAATAGCTAGTTCCTCAGAATGTTTTTTGAACTAGTTTCACCATCTTACTTGTTGCTGTTGGGAGAGAATTTTCCATGGGTCTCTCACATTTCTGTATGTCTTGTGAGCAGAGGTATTGACTGCCTTTATTCTGAATTATCTTTTCACGAATGTTTGTCTAGCAAACAGACTTGGAAGATACAATATTTCCTCCTAGAGCAAAAAGCAGGTTTGCTTATAGCCTTGGAAGATAGAGATGATGTCTCCCTCCAGAGCTAGGGGCAGGCATGCTTAGTGGCCATTATGAAAAAATATGGATTACCTAAATTCAAAGTTCTTCTGAAATGCAACCCACTGCGTGTGTAGGTGTTACCTGGCCTTCTTCACATCACCCTGTGGCAATTGAGTTTTGAGGAACTGGCACCAAATATGCTTATGCCCATGCTGCCCACTGTGCTGTGAGTAATAAAGTCCTTTTGCCTATGACAGGTGCTATGTCTTCTGCCAGTATCCGTGAAACCATGGCAAGCAACTTTTTAGCTTACGAATAGGGTAAAACCTCAGTCCCTTCACAGTTCTTGACAGGTTCTTCATTATTTAATGAATTAAATGAAATATTTGACTGTGTTCATTCTATATTTGTCTGGTGGTTGTGTTTCAACTCTTAAAATTGTACTTTAACACTTTGGTAGGTCATCCACTGAGATACCTAAGGGTAGTTATCTGCTGGATTCTATTGAACTACACTGACCCAGAAGTTACGTAAATGATCTTAAACCTAGTCTTTTTTGTTTTTTAGCTCCTGGGGTGATTCCCAACCAACTGTGGAAACTTGTCTTTGCTGACTCCTCATTTCTCTAGTTTTTTTTTTCCCCCTTGAATTTTAATTTTCTTTTCTAGTTCTTGGTCAAATCTGTTAGTCTGTCCATGTCTTGTCTAGCTGGGTGTTGGGGCTGTGCCACTTTCTACAACCAAGCCCAAGGACTAGTGGCCCACTAGGCTGATCTTGACTGCATAGTCCGAAGAGCACCTTGCGCGTACATGAATCCTGTTTGTGTGTGGTCAATAAAATTTTTCTCATTGGTTGCAACAATTACTGGTAATCTGGTTTTAGGGTGCAACCAGTTAGTAATTTCTGTCAAGATGATGGGGATCTATTCTTTGTCAGGCAAGAGGCAACAGAGAATCTAGCTTGTTTTTCTGTTTGACTCTTTGTGACTCAAATCAATTAAAAAAACATTTTGTGTCAATTGAAAAGGAGAATAGCCCTTTGATATCTAAACTTGGTAGTTATTGTGTTCTATGTTGACTTTCACTTGTGGCTGAGGTTGTAGAACTGAAGCTGCAGGCTCTCTCCATGTTTATGATTGAGAAAAATCTTCACCCCTTGTTGGGTGATTTGAAATATTTTCCTATATACAGAAAGTATTAATAAATTAGATTATAAAGGTTTGCAAAATAAAAGACCCCGTTGTGACTGGTTTATACAAGTTAATACATTCTTACATAAATCTAATATTCCAAGAATTTCTAGAAATTAAACACTAAATTTTAATATTTTATGTAGGTCGTTTTTGTTGTTAGGTGCTGTCAAGTCAGTTCCAACTCCTAGTGACACTATGCACAGCAGAATGAAACACTGCCTGTCCTGCGCCATCCTCACAATCGTTGCGCTTGAGCTCATTGTTGCAGCCACTGTGCCAATCCATCTCATTGAGGGTCTTCCTCTTTTTCGCTGACCCTCTACCAAGCATGATGTCCTTCTCCAATGACTGATCATTCCTGGTAACATGTTCAAAGTATGTGAGACAAAGTCTCACCATCCTTGCTTCTAATGAGCGTTCTTGGCTGTACTTCCTCCAGGACAGATTTGTTCGCTCTTCTGGCAGTCCATGGTATATTCAATATTCTTTGCCAACACCGTAATTCAAAGGCATCAATTCTTCTTCAGTCTTCCTTACTTGTCCACCTGTCACATGTGTATGAGGCGACTGGAAACACCATGGTTTGGGTCAGGCACACCTTAGTCCTTAAAGTGACATCTTCGCTTTTTAACACTTTAAATAGATCTTTTGCAGCAGATTTGCCCAATGCAATGCGTCAGTTGATTTCTTGAGTGCTGCTTCCATGGTCATTAATTGTGGATCCAAGTAAAATAAAATCCTTGACACCTTCAATCTTTTCTCCATTTATCATGATGTTGCTTATTGATCCAGTGGTAGGGTCTTTGTTTTCTTTAGGATGAGGTGTAATCCATAACTGAAGGCTGTGGTCTTTGATCTTCATCAGTAAGTGCTTCAAGTCCTCTTCATTTTCAGCAAGCAAGGTTGTGTCATCTGCATATTGCAGGTTGTTAACATGTCTTCCTCCAATCCTAATGCTGCGCTCTTCATATAGTCCAGCTTCTCAGGTTATTTGCTTAGCATACAGATTGAATAAGTATAGTAAAATGATACAATGCTGACGCACACATCTCCTGACTTTAAACCACGAAGCATTCCCTTGTTCTGTTCAAACAATTGCCCCTTGGTCTATATACAAGTTCCGCACAAAAACAGTTAAGTGTTCTGGAATACCTTTATATGTGTTAGTATTTTTAAATCCCTTTCTGAAGAAATTTAGTTCAGAAGCATTTTTATACAAAAGTTGAAATTCACATAATCTACCTCCTACACTCCAGGTAGCATCTCTCTCCCAGGTATGTCAAGCAAAAATGTCTCCAGACATTGTCAAATGTCCCCTGAGGGGCAGTTGAGAACCACTGGTCTAAACAAACAGCAATATGTCTTTTCCCTGATTTTTCAAGATGGAATTTAGTACAAGCATATACTGTATTTTTAAAGTACTATTTGAGTTTGTTTTTCGTGTAGGAACTAGTTCTTACCAAATTCCTAAATTTCTTATACTTGTTTACTTATCAGATAAACTAGAATTACTCTTATGAAATGTTTTAAGATAACAAAAATTACAAAAGTATATTCAATTAAAATGAATTCTAATTTTTATATACTTTCTGATATCAATAGTAATTATATTCCAAAGTGAGTCCATTTAAACATTAATTCCAAGTTTTTCATTTTATTTAACTTTAAAACGCTGAACTAATATCAAATAGAGCTTCAACTGATAACCTTAAGGGACTTAGATAATTTCAAACTATGATACAGTACTGACACCTGGTTTTCATAGATTTTAATATATGGACCTTTGCTTCTTTTATTAGTATGTTACAAAGTGACCATACCTTTGGTTTGTGTAAAGAATGTGTTCCTTTTTGCCATTTTAAGATGGTATAAATGTGATGTGTATGACCATGTCTCAACATATTGTATTTGTTCATGGTCTTTGCTGGTCTGCTAAAAATGCTTACATATAACAGTTCTCAATTACCTAGTTCCTTCCTTTCTCTGTGTTTTAACTAACATCAGTGATTGAATTCTACCAGGACAATAGTGCAAAGAAATGCAACTGTGTATGCAAAGTAATGAGATGTGCAGAATAGATTGTCCTAAAGTAAAGTGTCAGTTTGTCCCAGAGTATGAAAGAAGATGGTGAAGGATAAAACTTGAGCGTATGTAGCAGCAAGTAGAAGGTTGAGGGAGGTGGATTTAATTTGCCATGATTTATAGTATCTGAGTCTGAAAACAAAACAAAAAAGAAATACCTTAAAATTTTGGCAAAGTTTGCTTAGTTCTGATGGGCTTATTTATAAAGATATATTAATATACTTTACTGCCAGAGAGTAAACTAATGCAATACTAGAATTTGATTTTATTCCTGTTAAAATATAAATTGATCTTGAAATATTTAGTCTGCTTTTAACAAGGGGGCTAAAAGATTATCCTTGACTTTCTGTGTAATCCTCAGGTTTAACAGAAATTCTGTACATCACCAGAATAATTTCCTGTAGTTTTTTTACTTTATTATGTCCTTGATTATTTAAAAAATAGTCATCATTTCAGAATGAACCCATGTTAATTACGATTGTGCTACCTTCTTCTATGGTTATTCGTAAAATATCGTTGTCAAGTTGATTTATGTGTAGTTAAGGACAATCAGTCA
The DNA here is from genome assembly GCF_000243295.1 of Trichechus manatus latirostris. Classification (NCBI taxonomy): domain Eukaryota; kingdom Metazoa; phylum Chordata; class Mammalia; order Sirenia; family Trichechidae; genus Trichechus; species Trichechus manatus. The sequence goes on from NW_004444092.1 coordinate 5,602,608, forward strand.
TTGATTACAAGGCATCTTTTTCAATCAAGTGACCAAATCTTTTCTGACAGCTTTTTGCTTTGCTTCCTCGAGATTAGATCCTAAATTCAGAAAAGCAAAACTTAAAGGATTTAATTTTTTTAAACTGTGGTAAAAAATATACAACAAAACATTTAGCAATTCAACATTTTTTTACGTGTACAATTCAGTGACATTGATTATGATCATCATGTCTTTTAATGTTAAAATTATCTTTGAGATTTCTCAAAGAGCCCTGGAAAATCACAGTGATTTATGCATTTATCTTATAAAAAGAAGGATGTTAGAAATATTTCCTGTTGCTTTGACAAACTTCATATTTCTGAATTAGCTCATCACTTTTGTAAGAACTTCATGGGAAGAATTGTCAAATCAAAGGATAACTTTATACCAGTAAAATGTTATTCATGTAAAATGTTCTGAGATTGTACACTTATTAAAATATTTACAGACTAAAGAGACTTGTTAATGCCTTCATTGTCCATAATATGATTTCACCCCAGGGAAAAACATTGTTCTGTACTCTGCCCCAGTGGAAAAGTTTACCCTCCTCAATTTTGATATTGTTAGTTACTTTAATAAATTAATCTCATTTTTATCATCAAGCAGGCAATTTTTTTAAATAACATTTTATTGTGTTTTCAGTCAAAGTTTACACAGCAAATTAGGTTCCCATTTAACAATTTCTACACAAATTGTTCAGTGACATTGGTTACATTTTTCACAATGTGTTACCATTCTCATTCATCCCATTCTGGAGGTTTTATTTCCAGTAATCTGGTTTCCCTGTCCCTTTACCCTTTCATCTTTGTTTTAGGGCAATTGTTGACCATTTGGTCTCATATAGATGATTTTTAAGGTATGCAGTACACATTGCTAATATTCTTTATTTTATGGGCCAATCTGTCATTTAGCTAACAGGTGACCTCAAGGGGTAGTTTTGGTTCAAGGTTTATGGAGTACCTCAGGATAATAGTCTCAGAGAGTCCTCTAGACCCAACTGGTCCAGTAAGTCTGGTCTTTCTGAAAATTTGAGTCCTGTTTCACATTTTTCTCCCCTTCTAGCAGAATCCATCTACTGTGGCCCCAGTGAGAACAGTTGTTAGTGGTAGCTGGGCATCATCTAGTTCTTCTGGTCTCAGGGTAGATGAGGCTGTAGTTCATGTAGACTGTTAGTCCTTTAGACTAGTTTCTTCTCTGAGTCTTTGGTTTCCTTCTTTCTCTTTTGCTCTAGACTAGAAGAAACCAACAGTTGTATCTTAGATGGCCATCAGGCAGGCTATTTTGCTTCCTTCTGTGGTAATAATACAAAAACTGTTCTTCACCTGATCCAGAAACTATAGTCTAAAACAGTCTTCTAAGATAAGGACTTTTAAAACTTACATTAAAATGAGAAAACCTAATATATAATCTATATCTTGTGAAATAAGTACTGTCTCCTGAAGCATCCTTTTTTATTTGTAGAAAAATCCTAACAAACAACAACCTGAAAGCACTACTTTTTTTTTTTTATTGTACTTCATTATTTTTTTTCTGGTGCCCATACATTTTATTTTTTCCCCATACAAAAATTTATCTGTACATTGTTATGTGACTCTAATTGCTCGCCCCACACTATGACAGCACACTCCTCCTTTCCACCCCTGATTCCCCATTTCCATTCAACCAGCTCCTAACCCTCTCTGCCTTCCCATCTCACTTCCGGACAGAAGCTGTCCGTTTAGTCTCTTGTGTCTACTTGAGCTAAGAGGCACACTCTTCACGAGTATCACTTTAAGTCCCACAGTCCAGTCCAATCCCTGTCTGAAGACTTCCCTCGGGAATTGTTTTAGTTCTGGGCTGATAGAGAATCTAGGGGCCGTGCTTTCCAGGGTTCCTGCAGTCTCAGTCAGACCATTAAGTCTGGTCTTCTTACTAGAATTTGAGTCTGCACCCCACCTTTTCCCTGCTCCATCCAGGACTCTCCATTGTGTTCCCCATCAGGGGGGTCATTGGTGGTAGCTGGGCACCAACTAGTTCTTCTGGTCTCAGGCTGAT
>NW_004444092.1:5604762-5616158 GCF_000243295.1 Trichechus manatus latirostris
GACTCCCTTTAGTATTTCTTGTAATTTTGGTTTGGTTTTTGCAAATTCCCTAAACTTCTGTTTACCTGGAAAAGCCCTAATTTCGCCATCATATTTGGAGGTAGTTTTGTTGGATACATAATTCTTGGCTGGCAATTTTTTTCCTTCAAGGCTTTATATATGTCATCCCATTGCCTTCTTGCCTGCATGGTTTTTGCTGAGTAGTCCGAGCTTGTTCCTATTGACTCTTCTTTGTAGATGACTTTTCATTTATCTCTAGCCACTCTTAAAATTCTCTCTTTATCTTTGGTTTTGGCAAGTTTGATTATAATATGTCTTGGTGACTTTCTTTTGGAATCTATCTTATGTGGGGTTTGATGAGCATCTTGGATAGATATCTTGTCATCTTTCATGATATCAGGGAAGTTTATTACCAACAAATCTTCAACAATTCTCTCTGTATTTTCTGTTATCCCCCCTATTCTGCTACTCCAATCACTCGCAGTTTATTCCTCTTGATAGAGTCCCACATGATTCTTAGGGTTTTGTCATTTCTTTTAATCCTTTTATCTGATTTTTCCTCAAATAATTTGGTGTCAAGTGCTTTATCTTCCATCTCAGTAATTCTGACTTCTGTTGCCTCAATTCTGATGCTATGACTTTCTATTGAGTTGTCTAATTCTGAAACTTTATTGTTAATCTTCTGGATTTCTGATTACTATCTCTCTATGGATTCTTGCATCCTGTTAAATTTGTCATTATGCTCTTCTCTAATCTTTTTAATTTCCTCTATTGTGTGTTCTGCATTTTGATTAATTTCCTTCCTAATTTCTTGAAGAGTTCTTTTGTATATTAATCGTTTGTATTCTGCCTCTGGTAATTCTAAGAAATTTTCCTCCTCTGGAAAATTTCTAGATTCTTTATTTTGGGAGCTTGCTGAAACCGTCATGTATTGCTTCTTTATGTGATTTGATATTGACTGTTGTCTCCAAGCCATCAATAAGTTATTATATTTATTTATTTTATGTTTGCTTACTGTGTCCTAGCTTCTTGTTTTGTTTTGATATGCCCAAATAGGCTGCTCGTATGAGTTGGTTTGATTATTGGCACCTTTAAAGCTTTAATGTCCTGTCACCAGGTGGTTAGATCTGTTACTAGGTATGTGAGCTCAGGAGTCCGCCCAATCCTCCTGTATGGATTCAGCTCAGGTGCCCAGGTAGATAGCCACCAAGTGTGTGGTATAGGCTCTCACCTTCAATCCTAGACAGGCCTGGGTGATTCGTATAGGCACAGACATCTGGCTGCAGCAGGGGGACACACTCTGAGGAAGGCAGGGGCTTGACAGCCACCCCATAGTGTCCAGGACAAAGGCATGTCCCTGTTCCCTAGAGCACGTAGGTGGGTAAGTTTTGCAGCTGGACTATGAGCACCTAATGCTGTTGGCTGTAAGGACTGGGGGGCACCTCTTATTCATGAGCCCCTATTGCAGGTGGCTAGGTGGCATGTGTGGAGCCACCAGTCCTCAGGTCCCTGATGTGGGTAGGTGAAGACCCTGCTTAATGGACTGAGTAGTGTCAAATGTCAAGTACCTGCCACTTCATAGGTGAAACAGTTGAAGTTAGAGTTCCGATATATACCCTGTTGTACTGCAGTAATGCGGGCCTATGCTGTTGAAATGGGCCCACACAAGTCTATGCAGGGGGAAAGGCACTCAAATTCCGTGGATCCCTTATGCCTGTTCCTGGGCAAAGGAGCTTTGCTTACCCTGGGTTCCTGGCTTAGGGGAGCCGGCAGTTTATTTTTTCCCATTTGTTAATTTGTTCACTCTCCAAGGCAGGGAGAATGGCTCCGGGCATGTGATGGATCTTACTTCCAGCCCAGGGGACTCAGCAATTGCTGAAGCGGCTCCAGGACCCACTGCAGAGCAGGGAGGGGGAAGGTAAACGGGAGAGAGCTTTTTCCCTAAGGGGGGTGTTTTTGATCTACGCAGTAAGCTGTACACAAGTATTTATCTTTCGCTGATGAGGGCTGCTTCTCACTGGTTCTATGTGGCCATGTAGACTCTCTGGCACTGGGTGTCTCCTGGTGTGGAAAATGTGCCTCCCGAGTATGGCTGCTTGCCTGCACTGCTCACCCACGAGCTGTTCAGGCCTGAAGGGCTCAGGCTCTCACCAGGTCAGGTCTGACAACTCCTTGCTGCTTCCGAACTGTGCCTCCTTCCCCTTGCCTCTCAGTCCCAGTTCCTCATCTCTGCCTTTGATGTTCAGGTCTCCCATATTGCCATATATAATTGAATCACTTGTTTTTTGTGTCTTTGTTGTAAGAGGGTCCACCAGAAGCGTCTGACTACTCCGCCAGTTTGGCCTTGCTTCTTTTTATTGTACTCCAGATGAAAGTTTACAGAGCTAATTTGTTTCCCATTAAACAATACACATATTATTTTATGACATTGGTTGCCAACCCTATGACATGTCGACAGTCTCTCCTTCTTAACTTTGGGTTCTCCATTACCAGCTTTCCTGTCCCCTCATGCCTTCTTGTCCTTGCCCCTGGGCTGTTGGGCCCATTTAGTCTTATTTTGTTTTATGGACCTGTTTAGTCTTTGGTTGAAGGGTGAATCTCAGGAGTGACTTCAATACTGATTTAAAAGGGTGTTCAGGGACCATACTGTCAGAGTTTCTCCAGTGTCTGTCAGACTAGTAAATCTGGTCTGAAAGGATTACTTTTGCCTCATCAATTATAATAAATTGAAACAAAACAAAAAACAATGTAACAAAAAATTTGAAAAGCAGATCAAATTGAATTTTGGGGGAATATGCTAAAATTACAAGATCATAAAAGGTGTTTTTGCTCTTTTTGATGCATGGCATTTAGTTTTATATCAATATATATTTTAATGTACTTTCAGTCCCCAAGTAAAACATAACATTTTATTGTAAATATTATTTTTTATATGGTAGGCTTTTTCTTCCATAATTAATTTAAAGGAAATTAAGTAGCATCATATTCTTACTGAATGGGAAGAAGTCTAAATTTATCTTTATATATTTAAAAAGTTCTTGGATACTACACTACATAAACATTATATTGTATTCTCTGTTGGTATGCTAATCTAAAACACAGTATTTTGCTTAAATTCACTTTTTATTATATTTTCATACAAAAATGGACAAAATTATTTCTAAAAATTTAAAAAAGAGTTCATAAATCTAAAAAAAATGAGAAATGTGGGTTTAAAATATATTTAAGAGGTAGACTATATAGGGTGTGGAGACGGATTGGAATATAAGAAGAAAAGCAGATTTGGGAGTTTAAAGAGGGTATAATCATGACTCATACAAACATAAAATGAATACCTGTCAAAGATTTTACTTATTAATTAATGAGAAAGCCACAATCACATATATGTAAGAAACAAAGTAATGCTGAAATTAATTTACAAATAGTTGCAAAATTGGCTTATTTCACAGAGGGAAAACAGAAAAAAATCAATTGCATTTCTACCAGACAAAATTTATTTGCATGTCTCTGGACAGTAATCTTTTGCATTGCCATAGTTATCTTCCACTTAAAGAGTTGTAAAATAGGTCAAAGACAATGAAAAGTAGGGAAGCTATAGAATCAGAGCCTACAAAGGTGTGCTTAGACATCTGCCTAGTTTGCCACTGAAGACATCCATTAATCTTTTGGATACATTTCAAAGGAGAGAAAATAATGAGTTCAATTTTTAAATTTTTGAGTTTAAATTTTCTCAGAGATTTAAAAAGTAAATACTGATAAATGTTCTATATATTTGACATTTGGTAATTAGTGTTATTTTTTCAGAAAAGACTAAGAACAAAGTTCATAAAGTCTTGAGAAAGTTTATTGATCTGATTCTACCAGAAGGGAAATAGTAAAACATTGTTAAGAACAATGAGCTCTCAAGTCAGTTGCCTACGTTTAATTCTGACTTCATTACTAACTAGCTATTAACTTTTGGCAAGTTATTTACTTTCTCTAGAACTCAGTTTCTTCCTTGTTAAAATCAGGAAAACAACAGTATTTAATTTATAGAACAGTTGGGAGAATTTAATGAGATAAGAAATGGCACATGCCTGACATATACAGTAAGCACTCAGTAAATGGTATCTATTAGTATTCAGACAGAAAGGCTATCGGTATCTCTAGTTTTCCCATAAAAAGTTAATTTTGTTTATAGCTTATATAAGTTGAAAGCACCTTTTGTGGTTACATCATTTCCCAGTTCCCTCCAATTTTCAGTCACCCACAGCCTCAGCATTACCCCCTTAAGAGCGAGTTCATTAAGATATAGCTGAGGCATTAAAATGAGAGATGGAAACAACCATTGCCGTACTTTAGCTGTCGAAGTTTCATCTTATCATCACCTTGTGACTTCTTGACATCTTAAGTTGCATAGAACTCACCTATCAGCACTGAGTATTTTCCAGATAGATCCAGACTGTAACTAACATTGTGGCACAAAAGGTATTGTTTGGTTTCCTCCCCATAGCAACTATTTATTATTCAAATAAATTTGAAAATTAGATAAATCCTATATGTCAAATAGGGAAAATGAAGGCATGACATTCTAAAGCAAAACTGAGAGATGCCGTTACTAGGAAATTCTGAATGATAGATGACTCAGCTAAATCCTATTGCTGAAGAACAAACATAAAGAAATATAAAGCAAAATAGTTTTAACCATTTATCACAGCCACTTAAGCAGGGAGTATGTAATTTCTCTCACAATTACAATTAAAACCTTCAACAATCTCAATTTGTTAAAAAAGAAAAATGTTTGAGGAACGACAAAATCATTTTGATTTTCTTGGAATCCAGATTTGTGGGTTCATGGAATTCAGGTGACCTACCCAGGCCATCCACCCTTAGGTGTCCTTTTGAACCTTGAAGGAACTGTTCCCTGGAGTCACCTTCAGGTCAAATAATAGCTTAATAAGCAGTTTAGGGGAGACGATTTGGCCTTAGGCATTGAGTTCTTTTGGAAAATTATCTATGTGCAGCCAGCTTTGAGAAGCAGGAATTCCAGGGTCTGACTAGAGGCTGTTTTAGGATGCATTCCATGTCCTTGGTGACTGTTTCTGTAACCTGCCCTGTGCTTTGATGATATCTCTTGAGAAATTAACAATGACCTATACAGCCCTCTCACTGGCCCCTATTCGAACAGTCTTCCCAATATGTTTGGGTGATGCTGTCCAGATCGAATCATATCTAATCACAATAAATATATTCAGTTACACTAATTTTTTGTGTTTCTCTACAAATTTAGGTTTTTGACAGGAACGTAGGTCAAATTATTATCTAAAACTATGTCAGGATGATGAGTTTATTGGTTTTTTCCCTCTTCACATCTTACTGTGCTCCCTAATTTTGTATAAGGAATTACTTCAATGTTTAATAAAAAAAATAAAGGGAGCCCAAAACCTACAAAACCCTCATATATGCCCTTTAAGAGTCTTATGCAGAAAAGATGGGAGAGAGTTAGACACTAGAGGTAGTATGAGCCAAGTCTTAATTTTTTTTCTTTAACCACCATACTGCTATGTCAAAATAGCAAACATTTTCTTATGTCATTAATAAAGAAAATACTGCTTGAAGGATTATGGATTGATTGGTAAAAAAAAAAAAAGGAGCCAAGTTTATAATAGAAAGTCCTGTATTCCCCTGGTAAATGCATGATTGTTATTCCAGCCTTGGCAATAGAAAATAAGAACTTCAGTTAAAGTTACCAAGTTACTTATTCCCCAGTTTCCATGGTAACCACTTTTTTTTTTTTTTTGTATGTGTGTAAAGAATCATAAATTAAGAGCGGGGTTTCTTTTAGAAGTAAGTTCCACAGCACAGGGCACAGAGGTGAGTGCTCTATGTTTGAACGACCTTAAGATGGATTGACACCTCTGGTCCCTTTTGTAATGATCATAATGTAATGTTTCTCAACTGAACTAAAAGAAAATATGGAAATGAGAGGAAACAACCAGTAAGGAATGTAGCCTCAAAAAAGGAAAAAAATACTGCTTAAAACTGAGCATTTTAATAGACGAGAGCTGAAGAGCTGTGAAAGTAATTCACTCACAATGTTTCTTTTGTCTGCCCCTAGAAAGGAATGCATAGGTGACACACATAGAATCCCTTTTCTATGGAAACAACAATTTTCCCCAGGGCAGCAGAAAGTGCAAAGAAAAAATATTTCTGTACTGAAGTGGACCTGAGGTGGAGTTAAATAGGTGAAGTTTTTGGTAAATAATCAGGTTTCACTAGACTCTTAACCTCCCTTCTTGGAGGACTGTCTGCCCTCTTGCTCTTTTCCTTCTAGTATTCTATCAAAGCTTACTCTTAACAATCAGTCATAAATGTTCACAGAATGGAAATACTTGATTAGAGCTCATTATGCTAGGCATTTACTCTCAATAGGGAATATCCTCATAACCAGGATTGATGCTCTAAGGGTGGCATTTAAGGCATAAAAATAGATTAGTAAAGGAGGCATGATGGGAGAAGAGAATCTTTTGGTCAGCCTTAAAATACACTTACTGGCTGCTTTCTAATCTAGCCATAGTGTTAGTTTCATCCAGCAAGATTTATATTTTTTGATACTACATTATCTTTTTGTGTTAGAACACCTAACGTAAAAACTTTTGTCTACAATTTCATTAAATTACTGTTGAAGAGAAAACGTATTAACAGATATCTTACTTTGATTTTAAGGTTTTTCTTACCCATGAAACCAAATATTAACAGTAAAAGAATATTTGACCAAAAATTAGTCCTGCTAGCGGTCTTTGTCGCCCAAAGTTGTTGATCTTTTCTTTCCTGTTCTAAGCCAGGCTTACTTAATTTAAATTTCAAAAGTTAACATAGCTGCAGGTGGGTGGAGGGCCAGAGACCACCTTGTGACTGGATATCAGTTGATCTTAGTAAAAGGGGAAAATGCTGGTGGTGTAGCAGTTAAGAGCTACAGCTGCTAACCAAAAGGTCAGCAGTTCAAATCCACCAGCGGCTCCTTGGAAAGCCTATGGGGTAGTTCTGCTCTGTCCTATAGGGTCACTATGAGTCCGACTTGATGGCAATAGGTGTTTTTGTTCGTTTGTTTTAGGAAAAACGGAAGGGCAGGGATCAATCAATCATGTTAAGATTAGCCAGTGGTTGATCTTCTCTCCTTTTCCCTCCCCTTTTCTTGATAAACTTCATTGTTAACTACCCAGTTTAGAGCTATTTGCTTTTTTTGTTATCAGAATGGCCTCCCTGTATGCATAGAGAATAACTGCTCAGAATAAACCTTATGTCTCAAATTCTTTAAGTTTTGATTATTTTTATCATTACCATATCATATCTTTGCACATGTTGTAAGACTTGGCAAACAATGGTGCAAAAGAACTAAAAACTTTAGTGATAAATTGGGAGTTGAATTTGTAGACACTAATCTCCCGGCAATTTACTTAACTCTTGGAAGCACACAAACTTCTAATTTACATGTTCTGTTATTACTTCTTTATCCTAATATTTTTTTTTTTTTACTATCTCGTACAGGTACCACCCAATTCTTCAGAAGAACATGCATAGTCATGCTGTATATTTCTACATGTTGACATAAAACAGACTCTTTCAACACCACTTCAATGAAAATGAAGATGGAATAATTCTGATTAATAATATTTGGCATAGAATACAATTTCCTGATGAAGTTTTAAGAAAATGTAAAAGCAAAAAATCTGAGACAAGGAAAGAGTGTCTGTTGAAATAACCTAAGAGATTTCAAAATAAATTAAGGAGTTTCACAAAATATGTGACTTTTAATATAAAAAATGTTACCTTGATGCTCTATGCACAATATTTCATTAAAAGTATATAATCCAGAACAGGGCTGAAATTCAGCCAAAACTGATTCATTCAAAAATGGTAAGTGTAATTTTCGTAAAAGTAAAATCAAGACTCTCGTACAAATATATTGTAAACGTGTCAAAAATGTCATTGCACGTACTCATTAATGAGGGAATCAGTAAGATGCAAAAACTGCTTCAAGGAGCATTTGAGAAGCTAGTTATACACACATATGAACTCACACACATACATACAGAGAAATATTCCTATAAAATGACTGGGGAAGATACAAACCTGGTAATGTCTTACAGGGAAATAAATACTTAATGTTATCTATTTCATTGGACAGAAATTCTTTTCATCGCTGTTGAACAAAAGTCTATAAATTAGCATTTGCCTAGGAACTTCGATTAATAGTGAACAGTAAGTTTATGTAGCTATCTTCTTCTATATCAGCAATTTTGAAATTATAGTTCCTGGATCAGCAGCATCTGTATCACCTGGGAATGTCTCAGAAATGAAAGCCTCAGGTCCCATGCCAGATTCACAGAGTCAGAAACCCTGCGGGTGGAGCCCAACAGTATTTTAATAGGCCCTTCTGACTACTCTAAAGCACACTGACCTTTGAGAACAACTTCCCTAGATAATGCTTGGGTGGCATTCACCCCAGTATGGCACCAATTTTGTCCTTCACTTTCCCAAAATTTTGTATATATTTTTTTTATAGCAAAAATGTTACCACTTTGTGTTCTTAGTTTTTCTCAGATTTTGAAAATGCCTCCAGGTGTCACTTTCACAGTTTAGAGCCATTTTTCTGTCCCTGGCTCCACAGTCATTTCATAGAATGAGTCCCAAAGAGAAAATAAAGGGAAATGCTAATGCTATAATATTTTTATAAAAGAATCTTTGTGCATGTATTTTTTCATACAGTTTATGAAGAACTTTGAGAGATGTGGGTTATAAGCCAAATTATAATGGAGCCCACAAAGCTCTGTATTTACCAAGTTAGACCTTACAAGAGATCTCATTCTATAATGCTGGTAATGCATAATTTCTTCTGCATAATGTTATTGTTAAATGAATAGTTGACATCAGTTCTTTTGTTGCACATTCCTAACAAAATTATAGTTATTTTAAGGTGTGCTGGCAAGACTAATTTCTAATCTCAGTTTTCATAACTCTGCCGTTATATAGTACTAACACTACTAAGTAGTGCGAGGAGGGAAAAGCTTCTAGTAGTAACAAGTTCTATTTTGCACTGATTCTCATGAGTCATCTCGATAATGTGTTATTTTGGAGGTCAGCAGCTAAAAGGAAAAAGCAGCGGAGAAATAATACATGCAGGTTTAAACTTAAATGTTCCACCATAACATATGAAAAAACTTTTTGCAACCTGTACATATACGGTGGAGCCCTGGTGGCTCAGTGGTTAAGAGCTTGTCTGCTAACCAACAGGTTGGCAGTCGAATCCACTGGCTGCTCCTTTTGAAACCCTATGGGGCAGTACTACTCTGTCGTATAGGGTCACTATGAGTTGGAATCAACTCAACGGCAACAGGTTTATATATAAGATATTTACGATTTTAAATGTTCGAGAATTTACTATTCTAAAATATAATTACTTCTCTGTGTAGTGGTCTTAGGCTGGGTCTCTAGAGAAGCAAGACCAGTAAAGCGTATAAATACATATATAGAGAGATTTATATCAAGGAAATGGCTCAGGCAGTTGTAGACACTTGAATGTCCCAAGTCCGTGGGTCAGGCTGGAGGCTTCTCCTGATTCATGTAGCCGCGGGGGCTGGCGAACCTAAGACTGGCAGTTCAGACAGCGGGACTCTTTTTTTTATTTTATGCGCTATGTTTTTATTTTATTTTATTTTTTTTGCTTTTACTTTTTAAAAATGTTTTCCCGTACACAAATTTATACATACATTGTTATGTGACTCTAACTGCTCTCCCCATACTGTGACAGCACACTCCTCCTTTCCATCCCTGCTTCCCCATTTCTATTCAAACAGCTCCTAACCCTCTCTGCCTTTACATCTCACCTTTGGACAGAAGGTGCCCGTTTAGTCTCTTGTATCTACTTGAGCTAAGAGGCACACTCCTCAAGAGTATCACTTTATGTCCCACAGTCCAGTCCAAACCCTGTCTGAAGACTTGCCCTTGGGAATTGCCCTGTTAGAGAATCTAGGGGCCATACTTTCCAGGGTTCCTGCAGTCTCATTCAGACCATTAAGTCTGGTCTTCTTACTAGAATTTGAGTTCTGCATCACACCTTTCTCCTGCTCCATCCAGGACTCTCTGTAGTGTTCCCTGTCACGGCGGTCATTGGTGGTAGACAGGCACCATCTAGTTCTTCTGGTCTCAGGCTGATAAAGTCTCTGGTTTATGAGCCCCTTTCTGTCTCTTGGACTAATAACTTTCCTTGTGTCTTTGGTGTTCTTCATTCTCCCTTACTCCAGGTGGTTGGGACAAATTGATGCATCTTAGATGGCCGCATGCAAGCTTTTAAGACCCCAGATGCCATTCACAAAAGTAGGATGCAGAACACTTTCTTGATAAGCTTTGTTATGCCAATTGACCTAGATGTCCCCTGAAAGCATGGTCCCCAGAACCCTTCCCCTGCTACTCTGTCCCTCAAAGTGTTTGACTGTATTCAGAAAACTTCTTAGCTTTGGTTTAGTCCAGTTGTGCTGACTTCGCATGTAGTGTGTGCTGTCCTTCCCTTCACCTAATATAATTCTTATCTACTATCTAGTTAGTAAATAACCCTCACCCTCCCTTCCCACCCTTGTAACCACCAAAGAATGTTTTCTTTTGTGTTTAAACTTTTCCTTGAGTGCTTGTAATAGTGGTCTTGTACAATATTTGTCCTTCTGTGATTGACTAAATTCACTCAGCATAATGACTTCCAGCTTTCTCCATGTTATAAGATGTTCCACGGCTTCATCGTTGTTCTTTATAGTTGCGTAGTATTCCATTGTGTGGATATACCATAATTTGTTTATCCATTTGTCTGCTGATGGGCACCTAGATTGTTTCCATCTTTTTGCTACTGTGAACAGTGCTGCAATGAACATGGGTATGCATATATCTGTTCACATGATGGCTCTTACTTCTCTAGGATATATTCCAAAGAGTGGGATAGCTGGATCATATGGTACTTCTATTTCTAGCTTTGTAAGGAAGCACCAAATCAATTTCTAAAGTGGTTGTACCATTTTACATTCCCACCAACAGTATATAAGTGTTCCAGTCTCTCCACCTCTGCAGCATTTAGTATTTTGTGTTTTTTAGACTAATGCTAGCCTTGTTGGGATGAGATAATATCTCATTGTAGTTTCGATCTGCATTTCTCTAATAGCTAATGATCATGAGCATTTCTTCATGTGTCTGTCAGCCGCCTGAATATCTTCTTTGGTGAAGTGCCTGTTCATATCCTTTGCCCATTTTTTAATTGAGATATTTGCCTTTTTGTTGTTGAGGTTTTGTAGTATCTTGTAGATTTTAGAGATTAGACGCTGCTCGGATTTGTCATAGCCAAAATTTTTTTCCCAGTCTGTAGGTTGTCTTTT
>NW_004444092.1:5617702-5619417 GCF_000243295.1 Trichechus manatus latirostris
AGTGGTGTTAACTCTTCTCTGAAAGTTTGGTAGAATCCTCCAGTGAAGCCATTCAGGACAGGGCTTTTTTTTGGTTGGGAGTTTTTTAATTACCTTTTCAATCTCTTCTTTTGTTATGGGTTTATCTAGTTCTACCTCTGTTTGTGTTAGTTTCGGTAGTTAGTGAGTTTCTAGAAATTTGTCCGTTCTTCTAGGTTTTCAAATTTGTTAGAGTACAATTTTTCAAGTATTCTGTTATGAGTCTTTTAATTTCAGTTGGGTCCATTGTGCTATCACCCGTCTCATTTCTTATACACTTTATCTGCTTCCTCTCGTGGTTTTCTTTTGTCAGTTTGGCCAATGGTTTATCAATTTTGTTGATCTTTTCAAACAACCAGCATTTGGTCTTGTTAATTCTTTCAATTGTTTTTCTTTTCTCTATTTCATTTAATTCTGCTCTAATCCTTATTATTTCCTTTCTTCTGGTGCTTGAGGGCTTCTTTTGCTGCTCTCTTTCTACTTGTTCCAGTTGTAGGGTTAAAGTTTTGATTATGGACCTTTCTTCTTTTTGGATGTGTGCATTTATTGCTATAAACTGACCTGTGAGCACTACTTTTGCTGTGTCCCGAAGATTCTGGTAGGATGTGTTTTCATTCTCTTTTGATTCTATGAATTCCTTTATTCCATCCTTAATTTCTTCTACAACTCAGTAGTTTTTGAGAAAGGTGTTGTTCAGTTTCCATGTGTTTGATTTGTTTTTTTCCTTTCTTTTTCTGTTGTTGTCATGGATTGAATTATGTCCCCCTAAAAATGTGTGTATCAATTTGTCTGGGCCATGATTCCAGGTATTGTGTGATTTTCCCATGTGTGGTAAATCCTGCCTCTGTGATGTTAATGAGGGAGGATGGGCGGCAGCTGTGTTATTGAGGCAGGGCTCAATTTATAAGACTGGATTGTGTCCTGAGGCAATATCTTGAGATATAAAAGACAGAAGTGAGCAGTGAGACAGGGGAACCTCACACTATCAAGAAAGCAATGCTGGGAGCAGAGCGTGTCCTTTGGACCAGGTCCTTGCGCAGAGAAGCTCCTAGTCTGGGGGAACACTGAAGAGAAGAAGGCCAACAGAGAGAAAGAGACTTCCCCTGGAGCTGATGTCCTCAATTTGGAGTTTTAGCCTACTTTGATTGTGAAGAAATAAACTTCTCTTCATTAAAACCATCTACTTGTGGTATTTCTGTTATAGCAGCACTAGATGACTAAGACAGTTGTTGATTTCTACTTTTATGGCTTTATGGTCAGAAAAGATGCTTTGCAATATTTCTATGCTTTGGATATTGTTAAGGCTTGCTTTAGGGCCTAATATGTGGTCTATTACGGAGAATGTTCCATGTGTGTTGGAAAAGAAAGTATACTTGGCTGCTGTTGGGTGGAGTGTTCGGTATATGTCTATAAGATCAAGTTGGTTGATTGTAGCATTTAGCTCTTCTATATCTTTGTTGAGCCTCTTTCTGGATGTCCTGTCCTTCACTGAAAGTGGTGTGTTGAAGTCTCCTACTACTATTGTCAAGCTATCTATTTCTCTTTTCAGTGCTGTTAGAGTTTGCTTTATGTATTTTGGAGCCCTGTCATTGGGTGCATAAATATTTATTATAGTTATGTCCTCCTGGTGTATTGACCCTTTAATCATTATATAATGTCCTTCCTTATCCTTTGTGGTGGATTTTACTTTAAAGTCT
>NW_004444092.1:5620132-5623088 GCF_000243295.1 Trichechus manatus latirostris
CTTGTAATTTTGGTTTGGTTTTTGCAAATTCCCAAACTTCTGTTTATCTGGAAATGCCCTAATTTTGCCGTCATATTCGAGAGGCAGTTATGCTGGATACATAATTCTTGGCTGGTAATTTTTTTCCTTCAAGGCTTTATATATGTCATCCCATTGCCTTCTTGCCTGCATGGTTTCTGCCGAGTAGTCCGAGCTTATTCTTATTGACTCTCTTTTGTAGATGACTTTTCATTTATCCCTAGCCTCTCTTAAAATTCTCTCTTTATCTTTGGTTTTGGCAAGTTTGATCATAATATGTCTTGGTGACTTTCTTTTGGAATCTACCTTATGTGGGGTTTGATGAGCATCTTGGATAGATATCTTGTCATCTTTCTCGAAATCAGGGAATTTTTCTGCCAACAAATCTTCAACAAATCTCTCTGTATTTTTTGTTATCCCCCCCTCTGTTCTGGTACTCCAATCACTCGTAGCTTATTCCTCTTGATAGAGTCCCACATAATTCTTAGGGTTTCTTCATTTCTTTTAATCCTTTTAGCTGATTTTTCCTCATATAATTTGGTGTCAAGTGCTTTATATTCCATCTCAGTAATTCTGACTTCTGTTGCCTCAATTCTGATGCTATGAGTTTCTATTTGAGTTGTCTAATTCTGAAATTTTATTGTTAGTCTTCTGGATTTCTTATTGCTGTCTCTCTGTGGATTCTTGCATCCTGTTAAATTTGTCATTATGCTCTTCTCTAATCTTTTTAATTTCCTCTATTGTGTGTTCTGCATTTTGATTAATTTCCTTCTTAATTTCTTGAAGAGTTCTTCTGTATATTAATCTTTTGTATTCTGCCTCCGATAATACCAAGAAATTTTCCTCCTCTGAAAAATTTCTAGATTCTTCATTTTGGGAGCTTGCTGAAGCCATCATGGATTGTTTCTTTATGTGATTTGATATTGACTGTTGTCTCTGAGCCATCAATAAGTTATTATATGTATTTATTTTATGTTTGCTTACTACGTCCTAGCTTCTTGTTTTGTTTTGTTATGCCTAAATAGGCTGCTCGTATGAGCTAGTTTGATTTTTGGCACCTTTGAAGCTCTAATGTCCTGTGTTTAGATCAGTTACTAGGCATGTGAGCTGAGGAGTCCACCAACTCCTCCTGTACAGATTCAGCTCAGGTGCCCAGGTAGATAGCCACCAAGTATGTGGTGTGGGCTCTCACAGTCCTAGACAGGCATGGGTGATTGGCGTAGGCACAGGCATCTGGATGCAGCAGGGGGACACACTCTGAGCAAGGCAGGGGGCTGACAGCCAACCCCAAGCATCCAGGACAAAGGCATGTCCCTCTTCCCTAGGAGCTCATAAGTGGGTGGGTTTTGCAGCTTAATGCTGTTGGCTGTAAGGACTGGGGGGCACCTCTTATTCATGGGCCCCTATCGCAGGTGGCTAGGTGGCGTGCGTGAGCCACCAGTGCTCATGCCCCTGATGTGGGTAGGTAAAGACCCTGCTTAATGGGCAGAGCAGTGTCAAATGTCAAGAACCTGCCACTTCATAGGTGAAACAGTTGAAGTTAGAGTTCCAGTATATACCTTGTTGTACTGCGGTAATGAGGGCCTATGCTGTCGAGCTGGGCCCACACAAGTCTGTACAGTGGGAAGGGCACTCAAATTCCACGGAGCCCTTATGTCTGTTCCTGGGCAAAGGAGCTTTGCTTACCCTGGATCCCTGGTTTAGGGGAGCCAGTAGTTCATTTTTTCCCCTGTTTGTTAATTTTTTCTCTCTCCAAGGCAGGGAGAATGGCTCCTGGCTTATGACGGATCCTACCTCTGGCCTAGGGGACTCAGCAATTGCTGAAGCTGGTCCAGGACCCAGTGCAGAGCAGGGATCGGGGAGGTAAATGGGAGAGAGATTTTTCCCTAAAGGGGGTGTTTTTGATCTGCACGGTACGCCGTATGCAATTACTTATCTTTTATCAGATTGAGGGCTCCTTGTCACTCGTTCTGGGTAGCTGTGTAGACCCTCTGGTGCTGGGTCTCTCCCAATGCAGAAAATGCACCTGATGAGCATGGCTGCTTGCCTGCCTCACTGCTCACCCCTGAGCTGATCAGGCCAGAAGGGTTCAGGCTCTCACCAGGTCAGGTCTGGCAACTCTTTGCTGCTTCTGAACTGTCTCTCTCTTACCCTGCCACTCAGTCTGGTTCCTGAACTCTACCTTTGATGTTCAGGGCTCCCAGATTGCCATATATAATTGAATCACTTGTTTTTTCAGGTCTTTGTTGTAAGAGGGTCCACCAGAAGCATCTGACTACTCCGCCGTCTTGGCCTCTCTTCTCTAGACAGCAGGGCTCTTGCTCATAGGCTGTAAGATTGATGAATTCCAAGATTGGCAGACAAGACTGCAGGTAAGTTGCTAGCGCAAGTCCCAAGAACTAGAGGTCAGACAAACAGGAAGCAGCTGCAGGATCCAGAGTGAGCAAAAGCCCACAAGCCTTGCCAGAATGTCCACTTATATTTGATGCAGGCCACATGACCAAGGAAACTCCCTTTTAACTGATTGGCTACTCACAGGAGATCCCATCATGAGGGTGATCACATTATATCAAATCTCAACATGGAAGTGATCACAACATCATACAATTGCCAAACCACAGAGAATCATGGCCCAGCCAAGTTGACACACAATACTAACCATTACAGTAGCCATGGGCTACATTTGTCTAGTAAGCTGAAATACAACATATCCAAATATTTTTATCTGTTTTAAAATACCACCCTTGTAGTGAAGGGTGAGACAGTACATAATACAGGGGAAACTAGCACAACTTCTACAAGGAAAGGTCATGGGAGCCCCATAGACACATCCAAACTCCCTGAGGGACTGAATTGCTGGGCGGAGGGCTATGGGGACCATGGTCTCGGGGAACATCTAGCTCAATTGGCATGACACAGCTTATAAAGACAATGCTCA
>NW_004444092.1:5623837-5630213 GCF_000243295.1 Trichechus manatus latirostris
AAAAAAAAAGGTTGAGAAGTTAGAGGGTTGACATGTTGTGGGGTTGTTAACCAATGTCATAAAACAATATGTGTACTACTGTTTCATGAGAAACTATTTGCTCTGTAAGCCTTCACCTGAAGTACAATAAAAAGAAAAAACCCACCCTTTTAATTATATACATGTTCATTACAGAAAAATTAGGAAATACAATCAAAGAGCAAAAAAATTGGCTCTTCCTTTCCAACCTGGTTCTGGTACAATGGTTCCTTGCAAAGAAAGGTGGTGAGAAGAAGGGCTCTTCTGCTATCAGTGAAATGGTGAGCAGATTATACACCATCAACATTCACAAGTCATCCATGTTGTGGCTTCAAGAAGCATGCCCCCTGAGCACTCAAGAAGATCTGGAAATTTGCCATGAAGTAGATGGGAATACCATACGTGCACATTGACACCAGGCTTAACAAAGCTGTCTTGGCCAAAGAAATAAGGAATGTTCCATAGCACATCTGTGTACAGTTGTTCAGAAAACGTAACGTGGATGAAGATTCACCAAACAAGCTCTATACATTGATTTCCTATGTACCCGTCACCTAAGACAGTCGATGTGGGTGAAAACTAACAGCTGATTATCAAATAAAGTCATAAAACTGCAAAAAAAAAAGCAAAAGTATCAACATCACTCAAACAACCTTTCAGAATAATCTTAATTAATATTTTGGTTTTTGTATTAAAATATATATTTATGTTAATGGACATATATGTGGTTCATAAAAATTTAAGAAAAAATATTATTATCAGAAGTACTGAAATGAACTGTGCAAATATTAATGACACTTTTTATTAAAAAAAATCTCAGTAAAGATGTTCATGTCCAAGAATCTATTGGCAGAAATAAAAGGTTTAAATTTACCAATGAAAAAAGCTAATTTTTTTTTTTTTTGTGATTTAGATGAAGGTTTACAGAGCAAATTAGTTTCTCGTTAAACAATTAATACACATATTGTTTTGTGACATTGGTTGCCAACCCCACGATGTGTCAACATTCTCCCCTTCTCAAACTTGGGTTACCCATTACCAGCTTTGCTGTCCCCTCCTGCCTTCTTATCCTTGCCCCTGGGCTGGTATGCCCATTTAGTCTTGTTTTGTTTCATGGGCCTGTCTAATCTTTGGCTGAAGGGTGAGCCTCAGAACTGACTTCAATATGGAGTTAAGAGGGTGTCTGGGGTCCCTACTCTCTGGGATTCTCCAGTCTGTGTCAGACCAGTAAGTCTGGTCTTTTTTGTGAATTAGAATTTTGTTCTACATTTTTCTCCAGCCCTACCCGGGACCCTCTATTGTGATTGCTGTCAGAGTGGTTGGTAGTGGTAGCTGGGCACCATCTAGTTGTACTAGACTCAGTCTGATGGAGGCTGGGGTACTTGTGGTCCATTAGTCCTTTGGACTAATCTTTCCCTTGTGTGTTGTTTTTTTTCTCCCTTGCTCCAGATGGGGTGAGACCAGTGGAGTATCTTAGATGGCCGCTTGTAAGCTTTTAAGTTCCCAGATGCTACTTACCGAAGTAGGATGTAGAATATTTTCTTTATAAACTATGTTATGCCAATTGAGCTAAATGTCCCCAAGACATGGTCCCCAGCTCAGTAATTTGGTCCCTCAGGGAGTTTTGATGTGTCTGTGAAGCTTCCATGACCTTTCCTTGTGCAAGTTGTGCTGGCTTCCCTAGTATTGTGTACTGTCTTACCCTTCACCAAGTTACCCCTTATCTCTTGTCTATTAGTGGAAAAAAGCTGACTTTTCAATCTGACCAACACATCATTGATTATTTTATTTAATCTAAGCTAGCCTGATAATTCTAATTTTACCCATTTGTTTATTGTTCCTTGGGGGGTGGGGGGCGGGGAGTGGCCATCACACCAAGGAGACAGACATTATTACCTTTTCTCCATAAAATCACCTTAAAAAATAGGAATGGTATAAGAAAAAGAACAAATCTATAACAGTACTGGAGGTAAAGCAGGGTGTCATCGTCAAACTGAAAATTTGAGGAACTTTTAGAAAATGTACAGTAGATGGCAGAATGAGTGCAAGAAATTTCAGAGAAATGCAGAGCACTGGGTCAGTAGGATTGGTAATGGAAGCAGGCCACGAGCCAATCAGTGAGCTAATTCATTAAAGAATTATGTGAAAGTTGAGCTAGCCCCAACTTGAATGTTCTTTAGCCTACAGGCTAAATTCGATTGAAAGAACTAAATATAGTGGAGGTTCTGATTTGCGAATGTAAGTGACCCACCATGAGCTTCTGGGCTGGAGCAAGATAAAAATGTAAGATCTAATTCTCAGGATGTACATAAAGAAAACAAGAAGGACATGCAGCTCACATTCAGGTGAATTGCGCCTCAGTGATCTTTTCCTTATTTCACCATTTGAGAAAAGTTTGTATGTGGTCTGTGTATTCCTTATCTATGGGCCCTTCAGGAAAGCTGCTGTTTCTGCACTGTTAGAAAGCATTCCTATAAACACTTCCCTGTCACACTAATGGAGCCATAAAGTTACTTCTCCCTTTTGGGAGAATGGTTCTTTCTAGAAAAGAAAGTTTGAAAATGACCAAGGAACCCAATGAATCCTATACTGATGAAACAAGTTCTTCATTTATAAATATGAATGGACAAGCATGAGTTAGTTGCCTGCTATTCTGAGGAAAACATAGCAAGAAAGAGAAGCACTAAGATGAATACACGAAACCAAACAAAAGATAAACTTTAAAAAATTTATAATTAGAATCCTCAAATAGATTTGAAAATTTATTGTGTCCAATGAAACTATCAGGAAATGAGAGGATTCTTGGAAATTAAAAGCAAAGCAAGATGCCAGGGATTTTTTTTGTTTGTTTGTTTTAAAGAACTAAATAGAAGGACTAAAGAGCAATGAAATATCTGTAGAATGACTTAATGACTTGAAGATAAGAAAGAAATTTACTGTTATGCAATTAAGCAAAGAGATGGAAAATATGAGAAAAAAGTTAAGAAAAATATGTATCAGACATTTGTCATTCTTTTGGGCATCCAAGCAATTTTGAACATTCTTTGAATGTTTGAGGAATTCCCTACCTTATGAGCCTTGCCAAGGTAAAAGCTACACATTTGCTTTCCCAGCCTTCCTTGTAGCTGGGGTCCAGACATGTGATGTAGGTAGGCTTTGCCAATCAGAAAATAAACATACAGTAAGGAGAATCCACAAAACCCAAAGTTTTGTTTGTTGAAAGAATCATAAAACCAGTAAACCTCTCGGGAGACTAAACTGAAATATAAAAAGAGAGAAGGCCCTAGTTACCAGTATCTGAAGTGAAAAAGAGAGTATCACTACAGACAACGACATGTAAAATGTAGAAGATACTATAAATAACTTTATATGAAAAAAACAAAAATTTTGATGAAATTGTCAGATTTGTAGGGGAAAAGCTTATTAAAACTGACTGGAAGAGACTTCTGGTTTCAGCTCTAACATATAAAGAGTTTTGAATTAATCACTCCATGATTTACAACAAGAAAAAAGCTGAACAAACTGAATATCAACAACTTTTCTTGGACCTATCAGAGAACTGAAGTTATCAGGCAAATTGCCAACTTGAAGTCTGGAGAGAGAGCTGCATCCAGAGAATCACCTACAAGATCTCCTGACCTGTAGCAGAAGCCACTGGAAACACAAACTTGTAAGAACAGTTAAATGATAATTTTGACAAACTGCTGGAGACTGAGAGTGGACTAGTATAAGAATAAGAAACTTCTGGGTGCCACATTTTTGTGGGTTTTAACTCCAGGAAACCCACCAAGTTCTCACTATGAAGTGCTAAGAGAGATAGCCTCCTGGCTCTGGTAGGGGAGGTGAAAAGTAGCCATTGCAAAATATGCTTGGACTGTTCTGCATTACAAAGACCTGCTCTACAGAAGGAAGAGACTTTACTAGAGTCTTACCCTACCATGGAGAAAGGCATTTCCCAGACTCCAGCCCCTTCTAGCCTTCTTGTTTCACCAAATGGTGATATAAATGCTAGGAAACACTTTTGAAAGTCACAGTCTGGGGACACAAGCTGACTAAAAGACTTGGATTTAATCATACAACTATAGAACGCTGCTCCTCCTCCACACTTTACCTCATACCAATAGGGCTCCAATAAAATCACCACGGATTACCTCTGAATTGGCTGTAATACAAAGACATTCTCCTAGGAGGAGTACTTAGGGAAGCCCATAATCAAGACAGGAGACAAAAACAAGGGCGCTAGGGGAAGTTAAAACCTCTGGCATCTTAGAGCTGTAGTAAAATTAAACACAGCCCAACTCCTATGAACATAAATTCTTACACTAAAGATCTATTTACCTCAGTTCAGAAAAAGCAGACTTCGGAGCAAGGAAAATTATCAGGGATAAAGAAAGGCATTACATAATGATAAAGGGTCAGTCTCCAAGAAGACATAATAGAGTGTCAGAATACAAAAAAAAAAAAAAAAAAAAAAAACCCTGCAAGGAGAAACAGACAAATCCACTATTTAAGTTGGAGACTTCAACACTCCTCTCGTAGCGATTGAGAAATCAAGCGGGCAGAAAATCAGTAAACACATACTTGATCTGAACAGCACTATCAATCAACTGGATCTAACTGGCATTCCTAGAATACTACATTCAGCAACAGCAGAATGTACATTGTCCTCAAGCTCACATGAAACATCTGATGTGGGCCACAATCAGAGCCAGAAAACACCCCGTAACATAGTTAAAAGCATAGAAATCATACAAAGTATGTTCTCAGACCACAATGGAAATAAACTAGAAATCAATAACAGAAACATAGCTGAAAAATCCTCAAACACTTGGAGATTAAAGAACACATTTCTAACTAACACATAGGTCAAAGAAGAGGTCTCAAAAGAAATTTTAAAATGATTTGAACTAAATGAAAAAGAAAATACAGCTTATCAAAATTTGTAAGATGCAGTGAAAGCAGTGCTTAGAGGGAAATTTATAGCACTAAATGCATAAATTAGAAAAGAAGAAAAATCTAAAATCAATAATCTAAGCTTCCATCTTAGGAAACTACAGAAGGAAAAGGAATTTAAAGCAAAAGCGAAAACAAACAAAATGTAGTGCAGAAAACAATGCAATTGAAAATAGGAAACTAGCAGAGAAAATCAGTAAAAATAAAGACTGTTTTTGGAAAAGGTAAAACAAACGAACAAAAACCTCTAGCCAGACTAATCTAGAATAAAAGACAGAAAACACAAATTATCATTATAAGAAATGAAAGAGAGGCTATCAGTACTGATCACATAAGAATTAAACAGATAATAAAGTAATGCTAAGAACTGCTCTATGCCCCCAAAGTCACAACATTCCCACTGCAGTGACAGCCATCATGCCTATATTCCATGGAGAAATAAGTAGAAATGGGCAAGGGCTTTCCACTTTAAACTAGTTTTATCAATTTTTATACATGTATAAACCATGGAACCATTACCATAGTCAAGATATAGAACATTTTTCTCACTCTCAAAAATTCTCCTTGTTGCCAGGCAACTGCTGATCTGGTTTCTGAAATTTTAGTTTTGACTATTCTACAATTTCCTACAAATGGAATCATATAGTAGATACCTTTTCTGTCGGACCTCTTTCACCCAGTGTGATATTTTTGAGATTTACCATGCTGTTGCCTGAATAAGTAGTTTTTTGAATTTTATTGCTGTATTATATTTTGTTGCATGGGTATGGTATGATTTGTTTTTCCACACCTGTTCATGAGCATATGCACTGTTTCCAGTTTTGTTTTTCACTGTAACTATATGAATAATTGGTGTACAAGTCTTTATGTGAACATGTATTTCCACTTCTCTTGGGTAAGTACTTAGGAGTAGAATTATGCTAAGCGTATGTTTACCTTCATAAAAAAAGTCATCCCAAATCATTGCACCATTTTATATTCCCACCAGCTACATATAAAGTTTCCAGTTGCTCCACATTCTAGCAAATAATTGGTAGAATAAGTCTTAATTTTAGCAATTTTAATGCATATGTGGAGCCCTGGTGGCGCAATGGTTAGGTGTTTACCTGCTAAACAAAAGGTCAACAGTTCGAATCCACCAGCTGCTCCTTGGGAACTCTGGGGCAGTTCTACTCTGTCCTATAGGGTCGCTATGAGTCAGAATTGACTAATGGCAATGAATTTGGTTTTTTTGAATGCGTATGTAGTGGAATCACCTTGTGGTGTAATTTGACAGAGAGCATTCTTTAATATGCTTATAGACAATTCATTATTTTTGTAAAGTGTGTATAACAAATCTTTCATTGATTTTTAATTGGGATTTTTGTAATCTCATAAGAGTTTTATTAGAGTTTTTTTTATACAT
>NW_004444092.1:5630313-5752975 GCF_000243295.1 Trichechus manatus latirostris
ACACACACAAACGTGTGTGTGTATAAATTGATATATATTTATATTTATAGAGCTTATCCTTCAAGAGATTATGATAGAATATGAATAGAACTAACTGGATTTTTTAGCAGGGGCCATTGTTCCACTTCCTGACAGCATTTTGGAGAAGGAGGAAGACCTCAGAAGGAAGACTACAAGGTATCTTTAAGGATACTGGACCCTTTGTGTGTCCCACCCAGAGCAACGTGATGAATGTAATTAATATCACTGAATTGTACATGTTAAAAAAAAAAGCAAAACCACTAACAAGCAAATCAATAAATAAATCAAGAAAAAAAGTCACCTTAAATATAAAGACATTGAAAAATAAAAGAAATAAAATACAATACAAATAATAATTTTAAAAAGCTGATGGTTACATATTAATGTTATACAAAGTAGATTTTAAGGAGCATTACCACAAATAAAGAGGATAAGTTCAAGTATTTGAAAATTAAGTAATATATTTCTAAATAACTGAATGTAATGGTTAAAATTGTGTATCAACTTGGCTGGGCCATGATTCTCAGTGTTTTGGCAGTTGTAGAATGTTATGATCACTTCCCTGTTGAGATTTGATACGTGATCACCCCCAAGATGGGATCTGCTGTGAGTTGTATCAGTAAGGGCAGGACCTGTGGCGGCTCATCGCCCCCTCAACTTTCATCTCTCTGCCCTCCACCACCTAGTCCTTCTGGCTCTCCTTGTTGGGGCTTTTGCTTGTTCTGGATCCTGCAGCTGGCTCCTGTTCATCTGACCTCTGGTTCCTGGGGCTTGAGCTAGCCGCTTACATGTGGTCTTTCCTGTTGATCTCGAATTCATCGATCTTCACAGCCTGTGAGCAATAGGCTGTTCTCCAACCTGCCAATCTTGGGTTTGCCAGTCCCTGTGGCTATGTGAGTCAGGAGAAGCCTGCATTAACCCTGCTTTCCAGCCTGCCAATCTTGAGTTTGCCAGCCCCTATGGCTACGTGAATCAGGAGAAGCCTTTCTCCTGCTCCAAGGACTTGGGGTGTTACAGTCTCTAAAAACCGTGTGAGCCATTTCCTTGATATAAATCTCTCTCTCTACATATGTATGTATATGCTTTACTGGTTTTGCTTCTCTAGAGAACCCAGGCTAAGACACTCAGTGTGACAAAGTAACAATGGAGATTAGAAAATATTATAAAAGTGACATCAAATTTTATGCTTATAGAAAAATATATTAAAGTGATATACATCTATAGAATACAAAATTGACTGAATAACAATTATTTTAGCCTCCACATCAAAACAGTAGAAAAAGAACAAGAAAGAAAGTAGAAGAGAAACAATAAAGACAAGCATAGAAATTTATAAACTAAAAAAAAATTTAAATAGAATCAACACAGCCAAAATCTGCATTTGAAAAAGTTAAGAAAATTGATGAATTCTTGATAGGAATAACTAAGAAAACAAGGAAAGGAAAACATTAGCAATGTTTAGAATGAGAAAGAAAACTTCATTATAGATCTAGACATTAAAAAGATGGTGAGTACAATATCAATATCACGCCAATAAATGTGAAAATTTAGATAAAATGAACAATTACTAGAAAAATACAATTTACCAAAAATGGCTCAAAAGAAAAAAAAAAAAGAAAAGAAAAGAAATAAAGTCGGAATAATCCTCTGTATTCTAGTGCAAGGAATCACCTAAATTCCAAGGGATAAGAATCAGGATCAGCACAAAGCTGGTTCCTATGAGGTGGAGGTCAGACATACCTCAACTGTTCAACTTCACCATTTCTGACAACAGCCGTTCCCCCCATGGCACTCTCTACTTCTCTGCTGGGTTCAATAATTCGTTGCAATGGCCACACAGAACTCATAGACCATATTTATGTGGTTTAATAGGGAAGTAAGTCCACAACTTGAGAGCAGGATCAACTTGTAAATAACAAGAATAACTGAGGATCAGAATCAGGAAGGCCCTAGATGAGGTTTGGAAGGCTCCGCAGAAATGGAAAGCACTTCCCTCCCTTCTTTGCTGTAACACAGCTTCCAACCAGGACAGGTCTCTGAGGCCTTTCTCAGCTGTGCAAGGAGGCAGGCCCACCTCTTTGTTGTGCATGTCCCCTTTCAGCCATTCAAGCCTCTCTGTCATTGGCTTTCTAACAGTTGGCCTCTCCCTTGCTAACTGGCCCAGCTCATAGCCAGTGTCGCAGCTTACTCAGCTCTCTTAGCTGCTTTCCTAGAGGCAGCTTTCTGACATCACTGCCAGGGCCCCTTCTGAGCCTGTCACCAACAGCTCTGCCATAGGACCCGTTCCAGACTCCTTGCCATCTTCTGTGTTGCAACCCTTTCTCCCATGTTATAACTCTTTTAGGAGATTCCTTGCCTCCCCTCTGCTTCTTTTCTCTCCTCTCTTCTTGCCTCTCAAAACCTTGGTGGGGTTGGCTGCTTATATAAGCAAACCCCTAGTCAATTTCAAGGCATGGACATCCCACCAGGACCACGAGCTGATCTATCCCCTCAGTGGACCACAAATCACTCAATTTGCATAGTAAACCAACCAATGCCTGTAAGGCACATAAAATAGACCAATCACAGGGTAGACTGCAGCCCAGGGCTAGACAAAAAGTAACAAACTATCAAGTTGTTTACAGCTTACCCAGAAAATGTCAATTAATCTGAATTATAGTAACAAACTCTTTGAGGTAGAAGACTAGGGCAAAGGTAACTCTTCAGGGCTGAGGGAGAAAAACGTCTCTCAACCTGTTTTTCTAAAGAACCAAGACAAAAAGCCACATAAAGGAACTCATTTCACCATATCCTATATCTATTTAAGACATTGAATCCATAATTAAAACCCTCATACAAGTCGAGATGACTTCACTAATAAATTCTGACAAATAGGTAAAGAAAAAATAACTCCAATATCGCATAAAGTCTTCTACAGAATTTAAAAAGAGGGCTCAATTCCCAGCTCATTTTACAAGACCAGAGTGACCCTGATACAAAAATCAAACAAGGCTATTACAAGCAGGAAATGTGCAAGTCAATCTTTCTCGTAAAGATTGATACATAATCATAAACAAAATGCTAGCAAACTAAATCCAGTATCATAAATATAATATATCCCAGCTAAGTTGGATTCAATCCAGGAAAGAAAATTTAGTTTAATATTCCAAAAATCATTCAGTGTAATTCACCATACTAACAGAAAAAAGTAGAAAATCTATAACAATTTCAATAGGTACAGATAAACCATTTCATAAAATTCTATATCCACACATTAAAAAAAAAACTTTCCAAACCAGTAATAGAAGAAAAGTTCATTAATATGATAAAGAAAAACAACTGAAATCAAATCAAATTAAAACCTACCACAGATGTTATCACTTAATGGTGAAATATTGAAAACATTCCCCTGAGTTTAGGAAAAACTAAGGGATCATCACAATTTCCACTTCTATTCAACATTGCACTGAGTGTCCTAGCTGTCACAACACAGCAACAAGAGTTACCAGAATTGAAATAAATCTGTCATTTTTCACATATGATATAACTGCTATGTAGAAATACAAAAAAATCTATAATTTTTTTTTGTTGTTGCTGAGAATATACACAGCAAAACATACACCAATTCAACAGTTTCTACATGTACTGCTTAGTGACATTGAATACATTCTTCGAGTTGTGCAACCATCCTTACCCTCCTTTGCTGAGTTTTTCCTCCTCATTAACATAAATTCACCACCGCTCCCTTAGGTTCCTATCTAATCTTTTGAGTTAGCTTGATTATTATTGATGAACGAGTTTACCTAGGTCACCAGATAAAAGTTCATACATAAAAAATGTTCTTCTATTTATGTGTACAAAAAAAACCAAAGGAAAAATTATGTAAAAGATTCTAATTACTTTAGTATTTAAAAAGAACCCCAAATATTTAGGAAAAAGATTACAAAATATGTGTAACACTTCCATAAAGACAACTACAAAGTTTTATTGACAGAAACATTAAAGGACTTAATAAAATGGAGGAACAGGCTATGCTAATAAATTGAAAGAAGGAACATGGTTAAGTAATTTCTCCTCCCATGGATCTACATATTCTATGCAACTTCAACGTTTTTTGAAAATTGACAAGCTGATTCTAAAATTTATATGGAAATAAAAATGGTCAAAAAAACAGCCAAGACAATTTTGAAAAAAAAGAAAATTGGACAATCACACTACTGGACTGGATATCAAGGCTTATTATAAAGTTGCAGTAATTAAATAATTAGTGAACATTAAACAAATAAAGGAGCCCTGGTAACTCAGTGGTTAAGAGCTTGGCTGCTAACCGAAAGGTTGGCAGTTTAAATCCACCAGCCACTCCTTGGAAACCCTATGGGGTAGTTCTACTCTGTCCTATAGGGTCACTAGGAATCAGAACTGACTTGAGGGCACATAACAACAACAACAACAGACAAATAAAATCATGGAACTGAATAGAGGGTCCAGGAACAGACATAATCATATTAAGTTACATGATTTATGGCTAAAGTTACTATTGAGCAGTAGAGAAAGAATGAGCTTTCCAGTATGTGGTGCTGGGTCAACTGAATATCCATTTGGAACAAAGTTAATCTTGACCTTTTTCTCATGCCACACGCGAACAAATTCAATTCCAATTGCATTGTAGATCTAATACGTGAATGGTAAAACAATAAAGCTTCTAGGACATAACATAGGAGAATATCTTCATGCCTTTTGGGAGGCAGAAAGAACCTTAATTATAAATGAAAAGAGCAATAAATTGAACTATCTTGAAGTTAAAACAAACAAAACCCATTACCATCGAGTCGATTCCGACTCATAGCAACCCTACAGGACAGAGTAGAACTGCCCCGTAGAGTTTCCAAGGAGCCCCTGGTAGATTTGAACT
This sequence comes from Trichechus manatus latirostris, assembly GCF_000243295.1. Taxonomy (NCBI): domain Eukaryota; kingdom Metazoa; phylum Chordata; class Mammalia; order Sirenia; family Trichechidae; genus Trichechus; species Trichechus manatus. The sequence goes on from NW_004444092.1 coordinate 5,635,226, forward strand.
GCCGGCCTTTTGGTTAGCAGCCATAGCACTTAATCACTAGGCCACCAGGGTTTCCATCTTGAAGTTAGGAATACATTAAAAGTCCATTAAACACTGTTATTAAAAAAGTGAAAAGTGAGAGAAAATTTCCTGGTTTTGATATTATACCTGCTGTTGTTAGTTGTTATCGAGTCGGTTCAGACTGATGACAACCCCATGTACAACAGATGGAAACGTTGCCCAGTCCTGTGCCAGCTTCACAGTTGTTGGTACGCTCGAGTGATTTTGTACTACATTTATATAAATGTCGTCATTGGGAAGGCTGGGTGAAGAGTACACAGAACTCTATGTACAATTTTTGCAATTTCCTACTAGTCTATAATTATTTCAAAATAAAACTTTTTTTTTTTTTTTTTTTTAAAGACAGAAGATATTTATAGCATATATGTTTGGGAATTTAGTACATTAAAAGATTGACATGTCAAATTAGTGGGAAAGGAATAATCTATCCAGGGATCCCGAACCTTCCTCGTGCCATGGATGCGTTTGGAAAAGGCTAAGGACCTTTTCACCGAATAATGGTTTTAATCGCATAAAATACACAGGATTAAAAGAAAACCGATTATATTGAAATAGATTATCAAATTTCTTTTAAAAAACCTAATTTGTGAGATGGTGATATATATGCTTCCTTTGAAATGTATTAAGATAAAAAAAGAATACATTTAAAATATAGGTAAATTAAAAGTATTTTTTATTTATTTTGAACGAGCCCTAGTGGTGCAGTGGTTAAAGCTCTCGGTTGCTAACCAAAAGGTTGGTGGTTTGAACCCACCAGCCACTCCGCAGGAGAACGGTGTGGCAGTCTGCTTCCGTAAAGATTTCAGCTTGGAACACCCTACTGGGCAGTTCTACTCTGTCCTATAGGGTCGCTGTGAGTCGGAATCGACTCAATGGCAATCAGTTTCCGTTATTTATTTTATTTTACTTTTTAAGATTGTTGTTGCTTTAGCTTAATCAGAGCATTAAAATTTGGAGTCATCTTTGAGAAGGTAATACACATATTGTAGAAGTATATTAGATCTTGAATTTTTGTTTTAAAAGTCACAGGTGCTGAAATCCGAACTGACAATTTACAGGGAATTAAAGCCAGAGTGCTCCTTGGAAGCGAGGATGGGGAGACTTCGTTTCACGTACTTTGGACATGTTATCAGGAGGGACCAGTCCCTGGAGAAGAACGTCATACTTGGTAAGGTACAGGGTCAGCAAAAAACAGGAAGGCCCTGGAGAAGATGGATTAACCACAGTGGCTGCAGCAATGGGCTCAAACATATCAACATTTATGAGGATAGCGCAGGACCAGGTAGTGTTTTGTTCTGTTGTACACAGGGTCGCTATGAATCAGAATGAACTCGAGGGTACCTAACAACAATAACAACAACAAAGCTGCAATAGTCTCCTACAGAATGACAATTGGTTCTTCTCAAGAACTCTGAGGACTTTCAAATAAAACTCCAATTGTAATTAAGTTTTTTGTTTTATGGTCGGTCAGTTCATATTTAGCTAAGTTAACATCTCTGAAACAGTTTTCATTAGGAAAAAAGTATGGAGGATATGTAGTTCAGCCTTAATGCCATCTAAATGAACTTTTAAAAGATTTCTAAGTGTTTCCAGATTTTTCTTTTGAGAAAATTTTACAAATAATTTTATATATTCGTAAAGCACATCTTTGAGCATTTGGAATTTTGCCAGGATGTCCCTCAAAATTCTTCTCTCATCTGAGCAGTTTATCCAAGAAAGTTGTAAATTTTCAGTGGCAATCATGTTAATTATTTGGACCTTTCATTGAAAGATTCAATTAACTCATATAATTAAAAATATCCACAAATAGAATTCACACTTCAATAACATACTTTTTTTTCCCACAGTGTTGAAAGAGTAGATTTTTTGTTTGTTTGTTTCAGAAAAACTGAAACTTCTGCCTCAATAAGCACATCAAAACTTATCCTCTTGAAAGCCAGCAAACTTGTTTGTGGTAGAGAAAATTTTTTGACGAAAATTTTTAAATGTGATGATTCAGAGATCTTCTGATAAGGTTAATGGGGTTTGTGGCTGTTGACAAAACTCATTTAAAGACTATAGGAAGAGTCTTTTCTCTAAGCGTATGAAGCTTCCCTTTTCTTGAAAGCAGAAAAATCAGAGGCATTATTAAACATCAGAGGGGCTCCATCTGTGGCATATGAAGATTTTCTTTTCAGAAAATTGAGTGGAGGATTTAATAATCGCAATAATTTCAAAGTAATATAAGCAAAACTGGTATCTTTGAGTTATCTGTACACACTGATATGAAAATATATCTGATTTTTTTGGTGAAAAATTTAGGGATAATGCTAATGCTTCTCTAATTTGTTGCCTATTTTCATTCTTGAAGGAAATGCTAAATATCAGGCAGATGTTAGTGAAAATAAAATGTCATCTTTTTTCCCTTTCGGGGAAACTTATCTGTGGATCTGTTAAGAGAACCATGGATCCCATATTAAGATTCCTAGGTCTGTTTAATAAATGATGAGTAAAAAAAAAAAAAAGGACTAACAACCTAAAATAAATGATCCTTGTTCTTGTTTTGTGCTGTCGAGTCAATTCCAACTCAAAGTGACCCTACAGGACAGAGTAGAACTGCTCCACAGTTTCCTAGGCTGTAATATTCACGGGAGCAGATCACCAGGTCTTTTCTCCTGCAGAGCAGCTGGTGAGTTCGAACTGCTGACCTTTTGGTTACCAGCAGAGCTCTTAACCATTGTGCCACCAGGGTTCCTCAAACAACCCTTAATTAGCATCATATATTAAAAAAATTCTGAAGATATCAATATATGTTTTATTGTAAAAATATATATACCATGTGAAGATATATTTTTAACATTTCAAAACAACTAGAACAATAAATTGAAGTACACTGTTATTGTGGAATGAGTAGAGCTTTTCTAAGCTTGACATGTAGCACAGAGGCCATTTAAGGAATTGATAGAAAAGATTTGACTATCCCTTTCAAGACTCAGGGGCCCTGGTGGCGCAGTGGTTAAGAGCTGGGCTGCTAATCAGAAGGCTGGCAGTTTGAATCTACCAGCTGCTCCTTGGAAACCCTATGGGGCAGTTCTGCTCTGCCCTATAGGTTCACTATGAGTTGGAATCAACTCGATGGCAATAAGTTTCTAGATTAAATTATTTTCTCCTTTGAATTTTTTGTTTATACTATGTGTTTTCTCTAATGAAGGCATGCTGATTAAAGGACCAATTCAGAATTTTTGGTATGCGTTATGGATTGTGATGCCCATTATCTGGGGTCAGTTGTGTCCCAGCAGACCCTGGACAATGTAAATCCTGCCAATACGAGTCAATGATAAAAATCAGTTTTTTTAATTTAATTTTATTTCTTGAAAATTTGCAAAACATGAGGTAAAACATGAAGGCACCTGGCAATGACTGCACAATCATTTTATTCTAGCCTCCTTCTTCTTGCCCTTTTTATTATTTTTCATGTAACTTTTTAAAACATGGTACAATGCATTCTTCCTTACTGTAAAAGCAGTACTTACAGCCCAAATAAATAAAGCCAAGGAATTTTTTTTATCTCAGGAACATTACTACTAGAATGCATTCTTCATTCATGCAAAAGCAGTACTAACAGCTAAGAAACAGAAGTAACTGCCCTGGACTATTGCAGAACTGCTCACAGCAGTGCATTCTACCTGCTACACGTGGAAGCAATGATTGGGCCTTAAGATTGAATGCAGGGTAAGAATAACTTATAGATGTTCCAGTCTCTTGAAAAGTACCACTGCAATGCATTATTCCTTATTGGAAAGATATTATTTACCGTTTAGAAGCTAGAAAAGCAGGGAGCCAGTAACACCTGAAAACAATGAATGGCATAAACGAGAAAATGGCCACTAAGACTGAATAAAGACTGACAGTAGCTTATTCTCATGATAAGTACATTCTCAGGAGAACATAGTAACTGGGAAACACAGAAAACAAAAAACCCCTTGCCCTCGGGTCAATTTTGACTCATAGTGACCCTGTAGGACAGAGCAGAACTGCCCCATAGAGTTCTAAGGAATGCCTGGCAGATTTGAACTGCTGACCTTTTGATTACCAGTCATAGCTCTTAACCACTATGCTACCAGGGTTTCCAACATAGAGAAGAGGCTTATCTTACAGAAATAAAGGCAAACCTGTCAAAAGGTTAGAAAATTCACGCATCAGGAGGCATCACCAAAGAGAATGCTCAGTCTACACAAAAATGAGGCTCCTACTCAGGAATTTTTAGTTTCGTGCATTTCAAAAGGCTCCCACCTTGAGGTTAAAGAAGTTAAAGTCAGGCTACCCTCTTTCCGAAGAACTCCAGAGGCATAAAAAAAGGGTAGGACGCCTCATGTCCCACGGGCCTTGAAAGGGCTATATAACAGGCTATTGAAAGAAAAAGTACAAAAAGCCAGTAAGAGGAGAAGCTTGAACTCTCCAATAACTAAAGAAATGAAAATTAAAACAGCAATTACATTATATTTTTTTGTTCACTGAATTGGTAAAAATGAATAAGATTGATGATGTCCAGCATTTTTGAAAGTATAGGAAATCTGCCATTTTCTCATGTAATTGTTGGGGTTGTAAACTTGTATAACCTTTTGAGGGTGAGAGGAGTGAGGTCAAAGGTAATATTTATCAATTTCAAATGTGTGTACTCTTTGAACCCAGCAATTCCAATTTTAAGAATCCAGTGGTATACCAAGGGTGGAGTAGTAGGAATGCTTCCCAGGATGCGAGCAATCAGGGAGTTTGTAGAGAATTTTAAAATAACAGTAAAATCAACCAAAATTTGGTCTAGTCTCAGTCAGGGCTTACTGCTCCATTGCCAACACCCATTCTTGGTCACTTTAAGATTCAATGCTACAGAAATAGTAGTTCAATACAGCATTATTTTTAATAATAAAGTGGGCACCAATTTAAGCAGCTATAGTAAATTATATATAGCACAACCATAATGTTCATTATTATTCGGCTCTTAGATCAGATGTATCTCTATATACTCCAATGGAAAGTGCTTCTGACCTATTGAATGAAAAAGACAAGTTACAGAATAGTTTGGGTCCTACTAAATTAAAAAAGTATATGTGTATGTATGTGACATATGTTTGTGTGTTTATGTGTGTGCTTAGAAAATTCTGAAAGAAACCATTGTTACTCCTGGAGGCAAGCCTTGAGCCAGAGTGAAAAGAAGACTGTATTATTTTTTTACTTAAAAAAAATTCACTAAAGATTTAAAATTTAAAATACAGAAAAGAAAGAATGAAGAAAAGAAGGAAGGAGTGGGAGGATGAAGGGAGAATATTCAAATACCCTGGGATTCAAATCTGTGCTCTATTATTAATAATTGTGAGCCTCAGTTTTTCTCAACTACAGAACAGGTAATAAAATAATTAGCAGAAAATCTTTTCAAATAGGACTTAAAGGATTGAATAAAAGTTTTGAGGAATGAGGATAGGATATTCTGGGGAAATACAGTTGTCTTCTTTATCTCCCCTGGCAGACTCCCTGTCTATCTGGCTGCAATAACATACTATCTTAATTACAATTTGTGTTGATTCTTGATGTGTTAAGACAATTCCCCCTATTGTATTTTTCTTCTTCGGGAATGTCTTGGCTATTCTTGGCCCATTGCTCTTCCATATGAATTTCAATAACAACTGGTCAATTTTCATAAAAATCTCTGTTGAAATTTTATTAGAATTACATTGACACTATAGATAAATTTGGGTAGAATTAATATCTTTATATTATTGAATCTCCCTATCCATTAACCATAGGAAGACACCGTTAGAACTTACCAATATCTGTGTTATCATCCTCTTCTTCCTGGGCATACACCTAGCTACACTTTTCAGCCTCCTCTAATTTAGGTGTGAGCCATGTGACTGAGCCTGGCCAACAGAAAGTGAGAAGAAGTGAAATATGCCTATTTCCTGGACTATCCTGTAAAAATTTCCCACATGTGATACTCACTTTCTTTCCCCATCCAACCACTCAATGGAGAAAACTACAAGAACCAAGACGCAGGTAGAGTTACCTAGGTAGAATGGTCTAGGTATCTGAATAATGTAATGAATTTGAGCAACTCCCTACAAATGGTAAGCACTGAACTATAAAGTGAGAATTTTTATTAGGCTAAATCATGGAGATTGGGGATAGGGAGCTCTTTGTTACAGAACCTAGCCCTATGTACTCTAGCCAATTTATTTATCTATTTTTGAATATTTCTCAATAAAGTTCTATAATTTTATTCTTCAAGTTTTTGCACATTTTTATTAGATTTTTTTTCCCTCAGGTACTTTAAGTATATTCAGCTTCTATGAATGAAAGATTGAGGGAGGAAGCTAAATCCTCTTGAGGAATGATCCTGTAATGATAAATATTTCCCAGGTGGCAACATTTAACCAACAGATGTAAGATAGATACAATTACCTTAATGGGCAGCAAATTGGGGATAGCAGCTGGGGTGCCTTGATTTTCAGAAACTTATAGTAATGACTAATAGATCATAGTGGTCCTACAAGCAAGATTTGTGTGCTGCTGACTGGGATGTTAAATTTGATAACAACAACAACAACAAAAGACTAGGGGTTATTAGAAAGCTGGTGTCAGCTACCAAGAAGCCCTGGTGGCACAGTGGTTAAAGTGCTTGGCTGTGAACCAAAGGGTCGATGGTTTGAACCCACCAGCTGTTCCACAGGAGAGAGATGTGGCAATCTGCTTCTGTAAAGATTACAGCCTTGGAAACCCTATGTGGCAATTCTACTCTGTCATATAGGGTTGCTATGAGTCGGAATCGACTCAGTGGCAATGGGTTTGGTCAGCTACGACAGTGGAAAATCTTGATCTTTCACCCATTCTCTAGATATAGGTCAGTTCTCAGATATATGACACAGTATATATAGTAAATATTCCCTCAATCCTTCTTCGAAGAGACCTGTGGCTATGAAAGTATCTGTGCGCTAGGAAAAGGAGGAATACCCAGATTTTTTAAATGGCAGTTTTATATAGGGCCAGAGTTATGCCATTCTCTTACAATGGGAACTTACGGATAAATGGTGATGGAGTCCTAATCTAAATCTACTTCACAGTGGGGCCAATGATTCCTTTGACCCATCTGGTGGTTATTTCCCCAGTTCATGAGTGCATAGTTGTGATGAATATAAATATCAGCTGGCAAAACTCTTACTTTAATTCCCTGACATGTGAAGTAAAACCATTATAGCAGGAAGGACTAAATAGAAAACTCTGAAATTATACCTGCCCAAGAATTACCTCTTGCCAACAATGTAAATCACAAGCAACACTAAAATAACAATCTAAAGAGATCAGCACTCTAGTATGGTGGCATTATTATCTCATTTAATTGCTGAAGCCAGTTGGGTGATGGCAAATGGAAATGGACTACTACAGACATAACTGATTGATAATTTCAATTGCAGCTGCTGTGACATTTGTAGTATCTTTATTGGGACAGATCAAGACAGACTGTGGTATATGGTACTTGGTATGTGGTTATCTATCTTGGTGAATGAGTTATTTTTCAATACGATGAGCGAAGAGAATCAAAAGCTGTTTGCTTTTACTTGGGAAGGACAGTAATACACATTCATGGTTTTCCTTCAGACCCTGCTAAATCCCCTACTCTCTGTCAGAATATTGTCTGCAGGGAGCTTGATAACTTTGACATTCTGTAAAATATACAGTACGTTGTGTTTATATTACCATACTAATCTGACTTGAAGAACAAGAAGTGTAGAGTAGAGTACTCTTTTCATGCCAAAAGTGGAAAATAAGATCTAAGAAGATTCAGCAGCCTGATACATTGGTGAAATCTTTAGGAATTCAATGGTCAATGCCAGAATATCCCCTCTACAAAATGGTACAACCCTTTTGGAAAACAATATGGTACTTTCTTAAAAAGCTAGAAATAGAAATACCGTATGATACAGCAATCCCATTCCCAGGAATATATCCTAGAGAAATAAGAGCTGTCATACTAATAGACATATGCACACCCATGTTCATTGCAGCATTGTTCACAATAGCAACAAGATGGAAACAACCTAGGTGTCCAGTTATGGTGCATACACACAATGGAATACTATGCAACAATAAAGAACAATGATGAACCTGCGAAGGATCTCACAACATGGATAAATCTGGAGAGCATTATATGGAGTGAAATAAGTCAATCACAAGGACAAATATTGTATGAGATCACTACTATAAAAACTCACGAAAAGATTTACACACAAAAAGAAACAATCTTTGATGATTACGAGGGAGGGGAGAGGTGGGGAGGGAAAAACACTAAATACACAATAGATAAATGGTAACTTTGGTGAAGGGTAAAACAGTACACAACACTTGGGAAGCCAACACAAATTGTCCAAGGCAAGGTCATGGAAGCTCCACAGACACATCCAAACTACCCAAGGGACCAAATTACTGGGCTGAGGGCTGTGGAGACCATGGTCTCAGGGAACATCTAGCTCAATTAGCATAACATAGTTTATAAAGAAAATGTTCTACATTCTACATTGCTGAGTAGCATCTGGGGTCTTAAAACCTTGTGAGCAGCCATCTAAAATACTCCACTGATCTCACCCCTTTAGGAACAAGGAAAATGAAGAAAACCAAAGACACAAGGGAAAGATTGTTCCAAAGGACTAATGGACTATAGGTACCATAGCCTCCACCAGACTGAGTCCAGCACAACTAGATGGTGCCTGGCTACCACCACTGACTGCTCTGACAAGGATCACAATAGAGGGTCCCGGGCAGGGCTGGAGAAAAATATAGAACAAAATTCTAACTCACACACACACACAAAAACCAGACTTACTGGTCTGACAGACTGGAGAAACCCCAAGAATACAGACCCTGGACACCCTTTTAGTTCAGTAATGAAGTTGCTGAGATTCACCCTTCAGCCAAGGATTAGACAGGCCCATAAAACAAAATGAGACTAAGTGGACACACCAGCTCAGGAGCAAGGATGAAAAGGCAGGAGGGGACAGGAAAGCTGGTAATGGGGAACCTAAGGTCGAGAAGGAGAGACTGTTAATATGTCATGGGGGTGGCAACCAATGTCACAAAACAATATGCATATTAATTGTTTAATGAGAAACTAGTTTGCTCTGTAAACTTTCATCTGAAGTACAATTTAAAAAAAAAAGAATATCGCCTCTAAAGTAAATGACATCTTGTTACACCTTTTATCCCCTACCACTAAGATAGAGCCACAGTGCTTGGTGAGGCATATATCACACTTGTGGATATTACTCAAATGCTTTTCTTGAGTTATTGAATAAGCTTGAAGTTTTAAGTGGGCTCCGCAACAGGTCTGCGCTGTGTTGCAAGCTACCCTGCTACTCTGGCTATATTGCCAGCAGATCCAATGGTGCTAGAGGTATCTATAGTGGATATAACTACTATGTGCTCTTTGGCAGCCCCAAAAGCAGAATCACATCATAGGTGCTAGAAGGCTATGTCTTCTTTGGTAGAGAACTAATAGCTATTTGAAAAGCAAATCCTGGTGTCCTATTGGTCCCAAATAAGTAAAGAGCATCTAATCGTGAGACATCAACTGACTGAAAATTAAACTTTTGATCAAATTGTCGGACCCAACAAGTCATTAGTTGGGTCAGTGCAGCAGCAATCCATGATAAATGAAAATGGTACATTTGCAATCAGGCATAAGTAGATCCAGAAGGCATCAATAAGAGATGTGAATACATGGTACAGATATCCATGTTTTAGTGAACTTGTTCCCTCAACTCATGGTATTGTGGGGGTCCCTATGACCAGCTCTGCCTGGATCATAGATGGGTCAGGTTAATATTTTGGTGTGAACTAAAAGTGGACTGTTGCTCAACTAGAGTTTCATTCAGGGGAGGCTCTAGAGGACAGTGGTGGTAGAAAATCCATTAAGTGGGCAGGGCTGCAAGCAATATACTCAGTTGTTCACTTATATTGATGGGAGAAATGACCTGAGTTACGGATATACACAAAATCCTGGGTGTTGTTGATTGGCTTAGCTGATTGGATAGAGACCTGGAAAAGGCAAGATTAAAAGAGCTGTTGTGGTTAGTTGCTGTTGAGTTGATTCTGACTTATGGCAACCCCATGTGTGAAGAGTAGAACTACTCCACAGGGTTTTCAAGGCTGTGACCTTTTGGAAGCAAATTTCCCAGCTGTCTTCTGCGGCACCTCTAGGTAGGTTCAAACCATGAACCTACTTTCAGCTAGTAGTCAAGTGCTTAACCATTTATGACACCCAGGAACTCCTAAAAAATAGCAGAGAGGGGAGGAAACAAGATAGTCGACTAGACAGACACACCATACCATCTCTCTACAGCAAAGACCTGAGAAACCAAGTGAAACAGATGCAGATAACAATCTTGGGACTCTGAACATCAAAAAGGAGGGATAAAGAATTGAATCCAATACCAACTTTATGAAAAAATCGAATGAACACAGCGAAAGAGGAGAGAAATGGAGTGGAGGGGCTCTGCCAACCATCCAGGCTCAACATGGCCGTCTTAAGACAAAGCCAGCAGCAACCCCAGGTAAGGAGCAGCGGAAGGCAACTTTACGGAATGCCTACAAGAGACAGTGAAACTATGTAAACATGCTGGAGAGAAACTGAGTGGATCATGATCCAAATCTAAAGCAGGGAAACACAAAAAGGAGCGTGAGAATTCCAGAGATCCTTCCATCCACAGAGCAGGGAGGGAGCTAGGATTCAGGGTCAAGGATACTTACAAGTGGTGGTCCCCGACCTTTGGGGTGAGTGACACGCATGACGCGGTGGAACAGTGGAGTATCAGTGGGAGGTCCCCCACCTGACTGAACCCCTGGCAGCACCCCCGCCTCGCACTTGGTTGGGGGCAGGTCCTGACTGCTGGCTGTAGTGGACAGGAAGTGCCCAGGCACCAACATCTGACAGCCAAGGGGTGCACCTCCCTTCCCCCCACCTTTCTGATTGGAAGCTGTGGAGGGTCCCATATATCAGCCACTTCACCTGACCAGAGATCATAATACAAGCCCCGCACTCCCCCCTAACCCAGCCTCATCCACCACCACCCCTACTCACCCAAAGAGCAGTAGTAAGCTCACTCCCCTGCACTCACTGGCCTGCCTGCCACTCCCACCCCCAACTCAGCAAGCAGTGGTGACCGTGCAACCACACCTGTGCCTGCCTACCACCCAATCCTTCCTGAACTACCGAGCGGTACCACTGCACAACTGCACATGTGCCCGCCCTCCCCCCACCCACCACCCCCAACATGGTGAGCGGCAGCAACTGTGCAACCAACTGAGAGCATGCCTGCCTGCCAACCACTCCCTCCCCCCCAAAACTGGGGAGTAGCAGTGTTGCATGACCATGAGTGCGCCTGCCCACAACCCACCCTCCTAGACCTGGCAAGTGCTGGCAACCAAGCACCCACATGTGCACATGCCCATCACACACTCCCCCACACAACTGGTGAGCGGTGATTATCGTACCCCCCAATCCCCCATCACACCCACCACACCTACCCCACCATCCACTCAACAAGTACCACTGCCTGCTCCTGCTCCACTGGATCGATGACAGATGGCGGCCAATGCCCACCCAGCCTGCCCTCAGATGCCCTGCACCACCAGTGAATAGAAACCCATGTTCACACTCACACCTGCTCCCCAATCCACCCAGAAACAGGGGGTGAGCACCCCAGTGCTGCCAGACTAGTAACCAGAGTAGCATGCCCACCCTGCTCGAACAGAAACATCAAAACAAAACAAGAAATCAGGACTAAGCAAACAAACACACAATAAATAAATAAATATAAGAACACCTTAATGCCTCAGAGACAACAGGCAGTATCAAATCACAGAAAGAAGTAGGACAAGATAGCTCAAATAAGTGACTAAAATAAAGGGCCAGAAAACCTTTCTGAGGAAGAAATGTAATGAAGCTACCTGATGAGAAATTCAAAAGACTTATATATAGGATCTTCAAAGAAACCAAGTAAATCACAGACAAAATCAAGGAAAAGTCATATAAAACTCTAGAAGAATTCAGGAAAACAACACAAGAACAAAAATGGCAAAATATATAGACAATTAGAAAACATAAAAAACAGCAATTAGAAACCCAGAAGATTAACAAGAAGATCTCAGAAATGGATAACTCAATGGAAGGATACAGAATTGAGTCAATGGAAGACAGAATCAGTGAAATAGAAGACAAATCCCTTGATACTAATTTGTCTCAGGAACATTCAGAAAAAAGAATGAAGAAAGCCTAAGAGTTATGTGGGACACTATTAAGAGTAATAATTTACATGTGATAGGAGTTCCAGAACAGAAGGAGACAAAAAAAAAAGGATAGAGAAAATTTTTGAAGATTTGCTAGCAGAAAACTTCCTAATATCATGAAAGAAGAGAACATATCCATCCAAGAAGCTCAACGAACCTCATACAGCATCGACTCCAAAAAGAGTCACTAAGACATATAATAAACAAACTTTCCAAAACCAAAGATAAAGAAAGAATCCTGTGAGCAGCTCAGGAAAAATGAATTGTCACCTACAAAGTGGAACCAATAAGCCTAAGCTTTGATTTCTTGGCAGAAACCATATTAGTAAGAAGGCAATGGGATGACATATACAAAACCCAGAAAGAAAAAATTGCCAACCAAGAATTATATATCCAGCAAAACTGTCTCTCAGATACGATAGTGAAACTAGGACATTTCCAGATAAATAGAAACTAAGGAAATTTGTAAAAAACCAGACCACTCACAAGAAATATTAAAGGGAGCCCTTCAGACAGAGAACCAACAATATCAGACAACAAGCTGAGATTAAGACACATGACAACATCACCCAGACACCTACCAAGACAAAGAATTCTCAAAAATAAAATAAACCTATAAGACTGAAAATAGGGAACCAGAGACATTAATCTGTAAGACAGGAAAACTTCAAAATCAAAAGGGGGGAATAAATAGTGTAACTACAGAACTTTCATATGGAGAGAAAGTTAAGGCAATATGAAGATATAACAGACTTTTTAAATTTAGGAAGATAAATGTAAAGTTCAAGGTAAGCACAATGAAAATTAATAAACTTACTCACTAAATTAAAAAGGAAAACTATACTCAGTAAATACAAAATCAACAACAATGAAGGAAATTTAAATCCATAAACAAAAAGAACTCAGTACAGAAAAGTAAGTGGAACAAAGAACCTGTCAACACCACACAAGAAAAGCACAACAAAAAGATAATGGTAAATTCATACCTATTGATAGTCACACTGAAGGTAAATGGGTTAAATGCACCAGTCAAGAGACAGAGAGTAACAGAATGGATAAAAAAACACGATGCATCAATATGTTGCCTACAGGAGTCACACCTTAGACACAAAGATAAAAATAAGCTAAAAATCAAAGAATGGAAAAAATATATCAAGCAAGCAGGAACCAAAAAAGAGCAGGAGTGGCAATATTAATTTATGATAAAATATACTTTAAAGAAAATTACACCATAAGAGACAAGCAAGGGCAGGATATAATGATTACAGGGTCAATCCACCAAGAGGACATAACCATAATATATATTTATGCACCCGCCAACAGAGCTCCAAAATACATAAGACAAATTCTAAAAAAATTGAAATGAGAAATAGAGAATTCCACAATAATAGTAGGAGACATTAACACTTCACTTTCAAGGAAGGACAGAACAGCTAGAAAGAAACTCAACAAAGATACAGAAGATCTAAGCATCACAATCAAGCAACTTTACTCATAGACATATACAGAACATTCCACCCGACAGTAGCACAGTAGATATTCTTCTCCAACACACATGGATCATTCTCCAGAATAAACCATAATCTAGGCAACAAGCAAGCTTCAATAAATTAAAAAATATCAAGATAATACAAAGGATCTTCTCAGATGCAATGGTATAAAATTAGAAATCAATAACAGGAAGAACAAGGGAAAAAATCAAATACATAGAAACTGAATAACACCTTGCTTAAAAACCACTGAGTAATAGAAGAAATTACAAATGAAATTAAAAAACTCTTAGAATCAAACAAGAATGAAAACACAACATATCAAAATCTTTGGGATACAGCAAAAGCAGTGCTCAGAGATCAATTTATAGCAATAAAAACACACCTCAAAAAAGAAAAAAGGGCCAAAATCAATACCTTAACCCTACAACTCAAAAAAATATAAAAAGAACAGCAAAGGAGCACAAAGTCACCAGAAGAAAGGAAATAATAAAGACTAGAGCAGAAATAAACAAATCAGAAAACAGAAAAACAATTGAAAGAATCAACAAGACTAGAAGTTGGTTCTTAGAAAAGATTAATAAAATTGGTAAACCACTGGCCAAATTGACAAAAGAAAAAGAGAAGATGTAAATAATCCAAATAAGAAATGAGATGAGTTAATGTAAATAAAGATTAATGAACATTTAAAAAAATCCAATATAAGACTATCCAATCAACCTAAACTACATTTTTTCTTCTAAACAGACACCCATACTTCTTTGATGAAGGTATAGAAAAACATTTAACCTCCGGCTGGGTGTCTGTAATGGACACTAATCATCTTGTGGATATGGATATGGGTGCTTTCTCTTCAAAGTGGCACTCTAGGCCATCATTGTGGATTAGAATCACTGTGAGGGTTCTTGTCACAATGAAGTCCAGAGCTTCTGGCCAGAGACCTGTTCTTGTAGCGTTAGGAGAACAAAGGGACAGAACCCTGCAGCAGAATTAAGTGCCATCAAGCTCTGAATGACTGGGATTTTTATATTTAGCAAACCCTTATATGTTGGTCAGGAGTCCCTGGGTGGTGCAAACGGTTAAGTGCTTGAATACTAGCCAAAAGTTTGGCAGTTCAAACCTACCCAGATGTGCCTCAGAAGACAGGTCTAGCGATATGTACTTCCAAAAGGTCTCAGCCTTGAAAACCTTAAGGGGCAGTTCTACTCAGCACACGTGGAGTTGCCACGAGCTGGAATCGACTCAAAGCATTTAACAAAAATAACAATATGTTAGTCCAAAACATGGTAGAACACATGTGACTTTGCTACACTCAGTCATCTGCTTGTAAATTTTACATATATGCAAAAAAAATCCACCCTAATATGTCCGTCCTGTTAAGAGCAGTCATTGGAGTGGAAACAACTCTTACATGTTGGCATTGATAATGTAATGAGGACAGACAGCCAATGATAGTCAACGACAGCCAGTTAAGTTCTATACTCAGGAAATACACCCATACGCTATGTGGGTAGGCTTTGTCTTGTACAGTAGGTTTCTAGGTACATTTGCCTTTCTCTTGTCTCTCTTTTAAGCTCTTGATGGGTGTGAGACATGTTATGTGCCTCCATAGGTATCTACTCTGAGCATAATCTTATGCTCAGGTCCAGAATTGGGGTGGGGAGAAGAAGTAGGAAGGCTAACTTTGACCTAAGGTCTAAATTGCATTCTACAATCTAGCTTTACCACAGCAAAGATGCATTTTAACCCACATCTAACTAGCTGTGTTCATTCTCAAGTTGTATCAAGAGAAGAGAGAAGTAGTTAACACTGTTTTAACTCCATCATCAGGTATAGGTGAGGTTTAGCACCTTGCAACAAGATTTGAAGCCAGTTCTCAGAATTGGGCATTATTTCATGGTTAGACTGACAGGATAATTCGTGACCCTAAAGTTAGTAAAATGCCATTCACATGACTGAGTTTACTTTTAAAGCCTTCAGATAGTGATAAAACTTGGGATGGTAGTCAGGTGACCCGATGTTATAGAAACGAGCAATGCATAGTCTTGAAATTGATTTAGGCCTAGAAGATAGGAAGATGCACTAGTTTATTAGACTTATTATACCATCATTTACATAATGTATAATCCTCTTATAAATTTTTTTTTTTTTTGCTTATTTTTTGAAGATTTTTGTCTATAAAGAACTTCCATGAGGGGTATCCCTGGGTAACTTCCTCCTACTTCTTTCTTAGTATATAACATGGACAGCTTGAGAAGAACTAGTCCATGACACAAAGTTATGTAAATTATAATTATAGTTTAGTAATTTTCTTATGTAAGGACTACAATGGTTAATGATTAATGATCATTAAGCAGGAATGGATTAACCAGTAAGCATCGTACTACGGTTTACAGTAAGCAAGTTACATGGGCTTAATTGCGTTTAGTCACTAATCTGCAGTGAACGATTTCACAATGGTTTCACCATGTCCAAGATAAAAAACAGGTGAAATTGTGCACTACAGATTAGTAAGTAAATACAAGTAAGCCTGTGTGTACCTTGCTTACTGGGTAATCCATCCCTGTTATTAAGTAATTAATGATCTTTCAGATATTCCCTTGCTCTCTCTGTACAGTTATTGTCTTGGGGCAAAATGTTCTGTAAATTATCCTGAGTTACTAGGTTGCAGGATTCTAGGTGTACAGGATTTAACCATCTCTAGGGATTATATGGGAAAATTAGGGAGCTTTACTGTGTGTTAAAAGGGGGTCTAAAAAAAAAAAACCAAACCAAATCCGTTGCTGTCGAGTTGATTCTGACTCACAGCGACCCTAAAAGGGGGTCCAGGCAGGCTAATTTGAGAGGAAAGAGCTATCTTGCGTTCATTTCTATTGTTGATCTTTTCTAATCTTCAATTTAAAAAAAGAAAAAAGAAAATAAGTACTTGAGAAATTTTGCGTATTCTAGGAAAAAATCTCAAATGCCAAAAATTAAGCAAGATCCTTTGTCTTCACTAAATGATGATTAAATGATGCTGCTGCTCACAAATCACTTGCCAACTATGAAGCTTAAGAGCAGTTGGGGTATCCTGACTGGAGAATCCTTGAATGCTCACTCTGCAACTGGATTATGTATCTCAGGTCAGGATCTGTGCCCACCGTTATGTCCCCAAGCCTAGCCTGGTGTCTGAAACATTGAAAGAAATCAATAAATTACAATGGAATGTGCAGCTGCACACACATGTATATCCAGATTCTTCTCCACAAATATTTAAAGAAGCTAGAAAAAGAATAAGGATGTGGGTGGGGTGTTTACTGAATTTTTCTGGAAAAACATTAGGTGCTTTGAATAATAAGTTATTGAATATTATTATAGGTATGTAGCAAAATTTTCCTATTGTGTATGTTCATTACTTTTATGAATTCAAAATCATCTTATTTTTGATTATTATTATTTCCAATGAATATTTTTATTCACCCTCCCACATGAATAAATTCTTTTTTGTAGCCCTTGATTTTTCTGGAATCATTAATATTTAATTATAATTAATTAATTGTAAATCAATTACAAATCACTAATACTTTTCTGTGTTTTGAAAAGTTATGTAGTTTCCCATTGTCATTACTTATTTTCTGTTATTGATGAAGTTTATGTAAGAAAGGCGACTCAGAAACTCCCAGTTGTCAAACCATAGGGCTTTATCAAGATTGACCAATGAACGTACATTTATGTGTTTTAAGTTAAAAGTAAGAGGTGTGGTCCCCATTATAAAAACTTTTAATTAATTACTGAGCTCAAGTGCACCGGATGAAAGGGATTCTTCATGTAATTTCTTAAAGCAGCTACAAAGTAGAACTTGTTGCTTATCTCTCTCTGGGACGCCACTTTTTTCATAAAACTGTTAAGTGTTTAAACTAGCGTTGTCAATACTGGATAAAATAATGTTTCTGGAGTGGACTAGCCTTGTGATCCCGCAGTGAAAGCACTTTTCTTTCTTTAAGATTTGTTTAATCATATGGATTGTGAAGACCGGTGGGGTGAGAATGGGGAGGAATTCAGGTGTAACAAAAGAGGGATGAATAGGATATTCCTTTTTTTTTTCTTCCTCAAAGTGGTTTGGTTAATAGCTTCTGCACCATGTTGTTTAAACTACCTGCACCCCTTCACAAATAGGCATTTGATAGTTAATTGGGTTCTTGGCAGTGTGTCCCCCCTCCCAATTTCTTCACCCCTACCTACCACCCTGAACACCATGAACTTTGGGCTGGATGGACAATTTTTCAGGGTAGCCTGCTCCCAAAGAGACGGGGTTTAGTTGTATGTGTTCACCATTAGCCACAGGTCTTTCCATCACCACCTTCTTCCACGTACTCTTCCCAATAAGCCACTGTGTTTATGTGACCCTTCCCCCTCATATGAACCCTTTGATAATGACATACTATTAAAGAGTCCCCTTCTCAGATTTTCTATATGCAACAATTATTCTACAACTCTGATAACTGCCATTATGTTTTAAAATCTGGCAGGATGTGTCGTGAACACCATTTACCTTTTTTTTTCCTTCCAGACGAATTTCATCGTCATACCAACACTGTTCTAATATTGTTATAAAAACCCTGCATGTTAGTTTCTCACACATCTCTTCTATCATTTGGTTTTTCCCAACAGCTCTCTTCCGTGTGTATTTTTTTCTTCTAATGTTTTATAATTTTCTATTAATAAACCTCAAATATGCAAAGTAAAATTGGTATATAACAATAAAGTTTGTTATTGCCTTATGTTTGCAGAGTCACTATTAATTGTATGGCTTTATTTTATAGTATATGTCAAAGTTTTGCAGCTGGGGTAATTGAGTTGATTTTTTGGAGTATTCCAAGTATACAACGGCATTGCTCCATCCCCAGAGTATCCTGTGTGTCTGGGTATATAATCGATACTGGGTGGCTTGATGATGTGTCTTTTAAACCATCCCCCACCCTCCACCTTCCTGTCAGACCCCACTCTCTACCTTCCCCAGTCCCCACTCTACCCTTCCCCCCAGTCTCTACCCTCCCCTCCCAGCCCCCACCCTCCTGAACCCTTCACACTCAGCTCCGATCTTTCTCACCCTCCATCCTCTCCAGCCTCTAGCTCCCACCCTCTTGACCCCTCATTTTCCAGTTCCCACCCTCTTCATCCCCCCCACCTTCCACTCTCTTCATCCCCACCACCTCCCAGTTCCCACTGTCTCCACCCCCTATCTCCTATCCTTTTCACCCCCCATGTCCCGTCTTCTTCACCCCCTCATCCCCCACCTCCCATCCTCCTCATTCCCCCAACCCCCATCTCCCATCCTACCCACTCCTCCACCCAGTTCCCTTGATGCCGGTGGACGCAAATGATCAGGACACAGTTTGCACTTAACCACTAAATCTTTATTGAATTTTTATTATATCATAACACAATACAATTATTAGTAAGTAGAGAGAAATATTGATTAAAAAGAATACAGCAATAAAAAGAGCACAATTTGAAGGGGGTAGGGATAGGGAGATAAGACAGGGGTAGGGTAGGAGGCAAAGGGGTAGGGTAGGAGGTAAAGGGGTAGGGAGAAAAGGCAGGGGTGAGGAGGAGGGCTACTGATAGGAGCAAAAACAAAGATTCTTATTTATCACTTCCATGAATAATTACCATCCGTCATTATCAATGTCATTCTAGCAACAATTTCTCAAGGGCACCAATCCACGCTGTGACTTTCTTTCTAAAACGTTTGCTCACAACCTCGATTGCTGGAGTTAATATCCAGGGCAAAGAGGTCTCTATTAATTTCTTTATCCAATCACCTTTTAACTTTCTTTCACTAGGTTTTTTTACCATGTCCAATTAGTCCTAAGTAGGTTGATCTCCCCACGGTTCCCTCTGCATTCACTTGAAATCTTTATGGGTAACAATTACAGGGTAAAGGGTCACATATAGATACACAAGTCTAATTATAGAGATACCTAATACATAATATAATATTCTAACTTTCTAATTAATCCCACCCACTTAAGATTACTTAATAGTCCCTCCCATCACTAAAGTACTTATGATTATATATAATATCCCCTATTACTTAAACTGATTACACAAAGAAATAATAAACAATGCAAGTTTCCACAGACCTTTTTGATAGCGTTCTACAATCTCAAACAACAAAGAACTCTCTATCCCACCAGATGTGTCCTCTCTTTAAATGCAGCATGGTTCCTCTCAGGGTTCTTCATTTCTGCCCAGGTCTTTCCAGGAAGGTGTTCTCTGTTGCCAATCTTGAACGGTATCTGATGTGAGATGTCTGTGGTGGATGACAACCGGATCAATTCAGGAGCGTGAGGTACCTGCAAACTTAAAACAGAAATCCAGACTGCACCATATAGATGTGCCCTTCTTATTCTGTAAGCCACACATGATTTAATCAAACTAAATCCTCAATTTTCCAGCATCTAACACAAATACCTCATTGCTCAAACTAAACTGACCCTTCATAAATGTATGTAAAACTTTCTGTTTCAATATCCTAGCATGATGACCTTAGCTAGCTCTCTCCAGGCTTACCTAACAATGGGAGCTGTCATATCTTCTTTCTCCTTCTTGGTTTCATTAATTAACGATGAAAATGTAGGCCAACAGTCAATCAATTTTGCCAGTTTGTTTCAAAGAACCAACTACTGGTTTTGCTTAGTAATTCTGATGTTTTGATTTCTCTCTTTTATGCTTTTATTTTGCTCCCTTTTAAAACTTCTTTAGATAGAGATTAAATTCCTTTGCTTTTTTCTTTCTTATGAAAAAAGGCATTTTGTTGGGAAATGCCAAAAATTTTTTTTAAACAATCCAATTAACTTAAAGTGATAAGTAACTTAATTTGATCAATAAATCAATTGAATGAAAGGAAACTTATTCAAATTGAGATACTAAAGTACAAGAAATTTAAGATTACTTATCCTTAACATCTACATTAATAGAGTATGTATCGCAATAGAGCATAGTACACACTGCCAAGAAGTAAGTCACAAGCTTTAGAAAACAGCCAAACTTGCATCAGGGACTTCGTCAGTGAGTTGTGAACCCACACCAGCATGCTCTCCCTGACCATTTTTGTTGCTGATCAGACTTTTGCTTTCTGTGGTGGCAAATGTCCATGTGCACATGCCAGGGCTACAGACAATGGCCCGTTTCTAGGCCCTCTGCAGCTTGAAGATCAATTGACAACTGTAAATTTGACACAGAACAATGTGATTTCAAATGTATGGAGGATGGATTGGTATCCGAGGTAAACTGAAGTGTCGCTTCAAAAGAGTCCAGAAGCACAAATGCACCATTTTCAAAGTAATTACACTAAAACACAAGCGACTGACAAGCTTTCAAAGAAAAAAAAATGTTGTTTTGGATCAAATAAGTAGCTAATTAGGTATCTTCCTTGAAATTGTATGTCCTTTTGTGTGATTTTTAGAAATCCAATCAATAAAACTGAAATGATGTTAAAATTGAAGAATGAACAGGATGAATATACTCCAGTTTGTAGGAGCCTCTCATTCACAGTGTTGTAAAAGAAGTTCACAGTAAAGAAACATTTTATACTACGTTACTTATCATTGTCACTAAAATCAAATGGTACTTTGCTATTCAATGGAAATAAATTTTGAAAGTACAGTCACCATTTTTAAACACTGTGAAAGGATACTACTAACCTACAGCTAAAAATTTTAAGTATTTTAACATGCAAGAATAAGGGTAGGTAATAATGAAAAAGTGAAAGATGATGCTGATGGAAAACGAAACTTCACCATTAGACTCCACTTCATGTTAGACAATTTGAAATATACATCATGTTGTTTTCTACTGCTCAAACTGTGTTTTGGCAATTGGAGATTTGTGTGTTGAAGCACATGCTCCTTGAAGCCTGCCTCTTTCTTCTCCGTGCGTGGCCGCAAAATGGAGTCTTAGCAACCAAGGCAGGACGGACGACACAAATCCTGCAGTAGGGTTAATGGCAGTAGTAAAGGATTAAACAGAAAGAGAGAAGTTAGACAAACAGTTCAAGGTAGTAGCAAGGGACCAGGCTAAAGGAAGTCAGGCAGTCCCAGGTTAGAACAAAGCAGCCAAAGTGATACCAGAAGGTATCACTGGATTGAGGACAACATTGTGTTGTCTGTAGCTTTGAGATGGTTTTAGAGGCCTTTCATCCACTGGCAGCTTAATGCTGGTTCCGTCTCCCGGAGGGGCCCTTTTCCATTAAGTGGACTCCGATTCCTTTGCAGTGGTTATCCATCTAGACCTGGAAGAAAGGTCAGGTCATGCAGCTGGATTTGAAATTCATCAAAGAAGTCCATATCCTTCAGACAGTGTCAAGTGCCCTAACCTACTCTTCTTCAGAGATCCCTCCCAGGCATAGGAGTGTGGGCCTGGGTACTAAAATCATTTCCCCTCTCTAAGCATCCAAGTGCTATAATCCAATGAAGGGACTGATGATGAAATGCCCAGATACATATGAGGGCAGAGACGTGGACAAATGCTTTCAAGACTTTCAGGTGGTAGCTTTTCCAGCCAATTAACAATGCTCAGGAACAATCTTTCTGTACCATCAGGACAAGTTGGTAACATTAACTCAGTCTCTTTTAAGAGTTGGGTATGGGATTTAGGAGTCCTTTTGACTTGTTACTCTTAGCCCTGGCACATGGTGGAGAGATGGTCACAACATTTCACAAATATCTAACACACCTGGAGCCACCAATAGTCTCTGGTCACCAGGTTCAATGTTTTGTGGGAGCCATTACTGGCGTGACGATGGCAAGGTGTTGTGAGAAAGCCAGAGTTCTTGGGTACATGTGATTTGCACCAGGATGTGAAGGCACACCCTTACCATGCAATAATCCGTCTGAGAGGGCACTTCTTTCTCAGGCCTGAGGTGTGACGTGTGGCAGGGTTTTGCCTGCTCCTGGGAGAACTGGTCGAGTTGCTGCTCCTTGAGAATTAACGGAACCATGAAAGTGGAGTTTGAAGATGGTGAAGATTCTAAGGGTGCAGCAAGAGGATCATGGAAGTCGTTTCACACTGCACCAATAATTGTGGCCTCCTTGATAAGGCGCCGATCCTCCAGAAATGTGTGGAGAGTACCAAGACTGCAAGAAAAGTCACGTCCTCTTCCTCTTTTTCTCCCCCCCTCCATAAAGAAAACAGCTTTTCCTGTGTTTGCATCAGCTTCTCTGTAAATGTTTAACAGGACTCTGGTAGCCTACAATTCAGATGGTGACAAAGAGGTTTCAGCAAGTAAAATCCAGGCTGGCTTCCAGGATTCGCTGGAAAGTAAACTTTTTAAAAGTATTTTAGTGAGCTTGGCAGTCAAGGTGGAAAACTGGGAGATACTTTGTTGGTAAATGTTCTGTTGCTCCCAGAAAATACCGAAGGTCTTTTGGTGCTTTAGGGTGTGTGCCAGTCCAGGTGGCCTTGACCTTCTGTAGCTGTCTCAGAGAAGATGTGCCTCAAGTTTGGCCTGAAGCTACCATAGTCCAATTTAGCACACAGTCAGTGGTTGAGAAGCTGAAGAGGAATAAATCTTGAGGGTGGAGATTCTGAAGGACATGACGGGTATTTACATGGTGCTGTAAGATGGTGGCGGAGGCGGCGGTGGTGGCGGCGGCGGGTACTGAGGTACCGGAGGCTGGCGGTACCAATGTGGATTCCAAGTGATCATAACAGGTACATATAATGACCGCCCATGCCCATCTCTTCCCACTGGGTACCAGGCGAATCCTACTGGGTAGGTCGGGTATGTTGCATAGGTGGGGTATGCTTGGTATGCAGGTACTTGTGGTACATATTCAACATATGATGCCAGGTGAGCTTGGTCATCTAAATTTGGAATAGACAGTCGAGGATACTGATTCTGGATGGTGAAATTGTTGGGAGCTCGACAATCGTAAGAAACTTGCAGCTTCCATCCCCTTTTCACTTGGAGAACTTGAGCTCCATTTGGTGCGATGGTTGGAGTAATTAGCCCATCTTTCACATTTCTTGCCACAAAATCTCGAAGAGCAGCCATTTCAGGTTCAGACAGTGAGTAAATATGTCCACTTGGAATGCTGTGTGCTCCTGGTATCATGTCTACACTGCAGTCAGCCACGTGGTTGTCTGGGTAAACATTTTCATCTACTGGAGTGTACACATTCTGGACATAATAATACCTCACTGGTTGGTAAACTCTGTATCCATCCACCGGGTAATAAATTGACGGCTGTGGTGCTGGTGGAGGCGATGGTGGTAGTGGAGAATACATCCGGCAGTGATATCGGCAATATTCAGAATCAAAGACGATTGATCGGGTGCTCCATGTAATGTTGGGATCATGTATGCTCAGCCAACGAACCCCTAGGACTATGGGGAAGAATGGAGACTGAGTCACATCGAATGACAGCACCTCGCGGTGATCTCCCAGGTCAACTATCAGGTCGTGTGTTTCGTGGACCACTGGGCCTGATGCTATGGGGCGGCCATCAATTGCTTCTACAAGTATTGGCCAATCCTTTACTCGCAGAGGAATTCCATTCTGAGCAACATATTCGTGATCAATGAAGTTGCCAGAAGCACCAGAATCAATCATGGCTCGGACAAACAAGGTGTGTCTGCCTGGAAGATGAATCTGGAGCATCACCTGCAAGTGTGGAGTTGAAATTTCATCTCGTGGGGACCTTATTCTTTCTGGCCCGGTCGCTGATGGTCCCTCTACAGCGGGGCCGGGGAGTTTCCCGCCGGTGAAGCCTTTGAGGCCTTGGCAGGACAGCTGTCGGCGTAGTGACCTCCTGTTCCACAGTAGAGACAGAGGTTCAGCTTTCTGCGCCTTTCTTTTTCTTCCTGGGTCAGGCGCATGCGGGCACCTCCCACAGGCTCGGTTGGATCTACCTGGTGGTGGCCTGAAGAGTGAGGCAGCATCAGCGCACGGGGCGGGGAGCGTGGCTTCCGAGCTGCAGCCGCCCTGGCCAGCCTTCTTTCAATGTGGATGCACTGGCCGATCAGGGCAGGCAGCGACTTGGCAACTTCCAGGCGGGACAGCTCCTCCTGAATGTGGTCACTGAGGCCCTCATGGTACTGGTCAATCAGCGCAGGCTCGTTCCAATCCAGGTCCTGGGCAATCATCTGGAAAGCGTTGGAATAGTCGATGACTGACCCCATGCCTTGGCGCAGACGTCGGATCTTGCGCTTGGCAGCCTCTCGCCTCTGAGGGTCTTCAAAGACGTGCTTCATTTCTATCATGAAGGCTGGGTAGTTGTGCATCAGGTAATTGGACTGCTCCAGCTTTGCAGAGGCCCAGCGGGCGGCACGGCCGGTCATCATGCTGGTCACGAAGCAGACGCGGACGCGATCCACTGAGAAATCTCTGGTGCTCTTTTCCATGAAGAGCTGGCACTGGGCCATGAAAGGAGCCAACATGTCAGGGTTGCCATCAAATTTCTCGGGTAGGTCATCGGGGCACTCTTCCTCGCAGGGAGGAGGTGGGGCAGCAGCCGCTGCAGCACCACAGAGCTCGAGGTCATCCTCCTCAGCCTGAGGGGCGGGCTCCACCTGCTCGCGCAGAGACGTGTTCTCCTCTGTGAGCTTCTGCACCTGGTTCTGCAGGTTGTTGTTCTCCTCGGACTGCTTCATGACCTTCTCTCTTAGGGAATTGATCTCTTCAGAGAGATCGTCTCTCTTTCGCTCCGACAGGTTGGCGTTGTACTGGCCCTTTTGGCCGCTGTGTTTGGAGGAAGAGGAGGAGGGGTGGTTGGGGGGGGGAGGAGGAGGAGGAGGTGGGCAGTCGGGCCCCAGGTTGAGAGTTGGGGTGGGAGGAGACCTCCCAGGTGTAGCTTCACTGTGGTGAGACTGGGGGCCTGGATCCTGGCCGCTTCTTCCACCCTTCCTTCTTCTTGTTTTCAAAAGCCGTTTATTCCTGTAAATGAAAATAAAAGCATAAACTTAACATGTCCATTCAGAGTAGTAAACTATAAAGGATTTAGTATGTAAAATATCTCTTTGCTCTACTTGCTTATATTAATTAAAAAAAAGAAAAACCTACCAAAATAAAAGAGAAGTTAATCAGTTAGGACAACAGGAACAAAAAGCACTTTACTTTTTTGATATCCAAGTACCCCTTTCCCTCCTCAAAAGTCACCTGTCATATGGTTCAACAATACATAACTATATTAACAGCATCCTTACCTTCATGAACTATAAAAGAATGCTGAGACACCCCCTAAAGTTTTACACTGAGCAAAAAAGCAAGAAACTTTCAAGGCAAGTATGATTAAATCACACAAAATAAAGCCAAAATGATAATGAAAATTGCTAACCTTCCAACCAACAGGCAACAACAAAAAAAGAGTTGCGGGGGGTATTAAAATCACAGTACTAATAGTTAGCTCTGTGGTGGGGGGGAAAAGGGGGGGACAGGAGTAGGTGGGGTAGGGGAGCATCTGCCACATCCCTGGTCCACCTCTACAGAGTTATCAAAACAAAACTACCACCACCACAACCACAAAAACTGCACTTAAGATATTTTAAATTTCTAATGGTCTCTTAATGAGCCTCAAATTCTCATATTGGGAAACTCTCGGAGATTGTTCAAAAGTTAAAACAAAGTTTAACATAATATACAAAAAGCACGGTAGATTGGCTAGCCTGGTCCCCTAGCCCTTTCTAACCCATCAAGGCAAAGATAAACACCAAATAAATTATACAAAATAAAGCCAAAAAAAAAACTCAAAAACCTAAACATTTGTTATTAAGAGAAGTTGGGTGAAAAATAGCTATTATCACAACCAATAGGGAACAAAAAAAAAGGAGGGGGTAATAAAACACAACGCGTGTAATCATTCGCCCTAGAGAAGTGGCCCCCCCCCAACACCCCTTCCACTTAATGGCTTTAATAACTTAGGCTACAAACACAATGAATGATTGACATTCAAGATAAAATATTCAAGTCTAGAAAAAAATTAAAACACACAATTAACACATAATCTGTGACATTTAGTCTCATTTCCAACTCCTTAAAAACCACTGTATTGGTAACACAATCTAAGGTCATAAAACAATGCAATTTTTATTTATTAAATTAAGAATTTTAATGTCCCATTAAAAAACAAC
The DNA here is from genome assembly GCF_000243295.1 of Trichechus manatus latirostris. Taxonomy (NCBI): domain Eukaryota; kingdom Metazoa; phylum Chordata; class Mammalia; order Sirenia; family Trichechidae; genus Trichechus; species Trichechus manatus. Next base: position 5,662,201 of record NW_004444092.1, read on the forward strand.
TAATAAGCATAGGCCAAGTGACTAATGTGTCACTTCTGTCATGTAGATATTTTAATACATTCAAAACACAGTGTCAAAACTTCAAAACTTCCTAAAGGGCAATCACAGCATGTTCAGGGGCAGCCAGTCCCGGGTCAGGAAGGTCAGCATACATGTCAATCACAGCCACTAGTTGGAGGGTGAGGGGGATAGGAGGCTTTTTCTGGCCCAGGCCTGATGGTTTTACCATGTACAAAAAACAATGATGGACATTAGGAAATCAGCAAATAATCACTATATTATTTAGGGAAACAAAAGATCAATAAGTGTTGAAAATTCAAATGCTTTTGATATATAGGAAGGTAATTTAACACTGAGAAGAAACTTAGGTTAAGACAATAGGGAGGGGCTTCAACTATGTAATTCAGGGATATATGCCCCCACCAAAGACATTCAATTTTTTTTTTTTTTTTTAAAAACACAGTGCTGGTCAAACAAATTCAGGGCCTACAAGGTCACCAGTTTGAAACCCCTCGTCTTTACCAATTATCAGGCAGCACAACCCCACCTGGGGGTTTGTAATTTTGAGGTGGGACACTTCTAAGTCCTAAAAGAGATAATTGCCCAGAGCAGTTTAACTGTTAAAAGTAATAGGGTACTGGGCAGGCACATTAACAAGGCATTACAACTGTAAATAAAATTTAAAAACGTTTTAAACAGCACTGGGGCACGAGTTGGTGGCGGGTGTGGGGGAGGGTTGGGGGAGAGGGGACTAGGAGCAGTTTGATCTGATTTGAGTTACAGAACTATGGCTCCTTAAACTCCCCCTTAGTAGTGGCTGGATTGGGGAGGTAGGGTCAAGTGGCCCCATTCCTGAAAATTCAAAGGACACACAGCATAAAGCCAAGCTACCTGGGACAGACGCCATGTTTACATATGGTAAAGATTTCAGTTTTAGTTTGTGTAGTAATTAAATGCATTTGATTAATCTTTGCTTCTTCACAAAAAGTTCTCCAGACAATGACTTCTACAAACTTCTATTCCCCACACACCAAAAAACAATAGTAGCCAAAAATTGCCACGCATGTGCATAATGTCCCATTAAGAAATAACATTTCATTAAGCAGTTATTAGTTTTCATTTTCACACCCTGTCCACATTTCTTTGAGTATTATCTATACTATTGTGAAATGTAAATTCTATTAATATGTGCATGTTTTTGCCATTGTTTTGGACCTTTTTAAATTACAGATATACAATTTCCATAGAGGAGGGGCTCAGGGTGGCAAGGTCCTTAAAGCAGGGCTGCAGACTTGCTTGTCATTAAGGTAAGCACACGATTGTATAATTGTTTGGGGTGGCTGGGCGGGGGGGAATGACAGAGACTCTGGGGAGCCAAGGCCCCCAGTTCCCCCCTTACAATGGTCCTGGCTCATGGTTTGTAATTTATGAAGCCAGGTTTTAAAATTTCTTCATTCAGTTAGAAGAATAATTTTTAAGTGGTGCATGTGATTGGCAGTAAGTTATGAATTCATTTATACAGATGGGCCAGGCCTTAATAATGCCAGTGAAAACACCTAATATATATTTTATAATGTAAACACTTTACATTACACAAAATCTAAATAACAATATATACCATTAAATAATGCCCTTGCTCCAAATTTAAATGAGCTTTTCCTTTCTATTAGAAAAGTATATTATCTTGAATAATTATAATTGTTTTATATTATAATTACAGGTTACATTACTTAAGTTTAAAAACGCGTAATTTTTTTTTTTAAGATCTTGTTAAATGTGAGATAAAGCGAGCAATGCAACCGAGGACAGCAAAACACCTTATGAAATAGACACAAGCAAGAAACTATAAAAACACCTGCCGATACCAAGCAAGACACCAAATAAAACAATTTCCTCTGGTCACTTAACACGTTTTTTAATGAATGCCTACCATGTGCCAACCAAAATTTATTGTCTGTAGGCAAGTTAGCCAAGGCTAATTCCTTAGAAGTTTAAAAAAAAAAGAAACGAGCTTCATGGGCAACGCCTCATCCTCACACTCGCTCAGAAGCCAAGCCAGCAACACCAGTGCACCACTTAATAAAACGCCTATGAAACACAGTTTAAATTGTTCCTTATTTTGTATCCACCGAAGCATACAATTCCATTAGGTCTCACCACAAAGGTCCACTAGTGTCTCAAATTAAAAACACTTTAAAAGTAAATTATTTTAAAAACTGTTTTTCATTTGGAATAGTAAAAACATTGGGCTGGATAGCCTTCAGGCGCATGTCAGCTTATGAGTCCTTCATAACCCACTATCATTAGTTTAAATTATGAGATTATGTTAATATATGCAAAGCACTTATAAAAAGAAATTTATAAGTGTCAGGTAATTATTATTGTTGTTAATTATTCTTATTATTCATATATTTATTTGACACTAGTGGATAAAAAGCAAAACCAGCACAGCAGAGAAACTGCAGGAAGGCGGGGCTGTGCAGCCAGGCTCAGGCAGGGGAAGTGCGCATGCGCACATGACGCCGGGCCTGAACGGAGGGACTGGGGGGGCTCTGCCTGTGCAGGCGGGTTCTGCGGAGGCGGGGCAGTTCAGAGGAGGTGGGGCCCAGGGAGGGGCCAAGCTCTGGAGAGGCGGGGTCTGGGCAGACCACCTCAGAGGAGGCGGACTTTGAGGCAGAGTCTGGGTAGGCGGGCTCCAATGGGCCAGAGCAGGGGCGGGCTGGGAGGCGGGGCCTGGGGAGGCGCGCTCTGGGAAGGCGCGCTGCAGGGGAGGCGCGCTCTGAGTAGGCGCTGCGGGAGGGAGGCGCTAAGAGCGCTCTGAGCAGAAGCTGCAGAGAAGGCGCGCTAGAGTGGGCGGGGCGGGTCTGAGACTGGCTGCTGAGGGCTGCAGAGTATCTGCTGGCCACTCCCAGGGTCCCCCCTCCCAAAACCCCTCCCACCAGACTCCGACAGCCAGATTCATTTCTTGCCGCAAGAGCAATCACCCCCACATCCAAGTCTACCCTCCGATATTCAGCAAACCAACAGTTCCAACAGTTTCCACAAACTGTTGCTGAATGCCAATCCACACTAGCAGCCAGCACTACAACTATAACCGCCACCTCAATCAAGCTCAACTAGGCAGGCAGCCCACTCTGCCGCTGCCAAAAGATTCTCTTTCACACTCAAGTCAGAGCCCCTCCATTCCACTGCTATAGCAGGAATGGTGTGGAGAGAATGTTAAGCACTATTTTTTGCCCAGGGCTCCATTTTGTCTAATAGCACCATCATGAAGAGAACGATCCTGCAAAAAAATATAGTGGGAGCCATTCCAAAAGGTGTGTTAGAAACAAAGGGTGGGGTCTCTAAGAACACAGAGTAATCTCACTCTGCTGCTCATGTCCCTCTACAGCTGATTTATTTGTAGCGCTTATCAGTCTGCAGCTTGTGTACCTCTGCAGCTATCATTTTGTAGCATTTTAGGTGTAAGTTGCTCAGCAGCTAATGCACCTCTGCAGTGCATACGATTTGTAGCGCAATGAAGCGCTTTTGTAGTGCTAATCTTTTGCAGCTCAGATTTTGCAGCGCATTTAAAGCACAAATCAGGCTTCACTCTCCAGCTCGAGTATCTCTGCAGTTCATACGGGTTTATAGCGCAATTGAAGCGCTTTTGTAGCAAATCAGTTTTTTCTGCTTTTAATAGTTTATAGCACACGAGAAGTGTATCAGTGTGCACCGCACTGGAAACGCTGATCAGTTTGTAGCGCACTGGAGGCGCCCGTCAGTTTGCAGCGCATTGGGGGCGCCCGTCAGTTTGTAGCGCATTGGAGGCGCCCATCAGTTTGTAGCGCATTGAAGGCGCTTATCAAGTTACAGCGCATTGAAGCGCTTATTAGTTTGACGCGCATTTGTACAGCAAATCGGTCTGTAGCTCATGTTTGTCTGCAGCTCATGTCTGTTTGCAGCTCATATTCGTCTACAGCCCGTATCTAGACTTGGGTCCTGGAAACCAAAGCCCTGAAGGCTTGGTTTCCCCATTTTACTTTGTGGTACAGCCATGAAGGCGTGACAAGATTTGCGTGGAGACATTCAGGGGCGTTACTCCATCTCCCGCAGCTCCCGATAAAGAATGGGGGAATGAATGTGATCTTAAAAATAAAAACATCCTCACCGCATACTCACCACGCGAGGACCTCTCTGCGAAGACAGGAAGGACGGGTCCCACACCAGTGCCAGGCGTGGGCTCCGCTGGGTGCTCTGCAGCCCGGAGTGGCTCCGGACGCGAGCCCGCTCAGCGGACCTTTCGCGAGGCTCGGTGGACCCTTTCCGCTGTTCTCCCCAGAGCGCAGTCAGGTTTCTTCGACACACACCAACCGAAGTTGAAGCGCGTGTACCGGGAGTGCCGGCTAGGTGCCTTATATAGGCTGAAGAGAGGTGGGGGGCGCCAAATCCCAGCGTGCTCCGCGGGTTGGGGGGCGGAGGGGAGTGGGGGTGGGGAAGTGGGGGAGGGGGTGATGGTCACGCTACAGTGGCCCGCCACTAGAGGGAGTAAGGGATCAGGGAGGGGGTGCAGGATGCTGATGCTGAACAGGCCAAGCTGGAAGGAAAGAAGAAAGGGAGGGGAGGGAAGAATCGAGGACTGACGGCCTAGCCAGGCCAAGAATGCAATTGCCCCCGTGGTGGGAGCTGGAAGACCCTTGTGCTTGGACGGGACAGGGTCGGGGGACACGCAGGATGAGCCCCGCGACCACTGGCACCTTCTTGCTGACAGGTTAGTGGCCCGCGCGCGACAGGAGGTCCCGAGGCCAATAGGCCGCTGCCTCCCCTCCCCCGCCCTGGTTCTGAGTACTTGGGCGCGCCCTCTGAGCGCCAGCCCCTGTTGCTGCCCCGACCCCACTGCACCCCTTCTCCAGGACGCCCCGCACCCTACTTCTTGGGCCCTGCGTGTCCTTCCTTAGGCTTGACCCCTGGCCTTTTCTTTTTCTCCGTGCCCCCGCACTCCCCTCCCCACCCACCGCGCACAGAAATTCCACCTTCAATTTCTATTCCCAACACCACCATCCCCCACCTCGCCCGGCCGGGGAGCACTCCCGGGCCCGCAGGAGAGAACTAGGGGTCATTTCTCAATTTCCTGGGGGGCCCGTTACCCTGCGATCGGGGCTTTGTGGCCCCGAGGCGAGCTATGAGAAATGGGTGTCAAGCTGCGTCCCTCTTTACACAAACATCTTTTCTCCTTTTCTTGAATCTGATCGGGAGAGAACACTAAAATGTGACACGTGAAACACCTAATTCCTTTCTCTTCCTAAACGCATTTCTCGGCGGCGGCAATCCGCCGTTTTTCTTAGGTTTTACCGAGCAGGGAACCTGAATCCAGAAGTGCTGGGAGCTAAACGGCGTTCAGGTCAGGGTTAACCTCGGCTGGGGGTCAGAGACGCTGCAGACAGCTTCGTTTGCCCTACCGAGTGCACTATGTAGAGAAAGCAAAAACAATTAAAAACAGCTGTGGATGCCTCCAATGTGGTTGGCGGGCTTCAGAGGCTCCCAGCTCCAGGCTTTTAGTGGTGATTAGGAGATTTACGCAGAGACTTCACTCTCCCTGCAACGTTACATTTTTCTAAAATTGTAGAGTGAAAGAATGCATTTAGCCACGGCAACCGCCCGTCTAATCTTCTCAGGCATGTCGCTGAGATTCGGCTACATATATTTGAGTGTATTTGTAGATATAAACGTACATATTTTATGTTAGGGAAAATTGCCATGGGTTATAAGGCTCAAATACTGATGAGGAAGGATGCGAAAAACACTTAACGCGCATTTCCATTTGTGCGCTTCAAAGTGTTAGGCGCTGAGAAAACTGACAATCTGTTGATAATCTTGGTAAAAGAAGTTAAAATGGAAAACCAAATTGTCTCCAGTTGAGTGAGCGTCCTGAAACACGGATGAAACACGTTCGTGTTTGAAGGCTAAAATTGGGCATATCTTAGTGACATTACTACGTATTATTTTATAATATTGAGGATAAATAAGAATTCGACCCATTGTAGGTAATGACAGAGTGGCGGGGGTCGCACTTAAAGCGTGCCTTTCTGGGAATAAACAAAATTATAGCACATTTTTAATTGAGAATTTACTTTTTATTAGGAATAAAATGTTGACCATCAGAAATATGAATGAATGAAGTGCAGATTTCCAGCAATGAAAAACATTTTTTCTATTAAGTTGGGTGAGCACAATTACAATTTTTAGAAGTGCCTTTTAATTTAATCTTTAGGATGGTCACCCTCTTCTGAAAGAGAGTAATTCCAGGACTTTTTATGTATGATAGAGTACTGTTCTGGTGACAGGACTGTCAAATCCTTAGCAATTGTTTTTTTTAATCCAGAAAAGTTACTTCACCTAGTTAGCTGAAAGAGTTTTTTTTTTTCTAAAAAGTAATATTAAAAACCAGTGTAGATGAATAGTAGGGAAAATTCAAGTTTAAAAATCTATTCCAAGACTTTTAAAGTTTGAACAAGTTTGTACAAATTTTATTTTTTAATTTCAAAATATTAACCAGGCTTTTCTTTTAAAAAAAACTTAATTGTTTTCGTCATTGTAAAAGTAATACTTACCCGTTGTACAAAATTCAGGGAACAAAAAACCCCAGAAAACTATAAAGAAGAAAGTCTTGATCACCCGTAACCTTATCACCCTGACATAACCCCAGTAAACATTTTGGAGTCTACTTTTTCAAAGTTCTCTATGCATGTAAATGTACTTAAGTAATATGTATTTCTTATAGTTAGTATCACATATGTATAATTTCTGAAAATAAAAATGAAGTTAAATTCTCAATTATTTTCCAAGGAGTCTTAAATGTCAAAAAACATTAAATTTGCAGAGTTTTTTTAAAAAAGCAAATACTAAATTCATTAATTTTTCTAATTTAAATTTTAAGTGAACAGCCTTAATACATAAATATTTAAAAACAGAGAATTGAGAAGAATTACACTGATCTCACTATTCTAACATTCACATAGTTATCATTTAGGTGTATTTCCTTGTGCTTTTTATTCTGCATGTGAAAAAATTTCCACTTTGCTTAGAAATATGATTTTCTAAGAAAAAGAAACATCAATAGATAAGTGTTTTAGATAAAACTTTTTTTGGTTATCTAAAACATCAAAACAATATTAAAAACAAAATCACAACATTAATAGACAAATACTTTATTTAGATAACATTTTTGTGTTATCTAAAACAGCAAAACAACATTAAAAATCAAAACCAAAAACAAACAAAAAACCCATTAATACACAATACTTTAGGTAAATACTTTTTTTGACATTTAGTATCATAACTGAATTTTGGATTTTCTCAGATGTTTATTCTTGATGTAGAATATTTCTTACTCATTTTGCACACGCTTATAGGCAAACATAAAGAGGTGCTGATATACATTATCAAATAATAACGATTTTGTATTTGGACATTTTATCCATTTTTTGTAAGAGTTTGCTGTGGATCTGTGAAGCTGTTGATTCACCTCATGTATTTAGTTTAACTTTTAGTGTGGTGGGAAAATTAATTGTATTTCTAAGCAAAGTGGAATTTTCACTTGTCAAATAATAACTAGGCATTCTGTTTGGATGCTTACCTGTTTTAGGCAATATGCCATACATCCCTCTGAAACTGTTGATTTACCTTGTATTTAGCTTAACTCCTAGGATGGTGGGAAAATTGTATTTCCAAACGAAGTGGAATTTTCACTTGTCAAATAATAACTGGACTTTTCTATTTGAACATTTTATTCAGTTTTAATGACAGTTAGCTCTGGATCTATGAAGCTGCTGATATACCATATGTATTTGGGTTAACTTCTATTACGATAGAGAAAATTTATTTCTAAGCAGAGTAGAATTTTCAGTTGTCAGATAGTAACTGGACTTTATATATGATCTCTTCCTCCATTTTTATAACAGTTTATCATAAATTTAAAAAACTGTTGATTTACCTTATATATTTAGCTTAATTTCTAGTGAGGTAGACAATTGTATTTTTAAGTAAAGTGGAATTTTCACTTGTCTTACAGACATTGAAAATAGCAAGACAACACCAGAGAAAACTAATGATAGATAGACTGGGAAAGATAAAGATAATATGTATCTAGTTTCTAACACTAGTTTTATTTCTGATAAAAATGCTGTAAGCAAAATGCTGTAAGCAAAATGCTGAAGTTCTGAAGAAACCCAGACTTGTTAGACATTCTCAAGTCAAATATTCAGATTATTTGGTATTCCATTTCGTGCAGTGTTTACAGATCACGTTTTCTCCAAAATAACCAGCCACTTTGGGGTTTTGTTTTTCTTTTTCACTAATTGTCCACACTTCCTCTACCTGACCCCATTTCTTAAAACTTACCCTTATATATTCCCTGTTCGAGACACCAAAATGCAAATTCTATCACTGATCTTCCTTCCTACTCAGGGTAAAAGCAATTCTAGGTGAGTAGATGCTTTAAGTTTATGTGTCCGTTAGAGATTTTTGGGCTAAAGAGATCCCCTTTACACTTAGCTCCGTTTCAACCCGTAGTTTCACAGAAGTATTGACGTGGTGACATTTTTCTTTCCATGCTTTCCCAACCTCTTCAACAGAGACAGACAGACAGACAGCAGACAGACATGGATGGACATGCGCGCGCGCGCACACACCCCCCACATCCAGGCTTTTTCTAAACTTTATGGTCTAGTTCTCCAGTCTGCTGTCTCCCCGATTTGCAGAAATATCAACCTTAAAAAAGCAATGAAATTTTCAAAAAAGATAAAAATAAATTGGTGGGCACTGAGGATTAACAAACGGGTTCATTCAACAAGTCTTTTCAAATGAAAATTTTCTGGTTGGGATTTTCAGGTTGGTCAGATCAGATAATCTTGATGTTCTTCTGGTTATTTCACATGAGCTGCCTCCAAGCAAAATTCTCTCTAAGCAAAATTTCTAGTGTTTTAAAAAAATTTAGCAATGTGACTATATTAAAGACAGTATTAATAAAGAAAAAGGAATCTCTATAGTATGACATGATGGCAAACATTTCCACTGCTGTTCTTCTCTTTTAGTCTGTTTCGTGTGTTTACATATATCTATGTAGCTGTAATTTTAATATGTTTAATTTTTTTTATACTTTGGAAAGATAAGTGAGTCTTATTTTTAGGGGAGCATTTGTCAAGGATGCTGGATACCTCTGTGTGTAGACTATTCAGCAGGACTGCTGTGTAAGTGTGAGGCTAGCCGAACCAGCACCCGCCAAGGTGTGTGGGCCACTGAGTTTGGGTCAGGAAGCAGTTCCTGATGGAGGGTCAAAACCCTTTCCTCTTCACCTTCTCTTATTCAACATTTTTATGAATGACTTTGATGGAGATCTAGGAGACTGGCTTTAAAATCCATGGATGACTTGGAAAGGGATAGCTGTTAGAAATAGATAACAGAATTTAGAGTTAACACAGTTTAAATAGGCTGCAATGTTATAGTGAAGCCAAAAAGATATTTTATAGCAGTAAATGCATCTTTATTCATTGGTGTGGAATGAAGGAGGTGACTTTGTAGGGTGGCAATTTTTATGGAAAAAGAAGGTTAATATGAACCAGTGGCATGATGTGGCTACAAAAAAAAAAAAAAAAGAATTCAAATTTAGGCTCTGGTAGTAGTATAGCATCCGTGTGTCACAAAAATTAATAGTACGCTGCTCTAATCAACCACATCTGTAGTATCGTGTCCATTTCTGGCTGTCACATTTAAAGAGAGACATTGACAAATTAGTCAACTCTCAGAACAGTTCTTGGGGATGGTGAGGGGTCTGGAAATCCTGTCATAGGATGTATCCTCAAAGGGTCTGGAAGTGTTTAACTTGAGACGACTAAAAAGTAGACATAAACTCTTTTCTGTTTGCTTCGGAGAGCAAAACTAGCATAAGTGGGTGAAAGGTAGAGATGGATTTCAACTTGAGACCTTTCTAACACTTAGTGCAGCCCAGCAAGGGAATAGATTTAACATCTTTCCTTGTTCTACATCTTTTAAAATATCAGAAATAATCTCCTTGCAGTGAACATTTAACTTGAAGGCCATGATAACATTTTAGTGTAGACGGCAAAGATACTTATGACTGAAACATTTTATTTTTTCTGATAAACTGTCTAAAAAGAATAGTCCTACATATTGCAAGTTGATCTACAACTTGAAAATAGCTGCAAAGGGACAATTTAACACAGTCCCTCCTCCTGGTCTGATTCCATTCCAAACATACAAATTTGAGAAGGAAATGAAACATTTTTTTTCTTTTCCTTGCAAAGTGTCCCGACCTTAACTTGCTTCCCAGATTTACTTTTTTCCTGGTGTTTCTTGCTCATGCAGAACAGGCTTCTCTGGCAGGGTGGCTGTGGATACAGGGGAGGCACAGGGTTAAGGGGGAGCAGGCTGGCCACTAGGGCAGAACAGCCTCCCTGCCTCATACCCCGGGGAAATGTGGAGCAGATCCCCCCCCACCCACCGTAACATATTTCCTTGTAACTTACTATTACAGTTTTTAGCTTTTCAATAGCAAAATAAAATCTTTCAATCAAAAGTAGCCTCTGCCCCTTGCTGCCTTTTAACTTCTGTCCATTTCTGGTTAGCGGGTTTCTGACAGCCTCAGGGGCGCATTCTTAGTGTGTCAAACGTGTCTTGGGCCAGATTTTTCTTTCCTTGTTCATTTGCCTATCGATTCCTTATTTTGATGATCTTATCTAACTTTGAAAATGCTCAAAATTAATTTGTGGATTACGCACGGCTTCCTTCCAAAACCCCTATTCTGAGGAGTGAAAACTTGTAGCGCTTCTGACTGACAGAAGCTGTTTTTATGCCCGGGTGCCTTGAAAAATTGAAGGGTGAGAGATGAGAAGAAAGGAGAGGAAATTCTTCTGTCATGTTTTCTAACTAACTTTTTCCTGCTTCTCTCACTCCTGCCTCTTCTCCCCCACACAGAACTTTCTCTTTCACTTAAATTTTTAGGTCAGGAATAGGGTCACGTTAATTCTGATCATGTGAAGTCTATTTTCAATGTTGAACAAGTTTCTTCTCCTTGTTTTCTCTTTTATAAAAGTGCATGTACTTTTGTGGCATTGTAATGCCCGTGGCAGCTGGCGGTGGCTTGCATCCCAGTTGTTGAAGATGCCACGGTTGTTCTGTCTGGCTTATATTTCCAGGAGAGAAATACTCAAAGATGAGTTTTTGGCTCATCAGTGCCCACCTGATCTGCAGGTGGCTATTTGAAATTCTTTGAATGCAGTGCTTGCTCTTGTGCTTGGAAAGTAAATAATCCGGTGTTTAAAATTTAAAACTTAAAAGAAGTTACCTTGGGAAATAAATAGGTAGCCTGAAAACATTAGTTGCTGATATGATTATTAATGTTATAGCCTTGAAAACATTAAGATAGTAGGGAAAGCTGAGTGTTGTTTTCTTCGTGGGTCCCTCTCGTGGAATTTTAATTATTATAGTTTCTTTTTTGTATCTTCATCTAAGAAGTAATTATGCAATAGCAGCTTAAGTGCATTTTATTACCTACAAATCACTCATTTTTAGCACATCTTACCTTCTACCTAATTGCTTTGGACTAATCAGAATTTTAGAAGAGGTAACTCGGCGTTCCTGTACCACGGAAATCGCCGCGGCATCTGTTGTGACATAGACGCGGATTCTTTCTTTTCTAACTGACAAATGAAGCCACTCATTTAAAAAATGTTTAAGAGTGAGGCAGCGCTGGTGTAAATTCTTTCCTATTCTGTAGCTTTTCACTCATTCATCTGGTCACCACTTTTATTATCATGGAGATGTGGGGTTCACTAAGAATCTGAAAGAAGAGATCACAGTGAATTTTCCTATGAAGTATTTTAGTTCCCTAGTTCTTCAGCATTAGGCGTAGAAGTAAAGTTCGTCTTTTATCTTGAAGTGCAAAAGAGAAGAAAAAGTTAGCACCGAGGTCTGTTGTTTTTCCTCCTTAACAAATTAGTGCCCCTCACGGTGTAGGAAAATGACATTGACTTTTCTCTGCTATGAAATAGTTAATTAGTGTAGCACCTTTAACATCTTTCATTTTCACTGGTCATACAGGTAGTTCTAATCACAGACCAATACTGCAGAAGTGGAAACGGAACAGACTGGTATACGTGCCTATCAAAATCTGAAATGCACATTTTGTCTAGCCGTTTTACTTCTAGAAGTTTAGCTTCCAGATATACTCATGAAAGTGCTCAAAGACACAGGTATAAGAATGTTTATTGTAGTATTGATAGTAACAATGAAAAAATAGTGGCCATCTTTATTAATTAGTAATTCTTTTATTCATTTATTTATTGGGTGCTGATTGGTTTTGCATTCCTGTGTTAGATGCTGGGCAATGCACAGTCACAGTGATCACGGAACTTTTACAGTAGAGGGGTTGACAAAACCAAAAAAAAAAAAAAAAAACCGAACTCATTGCCCTCGAGTTGTTTTGTTTTCAACTCATAGCGACCTTACAGGATAGAGTAGAACTGCCCCTAGGGTTTCCAAGGCTGTAATCTTTATGGAAGCAGACTGCCACGTCTTTCTCCCACTGAGCGGCTGGTGAGTTCAAACCGCTGACCTTTCGGTTAGCAGCTGAGCGCTTAACCACTGCGCCACCAGGGCTTCTCGGGTTGACAGAGTTTAACCAAATAATCAGACGCCTTTGGAACTATGACAAGTGCTATAAAACACTGAGAGAGTGCTTTAAGTAGGGGACTTGGGCATACAGGGAAGTTAACTTCCCCGAGGAAGTGCTCAGATATGCTGGATAAGTAAATGTTAACTAGGTGAGGAAGAAAGGTGTGTTGAGGTAGGAGCAAGAGCTTGTGTAGAGACCCTGGGGCAGGATGGAGCAAGGCAAATAGGAGGCACAGAAAGAAGCCCAGAGAGGTGAGGTAAGAGAGAGAAGGGGAGCCGGATATGAAAAGAGGCTAGAGAGGCAGTCATGGAGCAAATTTTGCAGGGCCTGCTAGACCACCTTGAAGAGTTTAATCTTTATTCTAAGACCAACAGAAAAGTCCTTGAAAAGGTTTAGGCTGAACATGGTAAGATTTGCATTTCAAAAAGAATACTTTAGCTGCTTTGTGAAGAAAGACTTGCAGGGGTCTGAGTAGATTGCAGCTGGCCAGTTAGAAGGTCATTTTAGTAATTCGGAATGGAGACGATGACATCTTGGGCTAGGGTGGTGATGGGGAGATGAAGCTAGGAGGAATATTTTGAGGGGTAAAAATCAACAGTTGAGATTGGATTGAATTTGGGGTGAAGACTGGCGGGAGATGTCAAGGGCAATTTCTAGATGATTTCTTGCAAATGTGTGAGGACTGATGGTGGTGCCATTCATGAAATTGAAGAATGCTGGTAGAAGCCTGGATTTTAAGGGGGAAGATCATGCGTCCTACTTGGGACAGGCTGAGTTTGAAGTGAGGATAAATAAATTGTGACTGAGCCATGCAGCAGAAAGCTGTGCAACCTTAAAATGTGGTGTCATGTGTGAAATGTTCAAGATGTATGTTGTGAAAAAAAGTGTGATTCCATTATGTAAAAAAGAGTGTAGTCTGTACATGTTTATGTGTATATATGTATATATGTGTGTGTGTGTGTATGTGTGCATGTGCATAAAATATAGAAAGATACAAACTATTAAGACTGAATACCCTAAGCAGGAAGGAGCCTGGTGATGCAATGGTTAAGCGCAGTGGCTGCTAACTGAAAGGTCAGTGATTTGAACCCATCAGCCTCTCGGGAGAAAAATGAGGCAGTCTCCTTTTGTAAAGATTTACAGCCTTGTTCTGCTCTGTCCTATAGGGTCGCTATGAGTTGGAATTGACTTGATGGCAATGGGTATGTTTTTTTTTACCCTAGGCAATGGCACTGGGGGAGTTGCCATAGGTATGTGAGAGGGAACTTTTATATTTTTATGGCCTTCTGGTTATACTATTTGAATGTATTGCAGTGAGAATGTATGGCTTTTATAATAAAGAAAATTAGTAACAAAGTAAGCATCCAATATGAGAGTATTTCTCTTTCAAAGATTTCTTAATTGGAAAGATCATGTAAGCATTATTATATTTTTTATTTTGAAAAGACATTTTTCCTACAGTTTTACTTCCCTAGCCCAGCAGCTTTTACACTTTGCCTTTTAATCCTTTTCCACTAGATTGCACTATTACACTAGACTTTACATAGTCTGTGTACTATTTTGTATTGTTTTTTATTAATTTTATTAATTCCAAAACAGTCAGTTGTTTTGCAGATGAGGACACTAAATTATATTGGTGCATGTAACTACTACATACATTATGTATCCCGTTTGTTAAGCGTCCCACTAGTGCTCCTTATTCACCCAATATTTCTGACCTAGAACACAAACAGTATTGTTTCTAAGGCACTGGAAATTTACCTCCCCAGTGTATGCCTTGTTTAAGCAAAAGTTACCAAGAAAAGTGAGCAACCCTCCCTTCTTCATTAACTGTTCTACAAAAGAAACACTCCTTCTTTTACTGGACATTTAATTTTAACCTCAAATTTTGATATTATTTATAGCATAAAGTGCGTGTGATACTGCTTTTGTTACATTATTGCCTCAGAATAAATACCTAAGAGTTTATGAATCAGACAGAGTATGAATATCAATATAACTCGTTTCTCAGTACGTCTGAATTTCCTCATAAGGGTACTAGTGTGCCTTGGCAGAGTGCTGGGAATGGGTTATGCATTTGCAAACACACCATCTTCTTAGCCCTCTGGGAGGCCGTGTAGAGTTTGGGCTGGTCGGAGCCTCTGGGCTGTTGCCCCTCATCCTGATCAGCCTCTAACTACTTCACTCTGCCATAGAAATATCGTTTTTTCATATGTGCCATCACCGTGGGGAAAAATTGAGAGTGTCATATAATGCCAGCCGTAGTGACAACAAACTTTTTTTTATTTGAGTATTTATAAAAGAAGAATCACATTTTAGAGAAATCCAAATTTTCTTCAAATTAGTTGACTATTAATGTAATAATAGCTTACATTTTTTGAGAATTTAATTAGGTGCTAAGCACTCTTCTAAGGGTTTTAAATGTATTATCTCATTCAGTACTCACAGTGTCTCTATGAAATTGTCATAATTTTATCCCTATCGGATGAGGAAACTGAGGCACAGAGACATTGAATAACTTGCCCAAGGGACAAAACTGAGATTTGAACCCAGACAGTCTGTCTCTAGAGAATCTTATATTAAACACTACCTTTCTGCACTCTAATTTTATTTCTCTTTGAAATCTAATATCTCACCTAGTGTCTTGGTTATCTATTGCTGCTACAACAGAAATACCACAAGTGAATGGTTTTAATGAAGAGAAGTTTATTTCCTCAGAGTCAAAGTAGGCTAAAAGTCCAAATTCAGGGCATCAGCTCCAGGGGAAGGCTTTTTCTCTGTTGGCCTTTTTCTCTTCAGTGTTCCCCTGGACTAGGAGCTTCTTGGCGCAGGGACCCCAGTCCAAAGGACGCGCTCTGCTCCCGGCACTGGTTTCTTGATGGTATGAGGTCCCCCTGTCTCACTGCTCACTTCTGTCTTTTATATCTCAAGAGATTGCCTCAGGACACAATCCAATCTTGTAGATCCAGTCCAGCCTTACTAACACAACTGCCACCCATCCTCCCTCATTAACATCATAGAGGCAGGATTTACAACATATAGGAAAATCACACAGTACTGGGAATCATCGCCCAGCCAAAGTGATATACACTTTTTTGGGGGGACATAATTCAAACTATGACACCTAGCTTGTGCAGAATTATAAAATTCTAATTATTTTTAATTGTGTTAAATAATTATGCGCTGCTCTGCCAGGCCCTTCTGTTTTGAAAAGGCTTGGAGGCTTCTATACTGGAGCCCATGGTTTAAAGTCTTGCTGTTATACTTCTCTTAGGAGTTCTTTTCCGACACCCTTCAGAGGCTGGGGTGGGCAGTCCTCAGCAAAGCTTTTTTTCCCCTTATAGATTCTGACTAATTCTTTAGCTTTTCTCTTTCAAAGAATCATTTTTCTTATGTACATAATAAATGGGATTAATTTCTATGGGTATTACCTCGTTGCTGACCAGTTCTAATGCAGGAGTCAAGGGAACCTTATTTTTTTTCTAGAAAGAAAAATAAATTGAAGATAAAAAGCCAGGAAAAATAAAAACAGTTGCCATCAAGTTGCTTCTGACTCATGGCAACCCCTATGTGTTTCAGGGTAGAACTGTGTTCCATAAGGTTTTAAATGGCTGTCATCTTTCGGAAATAGATTGCTCAGCCTTTCTTCTGAAAGGTAGACTCAAACCGCCAACATTTTGCTTAGTAGCCAAGTGCTTAACTATTTGTCCAACCAGGGGATTCCTAAGTTGAAGATAACTTGCTAGTCATAATAGTAATATCTTAAATTATTTTCCCATTTAACTATTTGGAGGTAATATTGACAAGTAGGTGACAGACTTTGCAGTCAGCTAAGAAATAGGTTCAGAATCCAACTCTGCCACTTACTAAACATATGACCTGGGGTAAGTTAGTTAATTTCCTAAGGCTTCATATCCTCATTGTAAAATGGAACTAATAACACCTATATCACATAGTTGATGTAACAGTTAAATTAGTTAATATATATAAAACCCTTAGTGTAATGCCTAGTACTTAGCACTCAAAACATGATCGCTAATGATAAGAAATAATGGTCAACTAACATTTTTTAAAGGGAGAAACATATGAAAACATTTTTTTGAAATATAGGAAGTGGCCTTAAAAGTACTAAGAACAGTTGTATAAAGATAAGGAAGAGAAGAGAAAAATGTAGGAGGTAAGGGAGAGACGTGCAGAGGGGGATGAGAGGAGAAGAGATGTGGGAGAGGTGAGAGCTATATACCCAACTTCTAAAAACAAAGTCTGGGTCTCCTTCGAGTAAAATATGGAACGAGACAGATGAGAGAATGAACAGAGGAAGACTTGACAGTTTGGTTCTAAGGTGAGTGTGTTAATCAGATTAAATTTCGTTTGGCATATCCTGCTGTTTACTGGGACAGTGATGTCTGAGTAAGTTATTATTTATTATTTCTATTCCTCGACATTCTGATTAGCTCATCAGCAATCAGTCACTATTCACAGCTCTTCAATTGCTTTTATTAAAACAGTAAACCCTTCCTCTCCCAGTCAGCAAATTATTCAAGATTGGGAACGAGTAATGTCTTTTTAGTGTGTGTTTGCCCTAGGCCAGATGAAATCTAGTCAAGCTGCTACAAGACTCAAAATGAATCATGGAATCTAAAGACAAATTTTAAATATTGTATGGTTTCTAGGGAATTTGAGGGCATGCCAGCCACCTTGGGATTAATTCAGGCTTTTTTGATTTTGGAGGGGGAGCATTGAGAAGTTGGCTAAATTGGGTACGGTAATATGCCAGCTAATTGTGTGAATGTCTTCTTGGTTTGGGCTGTGTAAACCTAGTATGCATGTTATTCTTTGCTTTTGTATTTATGAATTAGAGCAAAACTCATATCCAGGTATAACTGTAGCACAGATTATCAGGAACCCAGTGAACACAGTGGAGATCTCTTCAATATTTCTGAGGATGGTCCATTATCTTTGGAAGAAGTCCAAGAACCAGTCTATACACGTTGACTTTTCTTTACACATTAGATGTAATCATGAAAAGTTGTATATAGAACAAATGTTTTTAATATTGAGTCATATTTTCCCACCTTAACTAAGGAAGTTTGTTCTCACAGAAAAAAATGCTTTGGTCTTTTTCTAATGAAAATCAAACTCTAAAAATACTAGCTTTTTCTCAGTGAGCATTCTGCACTTGTCAATATACAGATTACAGATGAATTTTCTGTACAAGAAGTTAGTTGAGTGGATCCATAATCTTGGACATACAATTAAAAGTAAATAGCTATTTCCATGTTATTGAGATTTCTCCCTGAAGGTGTAGGGACTTGAATGTTTAAGCAGCCACACCAACCATGGCATTGTCACTTGTCTTTAGTGACATTGTCTGGTGAATAGAGCCTCAAAAAGTTGTCTGTTTATTTAGTTTTATTGGACCTCAGGAGTCTTTTTTACAAGCATGTGGTCAAAATAGGATTTTAGATATATAAATATGAACTTTTAAAAAATGAATATGCTCAAAATAATACTGGCTTTAAAATAGAGCAGTATCTATGGGATGTGTTTGAAACTCCTTTACGCTGCCTGTTTTTTAACAGTTGAGGCACCAATCAGATTTGGTTTTTGAATCCTATAAAAGCCAGCTAGACTGCCCTTACACTAGACCTGGAAAGCATGAACGATGTTTTGTTGGTTCACTGGCCAAGGACGGACAGTGGCGTTTAATCTTATGCTGGGGTTAGTCAGGTTCTAAAAGCCAGAGTGTAAGACAAAAATCCCATAGACTTAAAATTATCCTAGTAAATCCATTAAATCACGTATAAAATATAGTATGTGTAATTTTGTGTATATAATTCTGAATAATAATTCTTATACACAACATAGTCTGAGAACCACTGAGCTACAATAAAGGAAGGAACAAAAGAGGTGCTATCTGGGCACTCAGACCATTCTTTCTTTGTGGAAACTACCCAAACCATGGAGAAGTGGAGAATTCTAAAAGAGTGCTTGCTTTTCTGCAGAATTTACCCCATTCTGCTTTAAGATTAAGCCTGTATAATCTTTAGACGTCTTGATAGATTTGTTTGGTTTTGTAAAGATTGAACTAGACAATGTATGTGAAAGCACCTTGCGAGCGACCTGTCAGCGTGATGCATTTACATTAAGTCTAAATGTTGCTCATCAGGTCCACGTTGTTCTTTGCGAAGTTGTGGAGAATTTGGCCACCTGCTTCCTGTCTTTCTAGGTTGGGATTTCCCACTGCCCAGCAGTGACTTGTGTAGTCTTGCAAGTTGACTGCATCTGTGGGTCAGTTGGAGCTCTCGTGACGTAGTGGTTAAGAGCTCGTCTGCTAACCAAAAGGTAGGCAGTTTGGATCCACCAGCTGCTCCTTGGAAACCCTAGGGGGCTGTTCTACTTTGTCCTATAGGGTCACTGTGAGTCTGAATCGACTCGACGGCAATGGATTTGGTTTGGTTTTGGTGGGTCAGTTGGAGGTGGGAGTGGGTGGGGTATCAGGTCTCAGGTCACCCTTACATGTGTTGCATATAATGTGATTCAGCTGAATATCCTAGATTCTCTTGGATTCTGTAGCTTTACGGTCAGTCAACTGGTGTTCATAATTGTGTGTGAGAATCACCTGATGAAATTGTGTAACCCACCTAATCAGACTCTCATGGAATTGTGAATGTGTATTTAAATTTTTAAAGTATTTATATATTTTTTTTGTGTGTATAAATATATATTTTTAGAGAGCTGCCGAGATGATTCCTAAGCAACCATTATGTTGCATTTGGAACCCAGTGAGCAGAACTTCGAAGGTGGGATATTTTGCAACAAGTGACTATTAACATTTCTGATCCTATTTTAGCTTAAATCATTTAGGAAACGTCTATGTTATTTGTGTTTCACCTAGATTTTAAAGTACATAATTTATGTTATTAAGTGAATGAAGCATTTACTTAGGCACATAAGATTGGTAGTTTAGTAGGTATACTTAAGTTTACATATTTTAAAAATTGAATACCAATTAAGTAGCTTATTTGCTTGGGTGGTAGGGCCTTTGGTTCCTACTCTTAGGTTTCATTTAAATAATAGCCTGAGGTTTTGTTTGTTTGTTTTGAATAAGCTGGGTTTTGTGTTACATTCTTTTTTCATATTCTAGAAGGGAACTTAGTATTTCTCATAATTTAGTTTAAATTCAAAATTTTACTGAAAATTCAGTTTGAAAAGGAAATCCCCATTTCATCTCTGATTTATTAAGAAAGAAGAGGTCACCATTAAGTGTCCTATTCTGCAGCAAATGTTTGTCGCTTCACTTGTCCTTATTTTTTGATTTATGATGTATTTTCCTTTACTTGCGCATGCTTGGTCTTACCCATTCTACTTTTGCTTTGATTTGTGTCTCATTATTGCGCCTCATTGTTTATGCTCCTTTTCTTTATTTTCAGTCTCTTCCTCTCCCCTGACTTCTCTTTCTCAGTTTATGACCAAAACTTAAATCTCCCCTTACTAAAATAACCTTTCTCTCTACCTTGCTACTCCTCACTCCTCAGACTATCATTTGTTCTCTTTGCTTCCCTATACTGCCAGCTTCCTTGAAAGGCTAATCTACATCTGTTGCATCTACGTTTTGCAGTCTGGATTCCACTCTCACCACTTTATTGGAACTCTGTTTTCAAGGAGTTACCAGTGACTTCTCACTTTTCAAGTCTAGCGGTCTTTTCTAAGCTCTCTTTTTGCAATATGCGAGCATGTTGATCACATTCTACTTGATATCTCTCTTCCGTTGGCTTATGTGGCACTTCAGTCATAGTTGTCCAACCTCTCTAATTGCCTTTTCTCTTCTTTCTTTGCTGAATCATCCTCTGCTCTTGCGATCTAACTGTGTTTAACACATTTTCCTGCTTTTGCGGTCCCTCCTACTTTTTGTGCATGCCTTCTTGTGACATTTCAGTTTCAGAAGGTAGGGCAGATTTTTTGAGGTCCCACTCGTGGGGTCTACCCCAGGGGACTGTTGGGCTTAGCTGAACCAAGAGGGAACTGACCTGAGATGGCCAGAGGAAGCGAGACTAGGGTGGAAAGTCAATGTTACAGTCAGAAAATAGTGCCCAAATATCAAGTTTGAAAGGAAAGAATGAAAAATGGGAGAGTAAGCACTAAAATTGGTAGTTTGGATGTTGGGAGACAGGGTAGAGCCATATCTGATGAATGGGTCAAGAATAAGAATGCATATCTGCTCCAGATTACTCTTTTCATGGGACCTAATGTATGTTACCTGGGGGCATGGTATCTTTAAGGAATTACACTGAGCTTTGTCTTCAACAATCATTTCTCTTAGGGTTGAATTTCAAATCTACATCTGAAGGCCCATTTCAGAGCTCTGTTTCCATCCTCTTCCTAGATAGTTTCACATGGATACCAACTGGCACATAAAATTTAACATATTCCAAATACATTCTTTATTTTTATCCTAAAATTAATTCCTAGCCACAGACAATTGCTTTTCCCATGGCGTTCTGCCATTATGTGTGTTTCTGTACATGAATTATCAAACCCTAGAGATTGTAAACTTGCAGGGCAGCAAGTGTGTCTTATTTACCTTGTATCTCTCCATATTCCTCGTTGACATGCAGCAGATATTGCTGAGTGGTCTTAAGCAGCTAGCTGGGCTGAATGGAATCTGATCCCAGTTAACAGTAGGTGATCTGTGATAGTCATCTTTAATCTGACATTAATTTCACTTTTTGTGCATTTGTTTTATTCTGAAAAGCATTTTTATTAAGCTGTGCTGATGGCATAAGTGGAACAGTTAACTGGAAGACCAAACAGGCCAACAGTTTTATTATCAGCAGAAAAGTGGCTGCTGGGAAGAAAGATGGTGAGTTTAGGTGGTAAATCTAAATTCCTTTTGGGAATTCAACTAAATGTCTGCTTCCAGTGTTCCTTTGCTTTTTTAGTCACTTTTTTTTTTGTCACTTTTGTTTTTTGACAAGTTAATCTGAAAAAATCAAATTTTGTTTTTCTAATCTTCTAAAACTTGTGATCCTCTGTGTCTTAATCCATTCTTTTCTAAGTTTTTTTCCTTTGCCATAGCTTTGCCTTTTTTTTTTTGTTGTTTACTGAAAATAATTTCTGTGTTTTTAACCTATTATTGCCACTTGTTCAGTTACTTTATCTTGCCACTTACAAAAATCGTCCCAGTGTGGCTACTGTAAGAATTAATTGAAAATATTGGATGACATTAAGAAGTACATTTAACATACATCAATTGTGAAAAGCATTTGTATAACTTTAGAAAAATTGTCATGAAATATGATGGCTAATTTTAGTTGGTTTTTGTTACCAAAAAAAAATTGATATGTTTTGCCATTCACTAGTTACTTGACACTTGTTTTCTATTGGAAAGATGACATGACCCTTAATGATTGATTATTCCTTCTAAATTTTCCTTCCCTATCTATAAATGCAAGCCTTGATGATGCAATTGTTAAGAACTACGGCTGCTAACCAAAAGTTGGCAGTTCACATCCACCAGCTGCTCCTTGGAAACCCTGTTGGGCAGTTCTCCTGTGTCCAATAGGGTCACTATGAGTTGGAATCGATTCAGTGGCAATGGATTTTTTATCTATAAATGCAACAACGAGTATGCCAGGACCTTTGAAACAATACATTTTATTGGGGAGAAAAAGACTTACTTAACAGTCAAACTATTAGTTGTTTTCAAAGTGTCAGTTAAGTGAATTTTTACTTAATCTTTCTTGATTATTGATTCTTCCTTTTACCCCCAAATATTGGCTATATGTGCTTGCAAACAATAGCAGAATAATAGCCTGGTTTCCATAACTTTGGGGCAACCAAAGGGTCTATAAAAACCATAATAATTTTTATACTTAAAAAAGAATAGTAGTTATATGTGATAAAATGTCATTACTGCCGTATAAAATCTCCTAAGTACAACTTTACCTCACTTCTTCATAGGTTCCTAAAGTTTGGATCACCAACTTTTTTTTCCAGCTGGCACTGAATTATTCTTCAGCTGGAATCTCTACCCCTAGATTTCTTTCACTGTGGGACAAAGATTCTCAATATATATTCCACACTGCTGTCTTTGAAATAAATACTTTTCATTTTTAATGGTTTTTATTGCTAATATCTATAAGAAAACAATTTTATAACTATTACTTCTCATGAAAAGATCACAAAAATTGGTTTTAAAAAGCACTAGATGTACTTATTTCAGGTCCTAAGCTCATTACCCATACCCTCCTTAGATATTCCTAGGGGACTCTAGCAGCTTCCTTCATGAGAAATCACCTTTGACAGCCTTCATATGGCTGGTTGTGCAATCAGGTGAGGGATTTCAGTTTTTTGGCACAGTTGTTATTGTTGGTAGCTGCCATTGTGTCAGTCCCTGACTCATAGCAATCTGTATGCATAATAGAATGAAATTCTGCCCAGTCCTGCACCATCCCCATGGTTGGTTGCGGATTGGACTTGACACATCCGTCTTTCCTTTTTTCTAATCTTTTCTCTAGTTATAGGCCCTGGACAGCCTTCACTTTTGGGATCTGCATTGTACTTCTGCTCTGTTATCCCCGAAGGACTTTGGACTTGTTCTGAGTCCTGGTTCCCCACTTGAGATCCCCAGAGGGTCTTCCTCTGGACTTCACATCATTTTGTACTAAATTGTGGTCATCCTTTCTCTTTTCTTCACTTTCTTCTCTTTAACTTTGATCCCTAGAACTTCTTTCCTCTCACTGGGCATGCCCCTCCTGTTCCTGTTTGATTTGCCAAAAGAGTACTGATTAACCAGATGTCAAATCCAGTTTAGTCATCTCTTAAGGTGCTGTCTTAGTTATCTAGTGCTGCTTTAACAGAAATACCACAAGTGGGTGGCTTTAATAAACAGAAGTTTATTCTCTCAAAGTTAAGGAGGCTAGAAGTCTGAATTCAAAGTGCCAGATCCAGGGGAAGGCTTTCTCTCTCTGTCGGCTCTGGAGGAAGGTCCTAATCATCAATCTTCCCCCGGTCTAGGAGCTTCTCAGTGCAGGGAGTCCGTGTCCAAAGGATGCACATGCTCCTGGCTCTTCTTGCTTGGTGGTAATGAGGTTCCTCTCCTCTCTGTTCACTTCTCTATTTTATATCTCAAAAGAGATTGACTCAAGATACTACCTAATTCTGTAGAGTGCTCCTGCCTCATTAGCATAACTACCTTTAATCCTGCCTCGTCATAGGCATTAGGATTTATAACACATAGGCTAAATACAACAGATCACAAATTGGAGGACAGCCACACAGTACTGGGAATCATGGCCTAGCCAAGTTGACATACAGTTTTGAGGGATACAGTTCAATCCACAACAGGTGCTATTCTTAGTGAAATGCACTATTCCAAGACCCTTACATAGCATATTCTAAAATCAAGAGATATCTGTCTTTTCCTATTTCAAACATCATGCTCCCATTGAACCTCAAACTGATTTTCTTGGGATTTGACAGATACCTGTAGTTCTCAAAATAGAAATGGTCAGTACACCTTGAGTCTACTGAGGTAACCAGTTCAGGTTACCACAATCTCTTATTTCCTCAGTTTCTGTTGAACTTACCTCCTAGATTCTTCTCCCTTCTTAGTCTCCTCATCCTATTCAAATCCTACCATTATAGTTCTGTATTATCAAAATATCTTATACAGAGAGTAATATGTTTAATCAACTATATGAAGATAATTGATTCATCACTTTTAGAATGATAATAACAAATATCAGTAACTGGTATAGCAAGGCCATTTTAAATGCTAGCTCACATTATCAAAAGGTAGAGTCTTTGAGACCTTCTTGCCCATGAATCACAGGTCTTTTTGACAATTTTTCCAAGAGAGCACAATAGATGCTAAGAGCATTTATATGGTAAAATAACTAGCAATTATATTCTTTGTATAAATTTCTATTTTAATAATATTTCCATTCTTGACTTTTGTGGTGTGATGGTGCCACTTCTGTAAATAGGATTCTGAGGAATTTGAATGCTTCAGACCAATACATTTGGCGTCATTCTATGTCTACATACTTTAAGTGGTTATGAAAATCATAACACTCTAAATATGGATTACCATCTTTTTCTTGGGGTAGGGGTGGGGTAACAATTGAAATTTACCCCTGGAATAATTGAAATGAAAAGGGAATACATGTTGCTCAAATACATACTTCACTTACACAAACAACTTCACATTTTCCTGTCTTATTTAGGACAATTCAGGTTCTAAAATGGGTTAGTCTTAGGTTTACTGCTAAACTTTCATTGCTTTTTTCCCTAAGGAACTAAGATAAAGTTAAAATGATTGTATCCTGATTTCCTAACTATTTTCCACTTAAATTTTAAACTTTAATTAGACCCTTATAGGAGTGAAGTAATGTGTACTTTGAATAACTTCATAGAATTCCCTTCTATCATCTTAAAGTAGATTTCACCTTGGCTTACTGACAGTCCACTGCAAGGATTAAAGACAGACTATCTCTCTGATGACCTCTCTTCCTTATTGGTTGGATAGGAGCAGGAGGTACCCCTAAGACTGAAAATAAACATTCTTCTTTGCCTCTGAAAGGTGGCAAAGTCAGGGGAAGTGTCACAAAGTTCCAGGACTGCATAGGGCTATCTAAGACATGTGAGGTTCTCCTTCCAGGTTCTGACTATGAGGACTGAAATGTCTCCTTTCCTAAATTCTAGGTTTGTTTCTTTATTTAAACTAGTTTGTTGAAATTGTGATTGTCAACTCACTTCTTCAAATTGTGCAGTGTAATTAAGATAACTTCATAGAATGAACTTGGACTATCAAATTCTGGTTCATCGTAGAACAAGGAGAGATAATTAAGAAAATTAGGATTTTGTGCAATATAATAAGTCACCATTGTGGGATATAATAATAGAAATAATAGAATGTACAACCACCAGATGTATGAACTTATGTTTTAAATCAACAAAATACATTATGATGCAGGTTCAAGTCCTGGCTCTTCCTTTTGCTGTTCCTACAGGCTTGAACCGGTCATTTAGGCACTCTGGGTTCAGCTTTGTCATCTATCAAACAAAGGACTGAACTCTCCAGGAGAGCAAATGTCAGTGGATTTACTTTACGTGCCGACTCTAATTGGTAGTAACTGTTAGGAATTCTGGGGTAAGCAGGATGCTGAGGCTGTACCCCATCTCAGCAGGAAGTAGTGCTGTGCTCTTTTAATAGGGAAAGATATTTGGCATGCCCAGACAGGATGACATCTAAAGCCCTTTTCAACTGTAGCATTCTGTGAGACTAAGTTTATTGATCACCAATTAAGAGTGGTTTGCAGCCTCTTTCCAACTGACATTTAAGAAAGACAAAAATAAATAATAAAACTCTGCAATTAGTATGTGGAAAATCAAGACATTTAACTCTAGGAAAATTAAAATAAGTGACTTCAGTTGTGGTGGGAGGCGTGTCACAAAGAAACCCTTCTGCTTTTTTTTTGTAGAAAAAGACCCAAGTAGTGGTTTCTTTTCTAGCTCATGTGAAGAAAAGTAGTCGTTATCTCTTAGAGGACTGATGCGTAAAATGGCAATCCAGTGCCTTCCCGGTGATGAATTCTACAGCCTAGGCAAGGTGAATGGACTACCTGAGACTAAAACAAAAAGTATAGCTAGCCACTGAAAAGTGAATGGCCTGCAGTGTTTTGATGTTGAGTAAACTCAAAGGTGAAGGGCAGATGGCTGGGAAAAGCTTTTGATTCAAAGCCAAGATTTGAAATAAAGCTGGATTGATCAAATACAAGGAAAATCAGGTTGTGTACTTGGATATTGTTGCCTCTTAAAATATTTTTCTACAGTAATTATCTGGTTTAATAATTAAATTTTAATTTGACTACAGAAATAACATGTTAAATAAGTTAGGAAGGAAACCATAAATACATCGGTCTCTGAAAACCCTGAAATGAGTTCTCTTGTTGCAGAGAGAGCAAATGGGTTTCATCTCTTGTCATCAGTTCTGATTAATTGGTAGCAGCTTCTTGGAGTGCTGTGTATTCAGGGGCTCTGAGCCTCCTAAATAGCTTTGAATTGTTAAAACTGTAAAATGTAAGACAAGAAACCCCTTATTGTTCCTGCCAGTACTTAAAATTTTTAATTGTCAGGAATAATCATACCCAGCTGCTTAGGCAAAAATTTATTTTAAAAAGTTGTACCAAATAAGTGGCTGTTCAATATTTTCTTTATAGCCTGAACATTTAAAAACCTCCTTTATCATTCTTATTCTAAATGTTTATAAGTAATTTGGACTCAATTAAACCACCCTTGTGATACAGTAGTTATATATTTAAAACTCTTTGGACATGACAGGCAAGTTAACAAAATGGAAACACTTTTAGAAATCGACTGTTATTTCTTATTAATAAGTTACTTATTAATTATGGTTTGTTATAGTTTTCTTAGGCTGATTTAGTGATTGCTAAGTGTACTGTAGGGTTGCTGTGAGTCGGAATCGACTTGGTGGCACACAACAACAACAAGGGTTATACAGGCAGTCCCTGGGTTAGGGGCGATATCCATTCCTAACTGTGTCTTTAGGAATTTGTAAGTTGGAACAGGTGCATACAATTCTTATTTAGCCTTACTTTAGTGCAAGAAAAGGTCCGAAGTCTTTTCAGTGATTTAAAAGCTGCACGTGCAGCAAGTGAAGGTGATTGTGATGAAGAATTTGTAGCAAGGAGGGGTTGGTTAAATCTTTTCAAAGTGCGGGCAGATTTACATAACATTAAAAGGTAAGTACGAGTTGCCCGAAGTCGGATGGACGTTTGTAACCTGGGGTCTTACTGTATATCATTGAATCAATAGATCGCTTTGTTTAAATCATGCAGTATATTTCCCACATAACAAATATGTAAGAAATCATTTTATACAGCACATTAAATCCATTTATTTTGATTTGACAGTTCATGTTTACATAATACATGAGTTGGATTAAGACTTAGAATTGTGTACTTCTTTCTTTCTGAATGTATTTAATATAGAGTTTATACTGCCATCACCTCAAGTAATGGCTGCATCCCAATTATAGTAAGATCATCTATTTAGAAGTGTACCACATCACCTAGGAACCAAGATATACGCCATCATGGTGTTTTTGCGCAGCCAAAATAGATGCTGCAAACGCAAGGCTCCTGTGTTACACATCTAACAGAGCCCCCTGTGCATTAAGACAGCAGGTATTTGTTTCTTTACATGCAATCCCACTTCATTTGGTAGTCTGATTTCTAAACCCATAGCTGATTAATAGCAACAAATTAGAAGGGATAGAGAAGCTGCTATAGGAAACCTACTGATTGCAATGAGAAATGACAGCTGACAACTTGTCTACAGAGGAGAAAACAGAAAATCTATAAAATACATAACCTTAAAAAGCATAGCAGACTACTGCGACCAGCTAGCGTGATCGGTAAATGGCAAGGCACCCAAACAGCCCATAAGGGCTTCTCTGTGTAACAGAGCAGAGTGCAATAATTGATGTGCAAAATGATGACCTTAAACCATCATGAAAAAGATCGACCACTGAGCACTTAGAAAACTTAGCTCCCTGGAGTGCTTCGTTCCTTGGGGTTTCTGGTAAACTGAGATTTTTCTACACTCTCTTAAACCTTAAAAGTTAGAAAATGATAATATAAATGGACCTTTAAAAATTAATTTCTTGATAAAGCATCTAAGAGAGACATACACATAGGTACCTCATAAAGGTCACCTGAACGTGAATATTGACAACACTAGATGACTCTCGAAGATTTCAGGAGGAAGACAGCTTTACAATTTAAATTTAGCTGGAAGCAGAGTCTCACACTTAGCAGCTATTTTATCTTTACAGCCATGTACTTTTTCAGAAGGGCTGTTAAGTGTTGTCTGTACTTCTTTGTGGAAAAGGGACTGTGTGTGTGCCTGTGCACATGCACAGGGAATTAAGGATCATTATTGTCATGATTGTGAGTTATTTGCCATGAATTCATTAGCAATGCACCACCATAATCCTTTCAAAATTGAATGTTTGCTAAATACATCCAAATTTGATTTGGTTTTTAGGTAATTGTAAATAAACACACCAACTCACGCCCTTATATTTTCATCACAATATTGCTTTCAGAGAAAATTTCAAATGGACTATTAGTAAAGGAAGACAGGGTGTTATTTAGCTAGCATGCGGTCCCACTGTATTACTATTGCTGTCACGTTTTGTTATTTGGTTCTTGGCTCTCTGCTGTCACATAATATCCAGATGTTGAAATGATCTGTAGTTTCTGTATCTTATGACTAAAATGTACAGAAAACAGTTTCATAAACAAGATTTTGGTAGCATGGTGATGAGAGACATTGGACATACATTTAGGAATGTTGAGATAATTTTCCTAGCCACTTGCCCACATACCCCTTTGGGTCTTGTCTACACAGATGCAATATGTAATTTTTCTTAAAAAATGTTTGTTACATAAGATTAAAATTCCTGTCTTCAGGAATTTTTAGTCTTTGCAAATCTAGCTACCCTGGCTATTTGAAGATGATGTTTTTGATCCCCTGTGGTTGGGGCTTTTGGTTTAATTGTTTTTCCCATTAATGGTGATGGATTTCCATGGACTTAGCCACACACTGGTTTCCAGTTTCGTTTGTATCCAGCAGCATGTGTTTGCAGAGGTAATGGATTTGTAGCTGTAAAAGATTGCAGAGCCATGCGATACACAGAGAGGCCCGGCCCTGTGACCTTGGCTTGATTAGCATGGCACCTTACACATGTATATTTCAGAGATTATTAGATCTAGTATTGTGGATTCTTAGAGTGTTTAAATTTGATTTTCAAGACTTGCTCTAAGGAAAACGGTATGTTTCAAGCTTACAGTTTGTGAGTCCTACCTAGACACATATGAGTGCAACATGTGTTAACTGTTAGTAACAGCCTTTGTGGATGTTGGTGCAGAACCTGTCAGAATTATTTGCACAGCCCATGTTTAGAACAAGAGTTTATAGCTTCTAATTCTCTGTGTCATTTGTTGTTTTTGAAAGGAGGCAGAGGTATAAATACTGCCCAAATAGCCTCTGTTGAGGAGCTGTTTGTTTTGCAAGTAACAAATGGCAAAGGTAAAGGGCACCTCTCGAAAATGTTGTGTGGGTGCCCATAATTTAAACTGATGTTACAGAAAGGAAGTATTATTTTCACAAACAAAACATAGTGGCTTAGTCATTTTCCATTTCTAGATGGTGAATGTGTCATACATCTGTATCATGTTTTTCTCAAAGTGAATGACATACTATACTTAAAGTGAAGCAGGCTTTACTGTGGAGTTGCCTAGGTAACTGACCAGCAAGTATGCAGTTCAGTGGATCGCAGAAAGGCAATTGAGTACGCATGAATAAAGAAACGTGCATGCCATCTGAAAACCCAGGAGGGCCGTGGTAGATTGTGGTTTAACTCTGTAGATTGCAGGAATTTCTTTTAGGAAAGCAGAAACTAAGAGGTTCTATACTAGCCCTTGAGGTGAAGTGATACGGAATGGAGGTACCCTTTTATTGTTTTACTTCAGGCCCTCCCTGGGACTATCTATAAAATAGAATTATTTGAATGCTATTTAATATGAACAGCCTTTCTTTTTGGTTTATGAATTGGCTTTTACCTGCCTTATAACAGCCAAAATGAAGGGAGACTTTTAGTAGTTTACAATGTAGATGGATGATAGTAATCCATGAAGTGCTACACACAATTAATAATTAACTCAAATTGCAAAAATGAAATCTAAATTAAATATTATATCTGTTTACTCAACACACATGAGAGTATTATTTACCTATACAATGCTTCTTATTAGGATGTATTCACCCATTCAGTAGACATTGATAACATTATTTAAATATGCCACTCTCTTCTAGGTGCTGAGAAAATAACAAAGGTAAAGAACTGAACTTCAAGGTGTTTTTCATCTCTAGACAGAATAAACTGGATAAATTCTGAGGAGATTCATTTAGATTATTCAAAATCTTCCTATGCTTGGGCTGTAGGGTAGTGGTCTAGAATTAAAACATCTTTTTCTAGAGATTGAAATAATTTCTCAGCAGGAGTTCAAAGTTCCCCATAATTTGACTGCTCTTCCCAGGCTTTGTCCCTCTACCTTAAATGTACCCCAGGATCTAGCATCATTGATGTAATTCCTTTTCTTGAGAGCACTCTACAGTATCCCACCTCTGTAACTTGTACCTGCATTTCCACCACTGAAATGCTGAATCGTCCATCTCTGAGTTTCAGAATCCTGCTAGTACTTTTCAGAGCCATATAGAATTCTACTTCTTAACATAAACCCTTGCCAGTTCTTTCCAGCCTTGATTACTCTTCACCATTTTTTCCAGGTATTGCAGAGCAGTTAATACTTCCGGGATAATACCTAGTTAGGTGACGTTTGTCTCCCTAACCAGATGGTAAGCTCATCGAAGGCAGAGACTGGGTCTCCTTTATCTTCACATTCCCCATAGTACGTAACATTGAGGGTATGTTGTGGAATCACACTGGTGAAAAATGTCAAATCCTTATCCTCACTGTTTTGTATGATTGACTCATTCCCGTTTTGGACGATAGTGGGAGCCTTTCTACAGGTAAGTAAATTGTTCTTGGGCAGAAAGCGGGTACTTTCAATGCCATGGAAAGACCACTTGTGAATACTAGTATAAAACAAATTAGAAAAGAATGGGAGTGTCCCTGAATACCTAGTTTAAACCTAACTTATAGCTTCCTTTCCTCTGTTACATGGCCTTTGAAGTTATGTTTTTAGTAGTAAAGCTTTGGATATGTGAAGCTACAAGCCAAATATTTTAGTTCAGTTCCCCTTTTTTGGCTGTCTTCCACAGAACTGCAAGGACAAGTTTTCACAGATAGAGAAACATTTTGTGGAGTTCCTATTTTTATGCTGAAAAATTTACTGTCAAGTGATCGTGTTATCCAGGGCTTTTAGTAAGTTGTGAGCCTGGAACAAGCAGCCTTGGGGTTCTAAGGTTAATTACTGTATTTACAAATCCATCAGTGACTAAGAGGAAGAACTGGCTTGATAGAGTTTATTTGTCTAAAAATTACAGCTGTTAGCCAATCAGGAAGATAGAAACCCAGAGGAGATTGTAGAGGTGACAAGAGTAATGGCAGTGATGTGTTGGTGGAGATGATGATATCAGAGGAAAAACAATAGGTGGAAACTAGTCAAACCAATTTGGCCATTTTAATGTACCCACATCATATGTCTTAGGTAACCAGTAAATCATGAAATCTCCCCATTTCACTGACAGAAATTATTTGCACTAAGCTTTATTATATAATTTTTATTGCTTATTTAGAATGTAGCATAATATAATAGATTATATTGTTTGAATTATTAAATGTCAAGATCAGGGAAAATGGAATAAATTATTTCTTGGTGAGATATGAGGAATGAATACTTATAGTAAAAGTATCCAATGCATTTTTACAAGTATATGTGAAAGTCACCTTACATGTGTTACGGGTATTATACAGTCTGATGTGCTTTATCTAGATAACAATTAATACAGTGTAGATTCTTACCATTAAAAAAATTACACTGTGTACTTTTATTTTAAAAAACAAAGGAGAAAGAAAAGAATCTACAGCAATTATATAGTTGGTCAGTTTTCATGATGTGTATTTTGGGCAATAATTTCAAGTAGAAAGAAATTACCAAAAAGATATTATGTATGTCTTCATTATTTAATAACAACTTAAAATATTAAATGTACCTGATTTGTCTGCATAATATTTGAAAAGGCTATAAGCACACCAAGTTGAAAGAGTTGTTCCATGCTTTGTCCTAAAATTACTTCCCTTTAAAATAAACTGTTATTAACAGTTACTTTGCGTGTTGCTTCAGTTTTCCCAGAAACTTCTGCGTAATGAAAACTTTTACTACAGTGTAAGCTGCATTATCATATCGTATCTCCTTATATTTGTCTTTCTATCTCTTATCTTTCCTCTTTGTTTTCAGTGTACACTATTTTCTCCAAGGTCCACTCTGATCGGAATGTGTACCCGTCTGCTGGAGTCCTCTTTGTTCATGTTTTGGAAAGAGAGTATTTTAAGGGGGAGTTTCCACCTTACCCAAAACCTGGTATGTTCTTTGGTGGGGGCCGGGGGGAGTGGTTAATTTACTTCATTTTTCTTTTTGTTCAGTGTGCATAATCTAGATGGTTTGTGATCAGATATCTTTAACATTATTTGAAATGGTTGTGATAAGTGATAAATTGGTTGTTGCAGGATATTTCTCCTTTTAAGATTAGGAATTTAACTACAGAAGGATGTAATTCATTTTTGAATTTTAAAGAAAACATATTTCTGGATTCTCAGTCTTGAGTTTTATGCATCTGGCAAAAGATCTACCTGTATTCACATAGTGATAATTAGAGCTGTACAATTATGATTTTCCCTATTAAGACTCAGATTCTTACATAGTACATTGATTTTTGGAAAAGTATACATATGTTATAGAAGAGAATGAAATATATTAAGAAAGAGTTCTCAAAAAAGCTTTTAAAATATGAGATAATTTTATATAACTTCATAAGCGTATAATGGAGATAACCTTTTTCCTTCAAAGTAATGCCAATTATGAAGTCTTCTTGGTTTAAATACATTATGCTGAGTTGTTACCAAAAAACCCTGTTGCTGTTGAGTCGATTCTGACTCATGGTGACCCCATAGGACAGAGTAGAACTGCCCCATAGGGTTTTCAAGGCTGTAAATCTTTATGGAAGCGGACTGCCACATCTTTCCCCATGGAGTGGCTGGTGGCTTTAAACTGCTGACCTTATGGCTAGCAGCCAAGCACTTAACCACTGCGCCACCAGGGCTCCTTTGAACACAGGTGATCAAGTTAATGAAGATAAAGAATAGCAAGAGAAAACATAATAAATTTTTAGAACTCTTACTTAAGTGGCAAATAAAAATAAATTTTCTCAGAATTATATTTTGTAGGAGCACATTTTTAGCAATAGAATTAATATATTCTTTTTTATGAGAAAAATTATACATATATGATACAAAAATTTAAATCAAAACAACCCAGTTTAACCTACCTGGTGAAGTTCTAAATGTTTAAAAATAACTTTTCATGAGATTACATGCATTCTAATACATCTGATAAACTCTTCCAGAAAGAAAATTTTTTAAAAAATATTATTTTTTTAAATTGTGCTTTAGATGAAGGTTTACAGAGCAAATTAGTTTCTCATTAAACAATTAATACACATATTGTTTTGTGACATTGGTTGCCAGCCACATGACATGTCAACGCTCTCCCCTCTCAACCTTAGGTTCCCCTTACCAGCTTTCCCGTCCCATCCTGCCTTTTCGTCCTTGCCCTTGGGCTGGTGTGCCCATTTAGTCTCGTTTGTTTTATGGGCCTGTCTAATCTTTGGCTGAAGTGTGAACCTCAGGAAATAAATATCCTTTTTGTGGTTTATGTGATGAATAGCATACCTGAAAACACTTATAAAATACAGTTAACCAGTTCTCAATAGCATTCAAGAAAAAGGTAGTCTTTTCATCAATTATTAAAAAACATTTTCTTATGAGGCATTCCATGTTTGCAAAACTATTTTGGTTAAACTTCTTGAGTAACAGCTCTAACATTTGAGAAGGAGCCATGTAGTTAAGAGCCTAGTTTCAGGAGTCAACTCTGGATTAAATTCTAGTTTTACCATTTAATGTGACTGTGGAAAAGTTACTTAATTTCTCCAAGTTACATATTCCATCAGTAAAATTAGGGCTAATAGTAGTACCATCTTCATAGGTACATTGTGAAAATCAGATGAAATAGTGCCTGTAAAACACTTAGCACAGGGCCATGTATATGCTAATAAATGATGTTATTATTATTGTGTATTACTAATAAATGCTGTCACTACTGTAGTTGTTTTAGATTTGTAACATTGTTTTCATCCTATCCTCCAGTGTTCTAAAATTATATTATTTTTGTTTTGATGATGCTTTTATAATTTTATGATACTCTTTAAGATTAATTTGGTAGTATCTAGGCTCCTTAAGAATACGGATACATCAATATGATTAGGTGATTTTCCTGAAAAACAGTTGTCTCTCTGGCAGAGCTGCCCCACTACTAAGTAACCAAGAAAACAATTCCTAGTAAATTATGTGCACCTGCATTTTTTGTTGCATCAAATTTCTAGATGAACTAAACAACCAAATGGATTTTTTGTTTACATGAGGCCATAGTCTAAATTCGCAGATGGATGTTTCTTCTGTTTATTTTGCTACAAATGTAAGAAAAAAATACGTAAAATTTTAGACACAAATGTTTTCATTGAAACTATCAAAGAAAAATTTGTGAAAATAGCTGTCTTACGTCTCCCTAATTCTGTGTTTCTTATCTAGGTGAGATTAGTAATGACCCCATAACGTTTAACACAAATCTGATGGGTTACCCAGACCGACCTGGATGGCTTCGATATATTCAAAGGACTCCTTATAGTGACGGAGTCCTATATGGGTCTCCAACAGCTGAAAGTGTGGGGAAACCAACAGTCATTGAGGTAATTATACAGAAACAGCCAAATCTATGTTTTTGGATTTTTTTGTAATTTAAGTTTCAGGCGTTGTAATTAAATTTACATGATAATGGTTTTTAGTATATTGTACATGGAAGCACATTAGATGATATTTGAAAATGTACCGTTCCTTTCTATCCATTTACAAAGGTTTTGTTTTAGCCTTTATATAAAAAAGGACATTCTCAATTAGTGAAGAAACATGCAAAGACATTTTAAAGAAATAGAAGAATTACTATAATATGAATTCTATTAAAGAAAATAATGCACACTTAAAACACTTATTTGCTCCACATATTTTGAAATTTCATGTTCATTGAAATATAATTATTCATCAGGCATATAGGGTCTTACCATGTGCCAAGCATTATACTAGGTGCAGGTGATCGAAAGATGAGCCTTGAGTGTTATAGTCCAGGGGTTGGAGTACTGGGATGGAAACACGTACTTAGCCAACACTATAATAACTGCTACAATAAAAAAGGTGCTGCTTTATGCAGAGTTGTGAGATGATAAGTACTTCACAAAGTAGAAGGAAGACTGTCTTGGGTAGAGGAAATAGCACATCAAAGTCAGAGAGGTATTAGAAAACCACATGGTGCTTAGTGAACTACAGGTGTAACTAGAGGGCAGGATGCGCCCCAGTGGGCAAAGGATGGGAACTGAGTGTTGATGTTGGTAGGAGCACATCTTTGAGGACTCTGTAAGCCATGCTGATGTGTGTGTAGCTTTATCCTAGAAGTGATGGTGGTATTATAATTCATCATGTTTTCATCAGTACCTAACATCATATCCACAAGTATTAGAAATTAAAAACAAAAAAAGCAATCCTGTTAAACCTTTAATTAGAATTAGTACTTTAAAAAAAAAGAATGGGTATATAACTAAAAGTGTTTCACTGTTTATTATTCCCAACAAAATCAGAATTATAATGGCAGTTAATGGCAGGGGAGTCCTAAATATGCATGTTTTAGGCCCTGATGCCTCTAGGATCTTGGATTCTAATTTAGCTGTTTAATTCCACAAGTATTTACTGGTAGTAACTAAGTGGTAACATGGGAAGTGACAGTCAGATTGCCAGGGGCTTGTACAGGTATTGAGTGTCATGCTTTCTACCAGATACAAACTCTCAGAGAATTCATACCTTGAGTTTTTCTCCAAAGTTTTAATCAGAAATAAACAAATTGACCAATGAATAGAATAGAGAGTGCAGAAACAAGTCCATCTACATAAGAAACTATGATATATGTATGTATAGATGGTGCTACAGATCATTAGGGAAAAGAATGTCTATTTATTTTTGAGGTGCTCTGACAATTCCTTATTCATATGGAAAAACTTAACAGCAAGGCTAGATTCTTCACACCAAACACAGTTCTGTACAGATTAAGGACTTCAGTATGAAAAGCAAAATTTGAACTATTATATGAAAATGTAGAAGAATATCTTTCTGACCTTGGGATCTTAAATAAGACCTCAATTTTTTTTATTTGAGAAAATATTGACAAATTTTACTATTTTAAATTGAGAACTTCTGTTCATCAAAAGACACCATTTAAAAAAAAAAAAGCCACAAACAGGGATAAGATATTTTCAATACATATGGCTGACTAAGTGTTAATATCTAGAATATGAAAAGAAGTCCTACAATGCAAAAAGAAAAAGATGTGAACAGACATATTTTTAAAAGGGAGACACGATTGCCAATAAACTTAAGTAAAAAAGCTGAATCTTATCAGTAATGAGGAAAATTCAAATCAAAACCACAATGAGAATTTTCCCCGGAGTAAAATTCGTTGCTGGTGGGTGTGGGAATTGGCACAACCACTTTGGAAAACAGTACTGA
Organism: Trichechus manatus latirostris; assembly: GCF_000243295.1. NCBI lineage: Eukaryota > Metazoa > Chordata > Mammalia > Sirenia > Trichechidae > Trichechus > Trichechus manatus. Next base: position 5,699,310 of record NW_004444092.1, read on the forward strand.
AATATCTCAGATAGTTGAGTATCACTGTACCCTGTGATCCAGTAGTCCCACTTCTACCTCTGTACCTCAAAGAAACACTTGGACATGCCCACTTGGAGGGATGTCCCATCATGCTCATGGTATAGCAAAACACTGGACACCCATGAAACAATAGTAACTCCAAAGTTCATCAGCAAGAAAATATGTAAATTGTGATGTAGTCACACAGTTAGATTATATAGCAGCAATGAACTTAAGCTTGCCCAGCAACATGGATGAATGTTGTAAATGTAATGTTGTATAAAAAAAAGCAAGTCCCAGAAGACTACATACAGTTTGATACCATTTTTATAAAGAACAGAAACAAGAAAACTAAACAATATATTTTATAGCATACATGCATTTATGATAAAACATGGTTACTTCTGCTTGAGGAGAGACAGGGGACTAGGATAGGAGAGACATGTCTGCATGTTGACTTGGGGTTCATTATATTCTTATACCTTACTCTTAAATAATATACTAAGGAGATAATGATAAAGATTAGAAGATAATGATGAGTGTAGCAGATCTTTCATGTAAGCAAGTAGTCATTTATCTGTAAATAACTCATTTTTTATATTCATATACAGTAACATATTTAAGGAGCCCTCATGGCACAACAGTTAAGCACTCAGCTGCTAACTGAAAGGTTGACAGTTCGAATGCACCCAGCAGCTCTTTGGGAGAAAGAACTGGCAATCTGCTCCCATAAAGATTATAGCCGGCTCTGTTTCATGGGGTCACTATGAGTTGGAATCAACTCAACAGCACCTAACAACAACAACAGTAATATACTTACTGTATTTTGAAATATCATTAGTCAAAAGAGTTTTGCGTATCTTAAACTAATATTTGATCATATAAATCCACTGATTAATTCATTCATTCAGTAGACAGTTATTGCATCTAAAATAGATCAGCACTGACTGCTCTGACAGGGATCACAGTAGAGGGTCCTGGACAGAGCTGGAGAAAAATGTAGAACAAAATTCTAACTCACACACACACACAAAAAAGACCAGACTTACTGGTCTGACAGAGACTGGAGAAACCCTGAGAGTACGGCCCCCGGACTCCCGTTTAACTCAGTACTGAAGTCACTCCTGAGATTCACCCTTCAGCCAAAGATTAGACAGGCCCATAAAACAAAAGGAGACTAAATGGGCATACCAGCCAGGGATCAGGACAAAAAGGCAGAAGGGGACAGAAAAACTAGTAATGGGGAACCCACGGTCGAGAAGGAGAGAGTGTTGACATGTCGTGAGGGTGGCAGCCAATGTCACAAAACAATATGTATATTAATTGTTTAATGAGAAACTGATTTGCTCTGTAAACCCTCATCTAAAATACAATTAAAAATAATAAATAAGTGTGAAATTATGCTGTATTTTTCTGAAAAAATATAAAATAAGCAAAGTTCTAGAAAGGGGATCAAAAATAAAGCAGACATATACATGTATCTGCTCTCATGGTCTTCACGTCATAATAATAAGTGAAATTTGATTGAGAATATTGCAGTATTTCAGTATCTCATTACAACTGATAGAAGGACTGCATTCTACCATATCTGTTAAAATTAAACATTCAATATAAATTCAGATAATACAATTTCTCCTGATATAAAATGTTCTTCACTCCCTTCAGTAGCCTGTGATTTAAAAAAAAGAAATCTTATTAGAATTTGTGAAATTTACAATAATGAAATTTAAGATGCATATGGGCAGGCCAGTCATAAAAACATTGCAGTTAGTTTGAAAATATGTGGTCTTCCTTTCTGAGCTGAGGCTTCAAGATATTATAACAAAAAATAGAGAATTGATCCTTTTTCCATTGAAACTATGATTAAGTTTTTTTTTTTTAATCTGTAGTGATGTTTATTTTTTTCTTTATATATATGCACACTTTCAGCATGTTCTATAATGAGTGCATTTTTTTTGTTGTTGCTTTAAGTGAAAGTTTACAATTCAAGTTAATCTCTCATACAAAAATTTATACACACATTGTTTTGTGACCCTGCTTGCTCTCCCTATATTGTGACAGCACACTCTTCCTTTCCACCCCGGATTTCCTGTGTCCATTCAACCAGGTCCTGACCTGACCCTCTCTGCCTTCTCATCTCGCCTCCAGACGAGAGCTGCTCATTTAATCTCACGTATCTACTTGAGCTAAGAAGCACACTCTTCACGAGTATCATTTTGTGTCTCATAGTCCAGTCTATGATTAAGTTTTTTGCAGGGGAACTTTTTAAATCATGAGGATTCCCCAAGATATATATATTTTTTACATGTTTTTTCACTTGCTTCTTTGTGAACAATACCTCCTAGTTCATTTTATTGGCTAGTTTTAGTTTACGTGTTCAGTGTGAACCTAATTAATTATGTCTCCCAACAGATAGAAGCAAGGAAGTGATAAAGTCCAACGTACATTTGACAAATTGTGGAGACAGATTTAAAAAAATTTTTTGGAATAATATACCTTTCAGAAAAAATGTACTTTTTAAATATCATTAAAGGTTTAGAATTGCTAGTTCCAAAATATTGATTCTTTCTGTTCTAACTACAAATAATATTTCCAATGTATATATTTCATTTGAAGCACATTTATGATGCTGTAAAAACTTTGATACTCGGTTTTAAATGCTAAAGAGTTTCCTTTTTAGTATGAGTCAGTTTTCTCCTACTCTCTTGTCTCAGTGTTACCCACAGCTGCTCTCACTGCCTGAGGTCTAGAACTGGGATTCTAAGATTTTTACACAAGCATTTGCTTTTTTGAGGTACTGCAGATATGTTGGAATGTTTTACTATCTGTTAAGGTTAATCTGTGATTTTTGAAGCCATATCCTGGTGGCCTTGGCTTTGTTTGTTATCTGCAGTGGCTGTTTCTGAGTTGACATTGATGTAAGTTCATTGGCTCTCCAAATGTTTACTAATATTTGACTCTATGAAGGGATTGATTGGTGTTATTGAGTATGTGCCAGGGGCTTCATAGACTATGATAATTACTGCTTTCCTCCTATCATAAGTGAGAGATGATATGCTATTCATGAACTGGACTAGTTGGTGTGCAGTTCAGTACTAAATGCAAATAGCACAGATATGCATGTTTTTAAAGTATATTTTCCAGTATAATCCTTGAAATCCATTTAAAAGTGCAAAACTACATTCTTGGCTGGTTGGGTTTGATTTGTGTGTTTTATTTTTGAAATCTTAGAATGTCATCGCTAAGTAATTCAGAATGGTTAATCCACTTACTAATTATGTATCTGTACAGCTACCAGCACTTACAGCCTTTCTGAAAGGGCCTTTCTGCTTTTTATTTTTTTGTTTTTGCATGTTAAATACACCTAATTGTTTATTTTCCTGTAATATTGCTAAAAGCTCTGAGTTTTTATTGCCCAGAGGAGGAATATTTTGTAAGTAAAGAAAATGGAATGAATGACGATTCTTTTTTATTTTGTCCTTAATGAATTTCATTTTTCGAAGAACATTCCACTTCTTTAATATGATTTTCTTTTTTTAATAGATAACTGCCTACAATAGGCGCACCTTTGAGACTGCAAGACATAATTTGATCATTAATACAATGTCCGCAGAAGGTAGGTATGGAAAAGTATGTTGATGATCATTTCTTTATCTACAAAAAGCCTGTTTCATGATCTTTTATAACTATAAAAAGAGTAAAGGATTTTAAGGAATCACATACCTAATATGATAGATTAAATAGTAAAATGTAGAAAACTATTAAGCAAAAGTGCATTCCTTCTAAAATATCATGATATGGTGGTTAAGAGCTCAGGAGAGGGAACCAAACAGATAGGCCACTTATTAATATTTCTGTAAGCCTTGGTTTCCTCACGTAAAATGTTGCAAAGAATAGCATTTCCCTTATAAATCTCTGGTAAAGATTACATGAGTTAAGGCCTGAAATGTGCTTAACGCAGAGCTAGCACAGAATACACATTCAATAATTATTAGCTGTTTTTATTATTTTGTTTTAAAACTTCTATAGGTAGTAGTTTACTTGTATGCCAAAAATATAGTTATTGGTGTATAGAAATAAACTGTAATTTGGGCCACAGTTTCCTTCCTGAATAGCTAATCATCCATCAGTACTTGCTAGAGTCCATCAGCAGTTCAGATTTACATATCGTAAGCTCAAATTGTAAGCTCTTCCCTCAGGAATTTGAAGGTTAAAGACAAAGAAAACATCCCAAGAATTACATTGCCAAACATTTTCCCTTTATTTTGGTATTTGACTGGGAAAAATGTATACCACTACAAACTTGGTAGTTAAAATTTATAAATCAAGGGATAGTTCTTTCTATTCCAGATATCGTTTATAAATGTGACGGGAGAGGAACTGATACAGAATTTTTCTCCACCTGAAAATAGTAATCCATAAGAGACTTCTTGTTATATTTATTGGTACAATTAAAACACAATTAGAAACAATTGAGGAAACACCAAATATTTTATCAGAAGCTACTAATTTGGAATTCATGGTAATTCAGTAAAGCTGGGTTAGAAACTGCTTTATACTATATGAAACGAAGCATTTTCTATAAAATCGATCATACTGTACATACTTGGAGAGGTTGCTTGAAAACTTTGAACTTCCTTAAGTGAAATGTTTTTTCCCAGGTGTTTTAGCAGTACCAATGGCAGACAGCAGATGGGCGAATTTAAAATTTTAAATGGCCTTTGTATATGAAAAGCAAGCCCAAATGCCAGTTCTGTGGGCATGGACAGAGAGTCGTCTCTGTCTACCCTCCAGCCCCTACAAGGACTTTTGGTAGGAATTTATGTTTGGGTCAGGGAGACTTTGTTCTTGACCTCAGTTATAATTGGATGCTTACATCCAGTCTAAACTGCCTCTGTAGAATTGGAATATCCTTCATAAACAGAATAATTACAGAGTTCCCTTCTTCCTTGGGAATTCATCAGCATAGTTATATAGTTGTATTACATTGGGCTTGGACCACCTAACCTCACCATTACACTCTCAGAGGACTCAAAACCCTCTGGTAGGTATTGGGGTCCCTACAGACTGAAAGACAGCCTGGTCTACAGCATAAACTTCCTTCTCAAGTCTGGTCTCAATCCTGGAGATAGTATACAGACACCTTTATAGGTGCCATTGTTGAAATATGGAGACCCAGGATCAGGCAGGTACTAATGGGAGATTTCTAGACAACTTTAGGTTGAAAGTTAGTTTTAGGGGCTATTGATCTAAATCAAAGAGCCCAGTGGCACAATGGTTAAGCACTTGGCTGCTAACTGAAAGGTTGGTGGTTTGAATCTAAACCAGGGATTTTTGATGCTGTGCTGGTGAGGGAGGAGGAGCAGGTGGGTTTGGCGGCCTCCACCTTTACTTCACTCAGAGCTGCTTCACTGCTTTTAACAGGATTCAGTGGCCTGAAACTATTTAAAAACCATTAAACTAAATGGCATACCTTTGTCCTTGCTGGTCTAGATACAACATATGTGGGAAAATGGTCAATGGAACTTATTTCTTTGAGATAGACCTACACTCATTTCCTGTCAGATAAGGTTTAGGAAAAGAAACAACGAAAGGTGAATATCAGGACAGTCATGCTCAGACACACTCCCTGCCCAGCTGTCTCCTGCTCCGAGAGACCTAATGGGACATTAATCATGTAGAATCACACTGTGGAGCTGAGGAGAGAATATAAGGTGATTCTCTAAATTGGGTTTCAGTGCCTCAGAGGCCTGCCACTAATCTGTTGGCCTACTGTTCTGTTGGCCTCTGTGATGTCCAAATATAGCAGGCATGGGATTTCCCCAAAGTTAGAAAGCTGTTGTGACTCATCTCTGGGCGGTCTGGCAGTAGCACTTCGCTGGGTCGACAGCAGGCAGCTGCGTGGCCCAGAGCATCTGAGGGGCCTGGCTCCGGAGAGGGTTTGCAGCAGGTCGTAAGGGAGCCACGGAACGGGGTCACATGGATCAGAAAAAGACAAAGAACTATCCTCCGAAAAGGAGTACTGATCACAAGAAAAAAGTTTCATAAGCTTTTTTAGAAAACTGGTTGTAAACACACTGAATAGATGATAGACTTCTGGTATCCTCAAAAACTATATTCGGTATTATTTATAAAGATGTTCTTATTTATTGCCAGGAAGCTGTTCTTTGTGACACATTTCTGCATTATTATTTCTAGGTATGGGTAGAAAATGTAGCATGATTAAGTTACTATTTATCTATCTAAAACAGGAAATGTATTAATCTGTATGAAACAGGAAAATTTATCTGCATAAAATAGAGTAAATATATCATATTTTAGAAGATTGCAGATGGGCTATACATCAAGCAAATCTAACATAACCATGAGTGGGATAAATGACAGTGTAGGAGAGAGTAAAGACTCTTCTGTGACTAGGGCCTGGAAAAACTAAATCTATAGTGAGAAAGGACTATACTCTAGAACACTCTTGGTTGAAACTCTGAAGCCAGAGTATCTTCCCTAACTTTTCCTTTGGCATTGAATGTCCTTTAATATCAAAGAGACTTCATGAGAAATGAGGTCATTGAAATTTGAGTTATTAAATATGTAATTTTTATTTTTTACTCAATTATTAAATAAGAGTGAAATATGGTATGGATACATTTGTTTTATTGAAATAAATCAGATATACATAATTACTACTGGCAGCTGTAAATCTGTGTATAGTCCAGAGACCTTTTCTTTTTAAAGGAATAATTCAGGTTATTAACCTGTTCATATTACTATCATAAGAGCTAAAATTTAATATTTACCAAGTTCTTGCTATTTGTTGGGAACTCTTCTGAGCACTTTAAGTACATAATTTTCTTTAGCTTAGATAAAAATCATATGAGGTAAGTTCAAATTATAATAAGTTCCTGGACTGCTTTAAAGCTTAGCTTTCCCATCTGGAAGTTATGGAGAAAAATACTAGTATATACTCACCCTCTGGCTGTGAGGATCAAATGTGATAATTCACCTAAATGCTTAGCCATCCTCATAGTAAATATATAAAAAAATATTAGCAGAAGATTTAAAAAAATTAAAACATTAGATATTTTTGAATGTTAGATATTTTAAAATATTACAGAAATGTTATAAAATAAAAACTATCTTAATACAACAATCAGAATATAAGAACTTATGATTCCCCAATTCAAGAGTAACATTTGAGAAACTGAAATATTTTTATATTTTTAGAGTTTCTTATGCTGAGAGTCTGAATTTGACATTGGGTTGGTTTAAAACATTAATTTTGAAATGCTTAGAGAGAAATTTTGATGAGACGTTGGGGAAGGAAAAAAGTCAAGTAAAATTTTAGCAATGTGATACATTTAATTTCAAAAGAATTTTGATAATATATTTTTTCTAAGATATTTAATTATATGGTGATTGAAAGAGTGGAATTGCCATGATTTTAGAATTGTTATTGAAAATGTAATCAGTATTTATTTTAGAAAAAGTAATGTTTTAGTATGCTCCAAAAGGATCAGTAATATTCAAATTAAAGATAGGATATTTCAAATCGTATATAAACAACCCAAATGCAAGTACGGATATTTTGTAGTATCTTCTCTCTTTGGAGAGAATATTTCTGTGCCTCAACTTCCTCCTCTGTTTACATAGAGATAACATTGTTGCAGTAATTAAATGAGATAATATACTTGAAAAGGATTTGTTAGTTCTCAAGCACAGCAAATTATTATTTCTACCATGCAGAGTTCTTAAAATCCTCCTTCCAGCTGGGTAAATTGAAAGGATGAGGAGGCAGGTGGGACACTGGCAAATTAATCCAAACTGTTTGAGGTAGATTTGGCTTTTTTCTTTTTCTGGCCAAGTCCTATAACTGTAACTTGAACTGCTATACTTTAGATTTAATTATATTGTAGAGACAGTTCTGTGTCTGATGTACGTAATGTTTTTAGATAGGTCTCTCCATTATAGAGAAAGCCCTTAAAGTCAGTATTAATAGTTTTCCTCAATGCCAGGTTTATAACAGAACTCAACAAATCTCAAATTGTCCTTCTGCTTCTCCCTTAAAAACCTACTTCATTCAAGATACGCATATTCTTTTTCACCAAAATTAGATTTCCCGTTACCATATCAAGCAGAATTCTTCATTAAAAATATGAATGTAGAAGAAATGTTGGCCAGCGAGGTACTTGGAGACTTTCTTGGGGCAGTGAAAAATGTGTGGCAGCCGGAGCGTCTCAACGCCATAAACATCACGTCGGCTCTAGACAGGGGCGGCAGGGTTCCACTTCCCATTAATGACATGAAGGAAGGGTAAGCAGACCTTTATCTTGTTGCCTTGAATATGGATTTTAAAATATGGTGATCTTATCAAACTTATTATAGATGGAAGATGACCTATTGCATTTTTCTTTTTAATAAGATATTGTACGGATATGAGTATAGAAGCAATTTTCTATATTGACAAAAAGGTTATGGTAATGGTTCTTTATATCTCAGACTCCAGGTCCTGGGAATCTAGTTGTAGATCAGGATCAGCATCATAAATTACACTAAGTCTTTTGTACCTTCCATGGAGAAACTGATTATGTAGGGCCCTAACTTTCAAAGGAAATTGATGCCCCAGTTATCAGCTACAGAAGGACATGCAGACTGCTGTAACTTTATTCTAGGAAACTATTTCTTTGCCTTTAACATTCTTTCCAGCATATGTCAGGGACTGATGGCTGGGGTGGGTTTTAAGCCCATTCCTGTGAGACGAGAGTCTAAAGCCTGGCCCTGTCACTCACAGGCTGGGTGACATCGGGCAGGTCACTGGACCCCTCTGTACCTCAACTTCTGCATGTGCTTCAGTGGGGATAGTACTCTCACAGGGTTGTCATAATGATTGAGACAATGTATGTGAAAGGGATTTGTCAGGTCTAAAGCATTACAAGTACAAAGTGTGACTTGTACCCAGTAGAGGCCCAGAGACGGCAGTGGTGGTTCAGTGGTAGAATTCTCTCTCCTTCCATGGGGGAGAACTGGGTTCATTTCCTGGCCAGTGCCTCTCAAGTGCAGCCAGCATCCGTCAGTCTGCTTGTGTGCTGCTGTGATGCTGAACAGGCTTTAGTGGACCTTCCGGATTAAGACAGACGGGAAAGAAATGTCTGGCGATCTACTTCTGAAAAATCGGCCATTGAAACAACATGGATCACAATGGTCCGATCCCGTTGTGTATGGGGTTACCGTGAGTCGAGGGCCAACTCATTGGCAGCTAACAACAACAGAGGTCTAGAAACACTCCTACCTGGGTAAATTGAAAGGGTAGAGGAGTCAATGTCAATGTCAAGTCAAACTTTGATTTCTGATCTGTAGGTTGAGGCAGATGTACCTTTATTTATTTATTTTACCAATCCTATAAAAGTACAGGCTGTGGAATAAATCACATTGTGTGTGGCATAGCCCCTTTCCATTTCTTCCTTCATCCATATTCCTGGTAGTACTTTTATACAGGTGGTATCTGATAAGAATTAAACTTAAGAGCAGCTGTAAAGGGAAACGAGGTTGGAAATAAAGGAAAAGATTCCAAATAGACATAGATGAAATCTGAGGGAGTAGGTAGATGGCAGATAAGGGAAAAGCAGTGACCTGTAAAGTCCTAATTAAAAATTTCAGAATTAAATTATATCTCCTATATTATACAGCAGTGGGTTTTGGAGTCAGTCAAGCACACACAGAAATGCTTTGAGGAAAATAATTGCTTTATCTCTTGTCTATCTGCTCATTGGCTTCCTATATGAAAACATAATTCTAACCAACAAAAACCAGTTGCCGTCGAGTTGATTCTGACTCATGGAAACCCCATGTGTATCAAAGTAGAACTGTGCTCCATAGGATTTTCAATGGCTGATTTTTTGGAAGTATATCACCAGGCCTTTCTTCCGAGTCGCCTCTGGGTGGACTTGAACCTCCAACGTTTTGGTTAGCAGCTGAGCGTGTTAACCCTTTGCATTATCCAGGGACTCAGCTTATATTCGCACTTCAGAATTATAACATGTTTTTCTTTCCCTTTGAGTAATTAAAGCAGAACCATGGCAAGAAATGAATAAGGATATCTCTCCTGAAAACATTCTCCAAATATGGAGCCTTTTCAACAGTTTTCCTAAGATAATGTGTCCCATGGTGATTGTTAAAACAATGACCAAAAGATGTTGGAGGATGCAGCATGAAGACCAGACGTGGATAGAGTTTTCTATGGCTCTGCTTTCTTCTGGGTTTACCCCTTCTCCAGTCAGTAGTGCAGGCCCCACCCACAGAGGTGCTTTGAGAACCTGAACTAAACTAAATTGAACTAGAGGACTCTAAACCAAACTGTGACCTAAAGCAGCACTTCCCAACCCTGCCTAGCCTGCAAATTGTCAGTAGAGCTTCATTAAAAATATAGATAGGTTTCTGGCCCCTGACTCTCCTAGAGACTCTGATTCTTTAACCCTAGGGCTGAGCCTGAGCATGTGACTCTAAATTAAGAACAGAATTTTTGTTCTACAAGTACTTGTTAGAGAATTCAGTCATTAACTGACCCCCAGCACCTGCTGAAGGCGGCACATGCTGTCAGATATTTGAGGGAGTCAGTCCAGTGGCATTTATTTGGCCCATGTTGTCTCAGATCCTTTCCCAACTTGAAATGCTTTCCATGAGTTTTAATGTTAAGCCTTAACCTTTGCAAAGTATTCATATGAGAGGTCTTTTAAAATAGCATTTCTATAAGTTGTACCCGATGCCAACTCTATTACTTCAATGTCCCTGTACAAGCACCAATGAAATAAGATTCTCCTTGAGTGAAAAAGTTTGTTCCTGGGAATGATTTTGCATACCTTTTTAGTTGGTTTATAATGTCATGGTAACAAAACCATCTTTTAACCCTGTTGCCTTAAATTTAGAAACTAATCCCTTGCTTCACTCTTCTCTGGTGCCTTCCTTCCTTTTTGATGGTGTGTATCATAGTTTTTAACAAACTCCTTGCCTCTGTAATTTCTTTTGAAAATACCGTGTGCTGCAAATCCTTTGAAAAACGAAATATTAAAGATATGAAAAGATACAGTCAGAGATAGCAAAGAAATTGCAGCCATTGCCTTTCTAAAATTTTATTTAAAAAATATATTCACAGTAATTTGGAAAGGATACTAGTAATGGTTATACAACATAATGAATGTAATCAGTGCCACTGAATTATACATGTAAAAATTGTTGAATTGGTAAATGTTATGTTATACGTATTTTTACCACATATATGTATGTATTTTTTCTCATACACTTCAAAAGTATTAAGTGCCCAATAAATATATTATACTTAATACTAAATATTTTTTTAAATCCTATGAAATTATTTCCTGTTACTTGTCACAGCCACCGTCTAGTAACTGCAGATTCTTCCATATTTGATATGTGTAGTCAAAGAAACAGCAGACGACTAAGAGTAGCTCTCAGAAGTAGGCCCTCAGAATAAGCCTACTACCCTGCCACAGCCCAAAGCGCCATTAAATGCCTCATCAGGAACCCACTCTGCAATATCCCAGCTCCTCATCCTTCTTGATGAGCATTTCTTCATCTCTGCAGAACTTGGTGACAGCTTTCAAACTTCTCCTAAATCAAACAGAAAACAATTACAAAGATTTACTTCAAAGCGAGTAAGCTCCTGCAAAGGAAGGCTAAGCCTCCTGGAAAGACCTGTTTTCACTTGCCATACCCATAACCCCAGGGCAACTGTGCCCTCTCTGAGCGTGGTCCTGGTGCTGTTTTTGCTCCTGACAAACAGCCAGAAGCTAAGGACTCTTGTATGTATTTAGCCTGGGATAAAGCTGGTGGAAAGAGGAGCAGGTTCATATTTCATTCTAGGCATGTCATAGCTGCCAACCATGACTGAGTGATGTGGTGTAAATGGTGGCTATGAAGGGAATGATGGGGTGTGAGGATTAAAGAATATACTCACTTTTCATAAGAGAATGTTAAACCTACAACTATTTCCTCTCATTACCAAAGCGTGTGGACCTACACTCACTCAGAGACAGGGAATCCTAGTTTATGCTCTAGACCATCTCATAAAGTACCACCTCTAATTAGTTGTCTCCTTTTTGCCCTGTATCAGTAGCCTCTGTGAGAAGTTATATTTGAAGAAGAGAATGTAGGTCACTGGCTGCCAAATACTGGTCTGATGTAAGTTCGTGATCCTGGGGAATCCATAGTGCTCTGCTGAAGTGTCACCATCCCTGGTGATTTATGGGACTACCCTTTATTCTTAAATTGTATCTCTTCTGTACTTTTGGTGCAAATAGCCTTTCTTTTTATGCAGTTATGGAGATAGGAATTTTTAAAACTGCCTTTAATAAAATAAAAATTGGAAACCCAAGTCAGTCCATTTTCTAAGTATACCGAAAAACCAAAATCAAACCTGTTGCCGTCGAGTTGGTTCTGACTCATAGTGACCCATAGGACAGAGTAGAAACTACCTCATAGGGTTTCCAAGGAGCATCTTGTGGATACAAACTAGTGACCTTTTGATTAGCAGCTGAACTCTTAACCACTGCGCCACCAAGGCTCCTTTATAAGTATATTAATAAATGTGGCCATATGTCTAATATCTACTCTCATTTTTATGCATAAATTTTTTTCTTTCTCATTTTAAGTATATATATGGGGTAATACCATATTCGTCCCTGGGACACAGTGATTTAAAAAACATAATCTGTGCTCACAATCTAGAAGGGATCCAGCCAATAATCAGATAATTTAAGAAAATGTCCTCAGTATCACAATTGAGGTATTCAAAGAGAAGGTTCCTCACTCACCTCAAGTCCAAGCCTGCAAAGGATTCATAGAGGAGATGAAACCTGATCTGAGCCTTAGAATATGAGTACAAATTAGCCTGCTAAAAACATAAGAAAGGAATTGAATTCCAGCCAGAGGGAACAGCTTGGGCCAAAGCCTTTAGGTAGGAGAGGGCACTATGGATTTGGAAAATGACTTATTGTAGAAGTGGGAAAGAGGGATCCAGAAGTGATAGTTACCAAGGAGGCAAAGACCAGATCATTCAAGGCTTTGTATACCATGAAAAATAGTTTGGGTTTTATCCTGAAGCATTAGAGACCTTTGCAGAAAATGATTTATATTTAAATTTTTGTTTTAGTGAGATCACACTTGTTGCAGAATAAAGGAAGGACTGAATGGAGATAGGGCTGAGTGGAGGGAGGCATTGGGATTTTAGAGGGCCCAGTAGCAGCCATGTTCCCTGCCATAAGAATATGAACCAATGCAGAGACAAGTATCAAAGAGGTGGATATCAAATGTCTACTTTATTAATAATAAAGCTAATTGGAGAATGTGTCTTAGCTCTGCATTGAACTTATCCCCTAAAACATCAGTCACCCCCACCCCACCACCCCACCCAGGTTGGGAGACATGGGAGGGAGGTTAGGCACAGTCTTCCCTGCTAAGCTTGAAGAGTAGACCAAACCCAAATGCCTCCTTTCTGCAAGCACGCAAACCCCTTCAGAAACATGAGAAGGGTGTGAGCCTGTGTACCAGTTCCCTCTTCTGATAAGATAATTAATTCCTTCTCCAGTAGAGAGGAGAAGGAGGTAGAACATGAGTCTAGAAGTGTTATTCTAGCCAACATATCTCTGAATTGGTTCATGTTCTTCTGGTAGGGAACATGGCTGTTACTGGGTCCTCTAAAATCCCAATGCCTCCCTCCACTCAGCCCTTCCTCCATTCAGTTCTTCCTTATTCTGCAACAGCTATGATCTCTCTAAAATAAAAATTTAAATATAAATCATTTTCTGGAAAGGTCTCTAATGCTTCGAGATAAAACCCAAACTATTTTTCACCATATACAAACTCTCGCATGATCTGGCTTCCTTCTTGGCAACTATCACTTCTGAATCTCTGTCTCCCATTTCTACACTAAGTCACTTTCCAAATCCACAGTGCTCTCTACTCCTGGAAATATGAGACATGATGAATAAGTGTTGCCCCCCAGTAGTAGGAATGTTACTTTTTAAAGTTTGTTTTTGTTTTGTTTTTTTATAATTTAGGTAAGAATAGATGTTGAAACCAGACACATTCAGCAGTTTATCTAGAAACTAGATTATGACCAGGTTCAGCCTATCCTAGGAATGCAGAGTTGATTTCACATAAGAAAATCTGTAACTTATTAACAAATGAGGACATGAGAAATGCCATATAATCACATCAGTAGATGCAGACCAAGCAGTTAATAAAATGTAACACACATTCATGATAAAAATTATCATTGTAAATAAAAGGGAACCCCATGAAACTGGTAAAGGTTGTTACCATAAAAACTATAATAAACATGCTACTTGATCATGAAATATTAGAATTATTTCCTCAATTCAGGAAAAAGACAAAGGTGACCACTATCAACATTTTTATTCAACATGGAACTGAAGCAGCAGTCAGCCCAATAAGATAATAACAATAATTAAAAGATAAAAGAATTAGAAAGGAAAAACAAAGCTATCAATATTCAGACATTATATTATTATGTACATAGAAATATGAAGAGAATCTACAGATAAATTATTATAATTATGGAAATAGTTTTGCTGTATATAAGATTAATATCTGAAAACAAACTCTATTTCTATATACCAGATACCAATAGTTAGAAAATATACTATTTATAATAGAAAGGACAAATAAAAGGAACCCATAAATAAATCTAATAAAAATATGCATGATTTTTACAAATAAAATTAATATTAAAAACATTAAAGAAGACCTAATAAATTGAGAGATATACCATGTTCATGAATGGGAAGACTCAGTTGGATGAAGACTAATATATATGTTCATTGAATTACAATCAAAATCCCAATAGGGTTTTTTTGTGGGACTTGACAAACTAATTCTAAATTTTATATGAAGAAGTCCAAAGGGCTGATGCCCTTATGCTATGCTATGGGAGTGTAAATTAGGGGAAAAAATTAAGAGAAATTGAAAAAAAATTGCAATCTTTAGGAAAGCTGAAGTTGCACATGCCCTATGACCCAACAGTTCCATTCCAAAGTATATACATATATAAAGTGAAAATGAATAGAATATTACATATTTACAGATATAATCTCAAAAACATAACATTGAAAAAAGTTGCAGAAGGAAAATTCAGTATGATACCGTTTATATAAAGTTTAAAATATGGAAAGACATGCCTGTTTATTGTTTATGGCTCAATATAGTAAAATTAGAATTGTATGGAATAAAAAGCCTTAAATTCAGAAAAGCAGTTACCCCTGAAAGGAAGGGAGGTGAAATGGGATCAGGGAGGCAGATAGTCAGCTTCAACCCCATTTGCAGTTTTTTGCTATATTATTCTTTATGTTTTAGTACATATCTGAGATAGTATAATATTGAAATGAAAGAAAAATTTGATTAGACTTTAAAGTAATTTGCACTGAAAATAGAAATGTTATATCATGAGCACATATTAAATGTGTTTTAAGTGAGCTTTGGATTGGATAACCAAGAAGTCCTTGGCGACCTTGGCAAGAGCGGTTCCAGTGGACGGATGAGGTGGGAGCCAGACTTCAGAGGATTAAGGAGTGAACAGGAGGTGGAAAATAGAGTTGCTGAATATGGATATATTTTTAAAGAAGTTTGGCTGAAAAAGGAGGATGATAATGGGAGGGGCTGGTGGAGGGTGTCACTGCACGGCTGACACAATTGGGCCAGCTCCTCTGCCTCTTTGCAGCAAGAGCTGCCCACTGTGAGCTCTGCTGTCATGTCCTTGGCCTTAGTAGAGGCCATTACAGGAAATAGCCATATGAAAACTGTTTTTTCCTTTGTTATCAACCTGCGTAGGACATTGCCCATTATGCCAGTCATCTTCTCTCATCTAAGGTCGCTCATGAGAAAATTCTTTTCCATTTCTAAGGAACCATCATGCCTTCTCCTCTCTAATAACGAGAACTTTGATCTTTACTGTTTTTTCTATTTTAATTTGGATATGAGGAAGTTTAACACCAAATTCAGTACTCTGGATTACAACAATTTTTAACTCCATCAGTTTTCCAATTTTTTTCCTAATTCTTGGTTGCTTTTTCCTTTATTTACCCTATTTTATTATGCGTATGTTCCTGGGTAGTGAAAACGGCTAAGTGTTCAGTTGCTAACCAAAAGGTTGGAGGTTTGAGTCCATCCAGAGGCACCTCAGAAGAAAGGTTTGGCAGTCTACTTCTGAAAAATCAGTTGGTGAAGATCCTATGGAGCACAGTCCTACTTTGGTACATGTGAGGTCACCATGAATTGGAGTCAACTTGACAGCATCTGTTTGGCTGACATTATGTATATTTAGTTATAATCCCATAAATTGTTTATTTTTTTATCTTCTTTTTGACTGATCGGTTGATTGTAGATATGCACAGAAGAAAGAAGTCGGGGGAGGGGACGGCAAAGCCAGGAAGCATAGTGTGCCTTCTTTCAAGAGCTCAGGAATTCCCAGGCACCATGTAATGTGTGTACATAATTATCTCTAAGCTATTTTTTTATCTTCTGTATACAGCTAATACAGAATAAAATAGTGTCATTACTTGGACACTTAGGAAAAAAATACAATCACTGTATCTATTTATCTGACTATTGCTGAAAAAGACTGACTTTTGGCTTAAATTATTTACCTTTTACTGATTATGTTGTATGTCTAAAGGCCTTAATAAATGAATTTTACCTCTAAGAAGGGAAATTAAATTGTTCAAATTTGAAAAAAAAAATTTCATAAGCACAAGTTCTGTCATATACTAGTTCTTAACATTGTGAGGCATGATACTTTGTTAGCATTGCTTGAGAGTCTTGTAAGATACTCCCGTTTCGTCTGTTTTCATAAAAGTATAGCTCATCCTCATTTTACTTATTAAAAATTTTAAATTTTGCTTATCAAACAGGTACCTAAAAGGAAAACAAAAGATTATGAAAAACATAATTTTAGCATGCAAAACATGTTGTTGTTAGGTGCCATTGATTCGGTTCCGACTCGTAGTTGATCCTGTGTACAACAGAACAGAGCACTGCTTGGTCCTGCACCATCCACACAGTCCTTGCTATGTTTGAGCCCGTTGTTGCAGCCACTGTGTCAATCCATCTCATTGAGAGTCGTCCTCTTTTTCACTGACCCTCTGCTTTACCAAGTGTGATGTCCTTTTCCAGGGACTGGTCCCTCCTGATAATGTGTCCAAAGTACATGAGACAAAGTTGAGCCATCCTCCCTTCTGAGGAGCATTCTGGCTGCATTTTTTCCAAGACAGATTGTACATTCTTCTAGAATCCATGGTATATTCAATATTATTCGCCAACACCATAATTCAAAGGTATCAATTCTTCTTCTTATGTCTTACTTATTCATAGTTCAGCTTTCGCATGCGTATGAGGTGATTGAAAATACCATGGCTTGGTTCAGGTGCACTTTAGTCCTCAAAATGACATCTTCGCTTTTTAACACTTTAAAGAGATCTTTTGCAGCAGATTTACCCAATGCAATACATTGTTTGATTTTTTGACTGCGGCTTTCATGGGCGTTGATTGTGGATCCAAGTAAAATGAAATCCTTGACAACTTCAATTTTTTCTCCATTAATCATTATTTTGCTTACAGGTCCAGTTGTGAGGATTTGTTTTCTTTATGTTGAGGTGTAACTCGTATTGAAGGCTGTAGTCTTTGATCTTCAGTAAGTGCTTCAAGTTCTCTTCACTTTCAGCAGGCAAGGTTGTGTCATCTGCATATTGCAGGTTGTTAATGAGTCTTCCTGCAATGCTGATGCAGCATTCTTCTTCTTATAGTCCTTCTCGGAACATTTGCTCTGCATACAGATTGAGTAAGTTTGGTGAGAGGATACAACCCTGACGCACACCTTTCCTGATTTTAAACCACTCAGTATGCCTTTGTTCTGTTCGAAAGACTGCCTGTTGGTCTACAGGTTCCTCATAGGCACATTTAAGTGTTCTGGAATTTCCATTCTTTGCAGTGTTATCTGTACTTCGTTGTGATCCACACAGTCAAATGCCTTTGCATAGTCAATAAGACACAGGTGTGCTTCTTTCTGGGCTTCTTTGCTTTCAGCCAAGATCCATCTGACATCAACAGCGTTATCCCTTGTTCCACGTGTTCTTCTGAATCCAGCTTGAATTTTTGGCAGTTTCCTCTTGATGTACTGCTGCAACTGTTTTTAAATTATCTTCAGCATAATTTAACTTGCATGTAATATTAATGATATTGTTCAATAATTTCTGCATTCTGTTGGATCAGCTTTGTTTGGAATAGACATGAATATGGATCTCTTCCAGTTGGTTGGCCAGGTAGCTGTCTTCTAAGTTTCTTGGCACAGATGAGTGAGAACTTCCAGCATTACATTCATTTGTTGAAATATCTCAACTGGTATTCCGTCAGTTCCTGAAGCCTGGTTTTACGTGAATGCCTTCAGCACTGCTTGGACTTCTTCCTTGAATACCATCGGTTCTTGATCATATACTACCTCCTGAAATGGTTTGAACGTCGACCAGTTCTTTTTGGTACAGTGACTGTGTATTCCTTACGTCTTCTTTTGATGCTTCCTGCGTCATTCATTATTTTGCCCATAGAATCCCTCAATTTTCCAACTGGAGGTTTGAATTTTTTCTTCAGTTCTTTCAGCTTGAGAATGCTGAGTGTGTTCTTCCCTTTCGGTTTTCTAACTCCAGGTCTTTGTACATTTCATTATAATACTTTACTTTGTCTTCTTGAGCTGCCCTTTGAAATCTTCTATTCAGCTCTTTTACTTTATCATTTCTTCTTTTGGCTTTAGCTACTCTGTGTTCAAGAGCAACTGTCAGAGGCTCTTCTGACATCTATTTTGGCCTTTTTTTCTTTTCTGTCGTTTTAATGACACTTTGTTTTCTTCATGTATGATGTCCTTGATGTCAACCCACAACTCATCTGAACTTCAGTGTTCAGTGTTCAGTGCATCAAATCTCCTCTAGAGATGGTCTGTAAATTCAGGTGGCATATACTCAAGGTCGTACTTTGGCTCTCATGGACTTGTTCTAATTTTCTTCAGCTCCATCTTGAACTTGCACGTGAGCAATTGATGGTCTGTTCAACAGTTGTATGCTGGCCTTATTCTGACTGATGATATTGAGCTTCTCCATCGTCTCTTTCCACAGATGTAGTCGATTTGATTCCTGTGTATTCCATTTGGTGAAATCCATGTGTGTGGTCACCATTTATGTTGTTGAAAAAAGGTATTTCCAGTGAATAAGTTGTTGGTCTTGCAAAAGTCTGTCTGTCATGCGATCTCCTGCATTTCTGTCACCAAAGCCATATTTTCCAACTTTCACATTCTAGTCACCAGTAATTATCAGTGTATCTTGATTGCATATTTGATCAACTTCAGACTGCAGAAATTGGTAGAAATCTTCAATTTCTTCATCTTTGGCATTAGTGGTTGGTATGTCAATTTGAATAATAGTTGTGTTAACTGGTCTTCCTTGTAGGTGTATGGCTATTAATCCTGTCACTGACAGTGTTGTACTTTAAGTGTTGTACTTCAGGATAGATCTTGAAATGTTCTTTTTGAAGGTGATTGTGACGCTGTTCCTTTTCAGTTTGTCATTCTTGGCATAGTAGACCATATGATTGTCTGATTCAAAATGGTCAATACCAGTCCATTTCAGCTCAGTAATGCATAAGATACCGATCTTCAAGCATTCCATTTCATTTTTGATAACTTCCAATTTTCCTTGATTCATACTGCATACATTCAGCCTTCTGATTATTAATGGATGGTTACAGCTGTTTCTTCTCATTTTGTGTCATACCACATCAGCAAATGAAGGTCCTGAAAGCTTTACTCCATCCACATCATTAAGGTTGAATGTATTTTGAGGAGGCAGCTCTTCCCTAGTCGTATTTTGAGTGCCTTCCAACCTGAGGGGCTCATCTTCTAACACTATATCAGACAATGTTGCACAGCTATCCATAAGCTTTTCACTGGCCAGATTTTTCAGAAGTGGATCACCACGTCCCTTCCAGACCATCTCAGTCTAGAAGCTCTGCTGATAATGCATGACATAGAGTTATTATTTTTGTTAAACATGGCCTCATACAAAATTCTTAAAAAAGCCAACCTGTTCAAACCCTCTGGCTCTACAAAACAAACAATAAATACGCTTTCTTTTAGGACCTAGACGGCAAATCCAGTGTCCACTATCCTTGAACTTGCCATTTGTTCTCTTCAACATTGCTGTTTATGGTTTAAACTAATATAAAGTTTTTCTCTCATTCATTCATTCAGGAAATAGGCTCCCTGACCACAATGAGGAGTCCTGGTGGCACAGTGGTTAAGAGCTTGGCTGCTAACCAAAAGGTCAGCAGTTAAAATCCACCAGCCGCTCTTTGGAGACCCTATGGGGCAGTTCTACTCTCATATAGGGTCACTGTGAGTCAGAATCGACTCAGTAGCAACGGGTTTTGTTTTGTTTGTTTGATTTTTGACCACAATGAGGAGAAACACTGTGTTGAAGGAAGACAGTAAGGGGTCTGTTGCTTGGCTCCTTGTGGAAGGTGATGTGGCTCGATCTAGGGTTGTAGCAGTGAGGATGGAACAAAGTGGACAGGTGTGTACAAGAGTTTTTTCAGTGTAAATGTCAGAGACTGATGATGGATTGAGTATGTGGATGGGAGGACAGGAGTCAATGATGATGGTGCTTGAGTTTATGGCTTGAGCAACTGGGAATGCCAGTCATGGAGAGAGAGGAAGATAGAAAGGGAACAGGTGGAGGTGGGGTGGGGTGATGATGAGCTCAGCTGGGAACATATTATGTTTGAGAAGCTTATGGATCATCCAAGTAGAGATGAAAGTAATTTGGCAGTATGTGTCAACTGTCATAAAAATGCTTCCAATTCTAGGCATCTCTTTTTAGATAGTAACATTAAAGAATATGCACAGAGATGGTCTTTGCAATATTATTTATAACATCAAAAAATTGGAAGCAACTTACATGTCCTCCTCTGAAATAATTGCTTAATAAATCATGTGCATTTAAAAAATTACATGACCGTGCAACTATAATTACAAAAAGTGTACAGTATGGAAAATGCTTATGATGTGTTAAGTGAAAAGGCAGGATACAAAAATTTATTTTAGAGATGTTGCAATTAGATTAAAATATATGCATTTGAAAATATTCTACAAGCTACACTGAAAAATGAAAATAGTTATCTCAGTAATATAAATACATTCTGTTTTTATATCCTAAGTTGTCTGCAGTGTTTTTATATTACTTTTATAATTTAAGAAAGAAAATACAGCATTTCAAAGCACCTAAACCTCTTATGTCCATTTACATTAATTTAGAATGAATTAATTTAACAGTGTTACCAATTACAAATGCAAATCAATGTTATGTTTAAGCAAAAGGGCTGTTTACCGTTGTAAGAAATATTTATTTTATTTTTGTATTTTCAAACTAAAAATAAAAATTATATTTTACAGTTATCAAGAAAAATATGGTATTGGCTAGGTAGTTATTAAGGGGATAGAAATTGGCTTTATGCAAATCCTAAAAATAATAACTGGTTTTAAATGGAATATGTTTATTTTCATTGATCATCTAAACTTTACTAGTGATTTCTCATATCTACTTTTGTTTTGAATTTTTATTTTTTAAATTGATCTTTAATTTTAGTCCATTATATAGTATTTATTTCCCTAAGATAGCATAGTTTTTAAAATATTCTTTCAAATGAATCTTAAGTCGTAATATAAATTTGATATAAGGAACAACCAAATGAGTATGTGGACAAAGTTGGGGATGAATTCATACTTACATTTACATAACTTTGAATTTTTATACTACACTTCCATTTTGTTTTTTTTTAATAGGAACTTTATTAAGATATAATTTATATACTGTACAATTCACCTATTGAAGGTGTACAGTGGTTTTTAATATATTTAAAGAGTTGTGTAACAAAAACTGCAATCAATTTTAGAACATTTTCATCATCCCAAATGCCCCTTTTCTCTGTTCTCATTAACAGTCACTCCACTCACCCTGAAAGCCCTAGACAAGCACTAGTTTACTTTTTGTCTCTATAAATTTGCCTACTCTGGACATTTTATATGACTGGACTCATATAATATGTGGTCTTTTGTGACTTACTTTCTTATTTAGCATAATGTTTTTGAGTTCCATCTATGTTTATTATGAACCAATACTTTGTATCTTTTTATTGCTGAGTAATATTCTGTTGTATGGATATATCACCTTTCATTTTTCCATTCATCAGTTGATGACATTTGGGTTGTTTCTACTTTTTGATTGTTATGAATAATGCTGCTATTAAGATTCATGTAAAAGTTTTTGTGTGGACATATATTTTCATTTGGGTATATACCTAGGAATGTATTTTCTGGATCATATTGTAACTCTGTGTTTAGCCATTTGAGGAACTGCAAGACTGTTTTCCAAAGTAGCCGCATCATTTTGCATTCCTACAAGCAGTGTATGAGGATTCCAGTTTCTTCACATCTTTGCCAATACTTGTTATTATCTATCTTTTTTATAAAAACTATCCTAGTGGACATAGAATAATATCTTATTGTGGTTTTTATTTATATTTCCTTGTTGGCTAATGATGTTGAATATCTTTTCATGTAGTTACCGGCTATTTGTGTACCTTCTGTGGAGAAATATCTACTCAGATTCTTTGCCCGTTTTTAAATTGGATTATTTGTCTTTTTGTTCATTATTGTTCATAGAAGTTCTTTATATATATATATACATATATATACACATATACATATAGTTTTTTTTCTAGATACAAATCCCTTATCAGATGTATTATTTGCAGTAATTTTTTCCCATTTGGTGGGTTGTCTTTTCACTTTCTTGATGGTATCCTCTGAAGCTCAAAAATTTTAAATTTTGATGGATTTCAGTTTATTCATTTTTTCTGTTATTGCTTGAGCTTTTGGTGTCATATCTAAGAAACCATTGCCTCATTGAAGGTCATCCAGATTTACGCCTATGTTTTCTTCTCAGAGTTTAGTAGTTTTAGCTCTTACATTTCGGTCTTTGGTTCATTTTTTGTTAATTTTTCTCTGTGCTGTGAGGTAGGGGTTCAACTTTATTCTTTTGCATGTAAATATCCAGTTGTCCCAACATCATTTTTTTTAAAGCCTATTCTTTCCCCCATTGAATTATCTTGACACCTGTGTCAAACATCATTTCACTATAAATGTTAGGATTTATTTCTGGACTTTCAGTTCTGTTTCGTTCATCTATATGTCTGTTCTTGGGCCAGTACTACACTGTCTTGATTGCTGTAGCTTTGTAGTAAGTTTTGAAATCAGCAAATGTTAGTCTTCCAACTTTGTTTTTCTTTTCAAGATTTTTTTGGCTAATCTGAGTCCCTTGGATTTCCATATGAATTTTAAGATCATCTTGGCCAATTTCTGCAAATAAGACAGTTGGAATTTTGATAGGTTTATTTCTTTCATAAGTAGATATAGCATTGGTATTAAGAAAAGAAACAATATTTATAAATAATAATTTATTTAGAGTAATTTCTTGGATTTTCTCTTTTCTTTTGAAAAATATGTGAAATTCTTCTCAGGCTGCTCCAAAATTATTTAAATGGTATTTTCATTACCTTCATCTTAAGGTGAAATTCTTACTCTAGTTCTTTCCCCCTAATTGCTTAAATAAGGAGCCCTCGTGGTGAAAAGTTTAAGCGTTTGACTGCTAACCAAAAGGTTGGCGGTTTGAGCTCACCAGTGGCTGCACAAGAGAAAAACCTGGCAAGCTGCTGCCGTAAAGATTACTACCACTGGCATTGAGTTGATTCTGACTCATAGTGACTCTATAGGACAGAGTAGAACTGCCCCATCGGGTTTCCAAAAACAGAACTGCCCCATAGGGTTTCCAAGGCTATACATCTTTACAGAAGCAGACTGCCACATCTTTCTCCTGCAGAGCAGCTGGTGAGTTTGAACCGCTGACCTTCCTGGTTTGTAGCTGAGCGCTTTAACCACTGCACCACTGGGCTCCTTCAGTAAAGATTATAGCCTAGGAAACCCTATGGAGCATTTCTACTCTGTCGTATAGGGTCTCTATGAATTGGAATCGGCTCAACGGCACACAACAGCAAGAACGACAATTGCTAAGATACACACCAAGGAAAATAAATTTTATTTGCCCGGTGTGTGTTTACTTAACATACACCTGTAGTAGTTTTTCCTTTAATTAAATTAACTTCTTAGGTAACAGACTGAGAAAAATTCTATTGAGAGACCAAGCACTTAGGGGTTTGCCTAGTAAAAAACTGACAGACCTAACTGTTAGGTTGAATAGCAAAGTCTGCCTAAAGCTGTCATACTGCCAGGGATGTATCTTCACAGTCTTACTAAAATGAAATAAAAATGTACATCTATTACTTTAATTGTTTATTTTTAAGGATCATGTTATTCTAAACAATTTACCTTAAGTAAAAAATTTTTTAAATGCAGAGTTGACGGAAATCTACCAAATAAATTAAGCAGAATCCAACACATAATTATTTTGAATTGAAGTAAATAGGGTTATGTAAAAGTTTTAAGAAATTAACTTAGAGTTGAGAGAGTGCCTGGTGCACCAAGGCACTTTGTAAATAGTGGTTGAATAAAGGAACAAATGAAAGGAAGCCCCTACATGAATCATTGCTTTTAAAACTCAGGCACCTACCTTAGGGATGATTCTAGATAATCCCTTAATTCAAAAAGATAAATCCGCTTTCAGGGTAGATTGTTTTTCAGAGTTTTCAGTTTTCTTAAAGGATAACCTGAGAGTTTCTCATTTTTACAGAGTTTATGTCATGGTTGGTGCCGATGTCCCATTTTCTTCCTGTTTACGAGAAGTTGAAAATCCACAGAACCAACTGAGATGCAGTCAAGAAATGGAGCCTGTAATAACATGTGATAAAAAATTTCGTACTCAATTTTACATTGACTGGTGCAAAATTTCATTGGTGAGATTTTTGTTTTAGTTTGTTTTTTCAAATGTAATTAGGAGTGATGTGGCTGGAGATAAAGTTTGACTGAAACCTGGATTGCTTTTAGGGACAAATCCTGGGTTTACTTTGTTAACTGCAATTGACTTGCCTTGACTTTAAGGATTTGGGCAGCTCCTTGACACAGCACTCATTTAGGAAAGAGTATCTCCACTTTTGTACTCACTCTACCCTTGATTAGTTCCTGGGGCTAGATTAGCTTGGCAGGTGGTCCAGATGGACCCCTGGATATCCAGGTGGCTCCTAAATCAGGGAGATTATGGAGTCAATGTGACATCTGCAAAATGTCTCCTCTTAAATATGCTACCACTACTCCACTTTGGAAGGAGAGACCAGAGTACGGTAATAAATCTGAAAAAAGCAATATTGTGCTATGATTCAGTATCCTGGGAACTCAAATTGTAGGGAAAGTTTAAGGGAGAACAAACATTTCCAAATAGGGAAATTCAGAATCTTACAACCTTAAGCATAAATTCATAAAAATTGAATATTAGATTCTAAACCACTTTTTAAATTTGTATGCTAAAAGACTTAGGAAAAAGTGAGTAAGGTTTCATAGATATATATTGTATATATATATAAAATATCTAGTCTGCACACACGGGGTCATCATGAGTTGGAATCAACTTTGACAGCAACTAACAACAACAAATATAAATGTATACTGTATTATTATTACATTATTTATCAATATATATATAATATTTTGATCCTGCTATCGAGAAGGCAGGGAAGTTGTTTTACTTCTGTAGTGACCTTTAGATTTAACTTCTGTCAGCTCTTGATGATTGGTGGTGAGTGAATTAGATCTAAGTTTAAAGTTGACATTTAAACAGTTATTGACACATAAACACAACTGTCACTTCATGTCTTAGGGAGCCAACCGCAGGGATCTTTCCAGGATCCTATACTGGAGAACATGTTACTCACATTGCAGCATTTAGCACACCCTGTGGCCTTGTGTCCTGGATGCCTTTTCATGCCCCTTGTGTCTTAGGAAAATAATGCTTTCTTTGCCGTCTTAAATGAAATAAAATAAATTGTTGTGTTTTATGTGTATTATAGACAAATGTTAGAGTTACAAAGCTCAATATTTCTGACACAGTGCTCATTGTATTGGGGTGCAAAAGACTGAACAGCTGCAGACGTAACCTAAATCAAATCCTTGTTCCAGAGTTAGTAGACCAGCAGTCCCTAGCAACGCCATTTTACCTGTGGTTGGACTGTAAAATGAATTTATGTTTAGGAATATTATCTACTTTCTAAAAGTTTAAAAATTATGCCTTAAAGATTTTAGTTTATGGGGGAAGTACTTTATAAATTTTCACTTTTTATTATATGTATGTTTATATTCCTTATCTGACCACAAAAGGTTTCCAGAGGTGTAAACAAAAAAGTCATACCACAAACACAATTTGACAACAAGCCTCCTAATGTCCAGAATAAAAAGGGAGAAATTAATCAGTTATTTAGTTCTCATTCCTTAAAAGGAGTCAGAGTATCCATTCCTTGGCAGAAAGTAAAATTTCTTACTAGTGTTGAATTATTAACAACATTCTTCAAGTGGATTTTTTTGGGAGAGGATACTGAATAATGCCACAAATAATGTTCACCCCGTTTTTTTAAATAGCAAATGTAGTAAATTTCACAGGGCTACATTTTATTTAGTGATCTTCTATATAAACCTTAGCATAATTAAATGCACCTTAGTGAAAGCAGTTCAGTTAATATGGAGATAACCTGGTGCTAGTATTTTGCATTTTTTATCCAGTGATAGAATTTAGTAATATTAGAGCATTCCGTAGGTTGTATGTTCCTTAAATTATCTTTTCTAAAATTTACTTCTGGATGGGAGAAAGATCAAGGCTGTACTCATTTGGAAAATTTGGAAATTGCCCTTCTTTTTTGCCTTTCCTTTTTCATTAACCTTAGACACCATACTGGTTATCAGCCAGTTTATGGTTCCCTAGAGATGGTCATTAGTAAACAAGAAATTTATATGGTAATGTGAAGGACTTCTGATTTGGAGAAAGGAAACTGAAGAAGAACAATTATTTATTGTAGTGTATATATATGTAAACATATATATATATATGTTTATATGTACACACACATATATATGTGTATATATGTATATATATGTATATGGCACGGTGGTTAAGCACTCAGCTGCTAATCAAAAGGTCAGTGATTCGAACCTACCAGCCGCTCTGCAGGAGAAAGATGTGGCAGTCTTTCAGTCAAGATTTACAGCCTTGGAAACCCTATGGGGCAGTTCTACTCTGTCCTATAGGGTCACTATTAGTCAGAATCGACTCAATGGCAACAGGTTTGGTTTTGGTTTTTTTAAATGTATATGTGTTGTTGTTGTTGTGTGCTGTCAAGTCAATTCTGACTCATAGAGACCCTATATGACAGGGTAGGACTGCCCCTTAATTTCCTAGGCTGTAATCTTTATGGGAGCAGATCACCAGGTCTTTTCTCCTGCGGAGCAGCTGGTAGGTTCGAACCCCCACCTTTCAGTTAGCAGCTGAGCACTTAACCATTGCACCACCAGGGCACTGGTGCTCACTTGTGTGCACGCTCACTATATATACACATACATATGTACATACATATATGTTATGTGTGTACATATGTATATATGTGGTGGGAAGAACATAGAAAGTAGGTCAGGATAAAGCTTTATACTACTTTTATCCATTACCTCTTCCTAACTCCAATAAATTTAATTGCAAATTCAAGGTGATAAAGTAATTGGAAAAGATTGCTTTTTAGCAATTTATAAAAATATATTTTGGTATGTCTAGTTCATAAAATCTCATAATGTTTAAAGCTATTAATTTGACGTGTAATTGTCTTCTTTTGTATCAGGTTGATAAAACAAAGCAAGTGTCCACCTATCAGGAAGTGATTCGTGGAGAGGGGATTTTACCTGATGGTGGAGAATACAAACCCCCTTCTGATTCTTTGAAAAGCAGAGACTATTACACGGATTTCCTAATTACACTGGCTGTGCCCTCGGCAGTA
Source organism: Trichechus manatus latirostris (assembly GCF_000243295.1). Lineage (NCBI taxonomy): Eukaryota > Metazoa > Chordata > Mammalia > Sirenia > Trichechidae > Trichechus > Trichechus manatus. The sequence goes on from NW_004444092.1 coordinate 5,727,411, forward strand.
GCACTGGTCCTTTTTCTAATGCTTGCTTATATCATGTGCTGCCGACGGGAAGGAGTGTGAGTACTTTAAAACGCTAATAAGAAATTATAGAACCCACTAAGATAACAGCATATAAGATTCCATTAAATGCAAAGTTTCATTTAGTTCATAAAATGTTTTATAAATGAGTTGAGATTGTGTTAAAGTCAAATTACAGTACTTTATTCCTTCAAAAAGAGTTAAAATAGTTTTGAGTCTGGAAAATCAAATTAGGAGACATAATTACTTTTCTCAAAAATTATTAAGGCTAAACATAAATTCATGCTGTCAAAACAGTCCCAAGGATAAATGAGGCTAGATATTTCGGTTATACAAGCCATCTTGTGGGAGCAGAGACTGTAGAATCTATAGACGTGGTAATTGCACTTTAAATGAATAAATTGTTTAGTCTGTTTGCTCAGAAATGATGATCAGAATTCTTTTTGAAATGGTTCTGCTGTCAAACAGGATTGACACAATCTAAATGTCTAAAATATTAAAATTAAAAAATAAATCTTAGGAGTAAATTAATGAAAATAAGGATATAATTAAAGTAATGAGTCTTCACTTCATGAGTAGTTAGTACTTTCAGGACATCTATGTCAATTAAAATAACCTCCCGAGATTATCCGAAAGTCAGGGTAATCAAACCAAAGGGGAAAAAAATTAATAAAGCAGCAAGTAACAAATTCTTCCATTTTTACATGTAACCTGATTTCATGATGTCATAGAATTTATTTCAAGCAGGAGCTTGATTCTTAACCTCCGTTTTTTTCATTTTTCTGTGTGTTTCTCATCAGTATCCCATCTCTATGTGTACTCATCCAAGAAATGTCATAAATCTGGTGGCAAATGCTGCCTGTTTGCATTTAATAGTAACAATGTCAGCATTTCCACATCATGCAAGATCCCATGAGCATATAGTCTTAATGTTCCAAATATCAATGCTATTATTTAATTCATAAATTTTGTTTTGTTTCTAGGGAAAAGAGAAACATGCAAACACCAGAGTAAGTGTCTTCTTTCCTGTTATTTTATCCTTTTTTTTCATTTCTCAGTTGCATATCATGTTCAATACATGTGTGTCATGCTTTTTGTTTTTCCATCTATCATGTTTCATAATTTGTTTCATAAATGTGAACGCTGCTTTCTAAATAGATAAATTTAGAGGGGTAGAAACTAAAAATAAAAAGGGTTTGAAAATTAAAATTACATAGATAAAAATTAAACCTAAACTATTTCAGAACCAGAATATTAACTTGCCATTTATATTATGTGATTTCCCAATCTGCATTTCTATAAACCAGAAAACAGATGAAAAGACCTTTCATACAAGTTTTCCTGAATCTACAGTAATAACCTACCATAAAATGAAACTTCTGTGAGTATTTATAAATGCCCCAACCAGAAGCAACAATATAAAAACTGCAGTAGATTTATCTTAATCGTAGAATTAAATAGAATACTAGTTTATTACTTAGGGCTATAATATTAACACAAGCTTCATAGCCTAGTTTAATGAAAGATATATTTATTTTAAAATTAGTTTATAATTTTCAGTTTTTCTGTGTTAAAGCTATGTGAAATGTATCTCTTTCTGAAATAACATGTAGAATGCCCAAAGTGCAATAATGTCTTATTATTAAAAAAAATAATTTCCATAACTTTTTCAAATTGATAACTCATCCAGGCTGATATATGATTTTAAATATATATTATTTTGTTTCTTTTTCACCTAGTATCCAATTGGTCCATCACAGTGCTATTCAGAAGTCTACCAAAGAGCTTCGTGACATGTCCCAGAATAGAGAGATAGCATGGCCGCTGTCGACGCTTCCTGTGTTTCACCCTGTAACTGGGGAAATCATACCTCCTCTACACACAGACAGTTACGATAGCACTCACATGCCGTTGATGCAAACGCAGCAGTAAGTATCCTCTTGGAACCATAATTATGAGTATGCATGTATATTTTTACTTAATGTCTTTGAAGACCAGAGCTTTTTGTTCTTGTTTTTGTTTGTGTATAACTGGAAAAGAAAATACCAAGAGGCCATTGATACTGTAGGTCCCAAAGCCACTGTGCTGAAACAAGTACAATAGACTTATTTTCAGGAAATGCTTTTTTTTTTTCCAGATTTCATGAAATTAAAAAATTGGAATGTTTTTCTTCAGTTGTCCAAAGAAGACCTCTTTTGCCTTAATATTTAAGAAATTCATACTGATTATAAACTAACAAAATGTAGCTCAAAGATGAGTTAATTGTGAAAAGAGAAGCATATTCTAAAGCGTGACAAATTTATTATTTTTTAGAGATGTTATTAGAATTATTTGGTTTTAATTAACCAATTTTTTTTATTATCCTGAACCAAAAAACCAAACCTGTTGCCGTTGAGTCAATTCTGACTCATAGCAACCCTGTAGGACAGAGTAGAGTGGCCCCATAGAGTTTCTAAGGAGTAGCTGATGGATTCAAACTTTTTGCTGACATTTTGGTTGGCAGCCAGGCTCTTAAACATTGTGCCACCAGGCCTCCATTTTATTACCCCAGACCTTTTTAATTTTTTACCTTTGGATAAAAAGTTTTTAGGTTGCTTTTTGTGATCTGTTTGTATATCAAAACAGGCAGTTTGAATTTTGATTATAAACACATTTTATTGGTGCAGATCTTTTCTGTAGTGCTAGCCTGGAAGAGGCCTGTGTAAGAGCGGTTAAGGGGGTGGGTAGAGGAACTTGCAGAGTGGTGCTTGAGGACCTGTGTGATATGCCTAGAAGCTAGGTTTTGGTATAAGAAGATGGTAGGTAGAACTATCATTTATTTTTAAGAACATGGCTCTTTTTTAATTTTTTAACCATACGTAAAAATGAACTGATTCAGTTGTCAGAAGAACTAGGGGCCACACAGTTTTCTTTGGAGGTCCTCCTCTTTCTCACTTTGCCTTTGTAAATAGAATGGATATCATACAGAAAAAGTTTCTCTTTTTCCTCCTCTCCCTGTCCCAGCCTGCTTTCTTTCTTCACTCTCAAACACACACATATATAACCTTAGGGTATAATATTCTTACTGATTAAAAAATTATCTGGAATCTATGCTGGGTGCAAACATTTTCTCATTGAGAATGCTTATTTTGGTAATTTGAAGATTAAATAATGATTAATTTGAGTAGTATAAATAGTATGGAGCCCTGGTGGCACAGTGGTTAAGAGCTCAGCTGTTAACCAAAAGGTCAGCAGTTCAAATACACCAGCTGCTCCTTGAAAACCCTATGGGGAAGTTCTACTCTGTCCTATAGGGTCACTGTGAGTCAGAATCGACTCGATGGCAGCGGGTTTGTTTTTTTTTTTTTTTTTTGATATAGACAGTCAGACTAGATAAATTTGTCTGAAATTCTTTGGAAATCCAAAAGTATTATGAGTATTTTTCTGAAGTCCTGTAACATCATTTACATAGTGTTGAGTGAGCCAAGGTGGTGTTTATGTGTGCATGCATGTGCATGTATGTGTGAGTAATTAATTCAGATCCTGTTAACGGTGGGGATAATTATATCCAATTAAAATTTTGAATTTGGGAACATCAATACTGTATCAAAGATAGAAATATTAAAGTCTCTCAAAATTTAGTTTTACTGAACGGCAAGGATGGATTTCTGTGTTCTTGTTATGGGTCATTATAAAACTCACTTTAACAGGATTAGATACTGATGAAGAAAAAAAAATTATGACTATCATAACAATTCACAATTTAGCAATCTCCTGTCTTTTTTAGATGAAATTTGTAAGTAGCCTTATCATTCATTTTCAAAATGAAAAGAATTTGTACTTATTCTTTTTTAATTTTATTTTGTTGTTGTTATAATTTGTACATATTATTTAAGTCTAGCATTTCTTATAGTTTTCCCTCGAATGCTAGTATTCTCTGAAATGTTGAGAGTCTTCAAAAAAAATAATGGTCAAATACATTTGAGAGACAGGCTTTCTTTTTTAAGCTACAGGAGTTCTCAGAGCCTTTAGTGTGTTGATATATTTTGTGAATCCATGGAAGAAAGCTAGATTACATCTCTCTTCAAAGAACACAGTTTGAGAAATGTTTCTATTGCTAAAGTAACAATGCTGTAAAATTTTAGGATACAAAAGTATCTATTAGAATGAGTAGGAGAACTTGAATATGTTTGTAAATCAGTGAAACTCTATTGCTGGTGAAGTTTAAGAGAGGAAAAAAGGCTACTGTCATTTTTTAGATGTTTTCCAACCATAGATATTAAGAATAAGATTAGCTCTTTAAAAATTACTTTGATTTTCTGTGGTTAGGATTTTGCGTTGTTGCTACTAATATACAAGCAAAATAAAATTTCCTATCTAGTTTACAACCAAGCGCGTTTTCCTGCTCCTGTCATAACCCCATCAAGACCGTCATTATGTTGATCAGATCTATTTGCAAATGCAATAGGTTAAGTTATTGAACTTGCAACAGTTTGACCGTATACGTATTTTTAAGTCCAGAAAACCTTAATATTATTCAGATTTCTGCTAATGTAAAAACTCCATTAACTAGCACTTCTGTATAAATAGGGTACATAGATAATTGATGATGTTCACAATGATTATTCTGAGGCACTGCAAGATCATCAAGTATATCTGACTCATCAGAGGAAAATTAAATTACATTCGATGTAGTTTCAGTGTTGAGTGTATATTATCTTTCTTTTATTCTTGGAAATGGATAATATGTTCACGGTCTCTATGGTAACTCCCTATAAGCCACAATATGTGATTAACCTCATTTTTCAACCATGCCCAGTAATAGGGAATTTATTGTATTGAGTTTGTCACAGCTATCCTTTATGAAAATTCTGCTTTTACTCTTTACTTAAAAACATAGCCTGTTTTTTAAAGTTTCACTTCCGCATCAAGTAGACATATATATAAATATTTTGGTCATTTGGATTGAACTGAATTATCAACATTAAAATGAGATATTATACTTCATGAGGCAGGACAGTACTTGATGACCAGGTATATGCTTCTTTGTATTTATTAATTAACCCTTTCTAAAAGGGCATGTATGTCATCTTTACATATTTGTAGTAAGTATACTGAATTTATCATTCAAAAACAATTTGACTAGCTACAGGATTTCATATTCATTCTTCAGACATGACATCATAAATATTCAGGCATAAGGATATAGCTAAAGGTTTATTTTAGAGGCAAAGCAAGTCTCAAGTTTAAAGTTTTGCTTCAAAGCAGCATCGAAAATGATGTGATCTTTTAAACAAGTTGATCCACCTCAGACGTATAGAGAACTCTAACAGTTGTACAAGGAGCCCTGGTGGTGCAATGGTTAAGCTCTTGGCTGCTAACTAAAAGGTCAACGATTTGAACCCACCAGTGCTCCGTGGGAGAAAAGACCTGACGATCTACTCCCATAAAGATTACAGGCTAGGCAACCCTATGGGGCAGTTCTATCCTGTCACAGTGGGTCGATAGGAGTCAGAATCAACTGGAAGGCACACCACCACAACAGTTGTGCAACAAGGGGTTACCACAGTTATTTATCAAGCATACAGTAACATTTTCTTTTTTGTAGACTGCTTCATAGGACTCCAACTAGCACTAGAAATTAGCCAGTAAAAAATGTTTAATCATTTGCAGTTGATAAAGTTGAGACACTGTAAGAGACAAAACTACATTAGTTCAGAACTGAGATTAGGTTATTTACCTATCCTTATATTTGGTCAGGGATAGATAATGCAGTCATTGACCTCAGAAGTATTTCTGATCCAGGTAACAGGCAAGGTGATTTAAGAGATAGTAGAAAGGGAAACCGGAGCAGAACTAGCTGGCTGATGTAGCACGTGCTCAGAAAGGAAGGTTTTCATTTAATAGAGTGGTCCTTCTACTTTTCAGATTACAGAGACAATATAAACAGGCTGTTAGAATTATTATGTAGTTTAGAAACTTAAGATAAACTTAATTTGATTTCTTTGCTAACGTATCTTTCTAATAAGCTTTTTAAATTTTGGAATGATTTTAGAGGTACAGAAAAGTTGCGCAGATAATACAAAGAATTCCCAGAAACTCCTCACCCAAGTTCTCCCATTATTGACATCTCACATTACCATGGTACATTTCTCACAACTAACAAACCAGCATTGGTGTGTTACTATTAACCAAACTCCAGACTTTTTTCAGATTCAACTAGTTTTTCCACTCATATTCTTTTTGTGTTTCAGGATTCAGTCTAGAGTACATCATTGCATTTAATGTCTCCTTAGTCTCCTCTGCTCTGGGACAATTTCTTAAACTTTCCTGTTTCCCATGACATGGAGAGTCTTGAGGAGTACTGGCCAGGTATTTTGTAGAATGTTCTTCAGTCTCTGGTACAGTTAGACTTTCTGTGTCTGTACTTAATCAGTTATCTTTGTAGTTCAGTGAATAAATTTTTAACAGCTGCTAATAATAGGAAGAATTTTTTCCTCTATAGGCAGTCCTCTTATTTATTATAATTTATTTTTGGAAATCATATCATGAAGTAATTCTCAAAGTAAATTGGTTTTGCCCATTGTTCTATTTGGGAGTTATGTTTATGACCAAAGGATTAACATCAAGAATATATCATAGATTTGACTGATACACTTCAGATACAAACCTTTGCACTTAAATTAAAAAATTATTTTCCAAGTCACCGAATTTTAAGACCTACAAGGAATGTTGAGAGAGAGTCTAGCCTAAAAAACCAAAAACCAAACCCATTGCCATTGAGTTGATTCCGACCCACAGCAACTCAAGAGGACATAGTAGAACTGCCCCATAGGATTTCCAAGGAGCAGCTAGTGGATTTGAACTGCTGACCTTTTGGTTAGCAGTCGTATCACTTAACTACTGTGCCACCAGGGCTTCTAGTCTAGCCTAGTCCATCCCAAACCAAGTTGAACATGAGAATTGCGTGTGGAATTTTTACAATACAGATCTCAATACCGTACTTCTGGGGAATTCTAGTTTCATGGAAGTCTGTTTTCATGGAAAAAAGATTGAGAATTCCTGATTAAATACTTAAACCACTTCCATTTTAGGATTGGGAAAGCCAGAGCCTCGTATTTCTGTTGGGGATGGACAGAAATACTAAACTTTGAAAAGCTGAAAACAGCTCAGAGACTGTAGCCATTGTGCAGTTTTATGCCTGGGGGCAAGGGATATTGACTGAGGATCCCAAATATTTGGTTTTATAGAAAATAATTTATTCTTTTTTTTGGTCTTTTTTTTTTTCTGTTGGTGGTGAAAGCATACACACCAAAACATCTGCCAATACAACTTACACATCTACAATTGAATTACATTGATTACATTTTTTATGTTGTGCCACCATTATCCTTATCTTCGTCCAAAACATTCCACCACCATTAACATAGACTCAGTGCCCCCCAAAAACCTCCTCTTTCCACCTCCCTCCCACCCTTGATAACCATTAATAATCTTTGGTTTCTATATATTTGTTTATTTCATATATGTGAGATCATACAGTATTTGTCCTTTTGTGACTAATTTATTTCTCTCATTGTAATGTTTACAAGGGAAAATAATTTATTCTTAAATCTGTAATGGGGCAGATCTTATGGGGTAGATGTGCCTCCTCAGTTATGCTTTTCCTATGCCAACATTAATACCAATTGATTTTTCCTGAGAGGCATCTTCATAGGCTACCCTTATGTAATGAGTACTGGGGGGAATGCCTCACATATTTTCTAGGAATATCTTAATTGACTATACAGAAAAAATTCCTTATTCATTATACTAGACAGAGTACCTAATCCAGGACAATTGAGCCTTCCTCAAAACAGGAGAAAGGTTGTGCTTAATCTTTTGCAAATTAACAAGTATAAAAGTAGAATTAAGTAAGTCTTCTAATAAAAGATATTCAGTAGCTAATCATTTTAGCTTTTATTTAAAGCATTTTCTCCACTTGTCTTCCCTCTGGCGATAGTGACAACTTACTTTATGGTAAAATCCCATAAATAAAAAAATTATATTTTAATAAAAGTTAATTTCAGTTGAAGAGAATGCTTCAGAGAACCAAGATAATGGTTTCCTATTGACAAGAAGTGTCAAGCAGCCAAGGATATTTTAGAGTCATTGACTTTTTTTTTTTTTTTAAATTCAGCAAGTATACACTAAAAGTGATAGATGGCAATATCTCTTTGATGGATTTTTGATCTCCAGGTTTACACTGCTTCAATTTAAAGCTGTGGCTGGCCTGGCTTTGGCTTTAAACAATCAGTGGGAAAACACAGAAGAAATAAATGACTGTCTTCTTTCTCCTCTATATTCCCTATGTATTCTAAATTGATTTTAGTTAAAATTAAGGTTTTTGAAAATAAAAATTATGATGATATTTCTGATTTCTTTGTCATCTCTCTCTGCATATAATGGCCTGATTGCTTAGTGAAAGTACTTACAGGGTTAAATCTGCATTTTTTGCAGAAAAAAATTTTGTAGAAAATTCAAGATTTGAGCAATATGAGTTTTACTGAAATAACTTGGAAATTCCAAAAATATATGACTATTGCTTAATTGTTAAACGACTCTATACTGATTCAAAAGAAAAGTGTTTCATATTCCACATACCTTAACTAATGTTATTTGCTTTCAAATCTGGCACAGATTCTGTGGGTTTATACAAATCACTTAACCCCTGAGTCTTTTGAGTCTTCAAGCAGGTAGGAATATAATTGGTTGATAATCATCAACCTTTCTCATAGAATTACTCTACAGTATATCCAAAAAAGTCAAATTACCTTAAAACAACTGTACAAATAATAAATAATGGTGGTGCTGGTGTTGTGTGCTGTCAAGTCGATTCTGACTCATAGCAACTGTACAGGACAGAGTAGAACAGCCCCGTAGGAATTCCTAGGCTGTAATCTTTATGGGAGCAGATTGCCAGATCTTTTCTTCCACGGAGCCGCTGGGTGGGTTTGAACTGCTAACCTTTCGGTTAGCAGCTGGGTGCTTAACCATTGCACCACGAGGACTCCTTAAATAATAGTGTAAAAAAAAAAACAGAAAAACAAAAACCATTACCCTTCAGTGGATTCCAACTCAGCAACTCTATAGGACAGAGTAGGGTTTCCTAGCTGTAAATCTTTAAGGAAGCAGACTTGCCACAACTTTCTCCTGCAGAGTGGCTGGTGGGTTTGAACCACCAACCTTTTGGTTAGCAGCTGAGCACTTTAACCACAGTGCCATCAGGGCTCCTTAAATAATGGTGTACTCCTCCCAAATCACTTATTAATTAATTTTAAAATTATTACCTTTGGTTTCTTAAAGAACGAAGCTTGTGCAATGGCTGATTTCCACAGTTTTCTATTTAAATGCTTGTAATTAATGGTAGCAAAATTAGAAAATAATTAAGGGTAATAATTTAGAGAATTACAGTTTTCTTAAATCTTATTTCTACGTAATGCAATTTATACAGAATAACCTTTCAGTTTGCCCATTCATAACTTAATTATTCAAAACAGTTTTATGACTTTATAAAGGACCTTTTTTGAAGGATTATAGGGCCTCTATTTGAAGTCAGCCGCCACTCTGCTGTATAATTACCTTTTGTAGCCTGCTTTCACTAAAGATGAAAATGCTCCCCCTTTCTTACTACATTCTCTGCTTCTTAACCTAGTAGAGTTAGCTGTAGGCACTTTTCCAGTATGCCCAAAGCAGCGCTCTTATGAATTACCTTCCTTCAGTTCTTACATAGAATATGCAACTTCAGATATGCCCATCATAGATTTGTTTTAACACTCACAAGCTCACATGTAGCCACAAGTTTGGGCAGCCACAAAAACGGAGCTGTGTGTGCACACTTTAGGGACTCTGAGGAAGTTGAATCTCAACATATTTTGTTGTTGAGCACCTTTTTGCATACCTAAACATTTTGATAATATAACTCATCTAAGTTTCAGTTGAAGTCAACAAGAGTATATGCGCATCATTCAAACTTAACCATCTGGGACAGACACTGCAGATACTTCTCCATCCCTAAACCAATGTAATACAACAGTTGCTTTCTCACACATCTTCTTTACTTGCTAAGTTTGTGTGTGGCACTTTACCAACCAACCCTTTCTCTTGAAACTCACCAAGCCCATTGCTGTTTAGAACGTTTTACAATAGAGCAAAAGAGGAAGAAGTAGAGGTTGGAGAAGAAATGACAGAATAGTGGGTTGACTTTGATCAGTGGTTTTCAAACTGTGTTCCACAGAACGATAAGTGGGGTGAGGCTAAAAAAAGGGAAGGGGGCTCCCAACTACCTTTTCTCCATATTTATTTTGAATTTTGAGTATCCTTAATCTCGGACTTTTGGAAAACCTGCTTTTTTGCTTACCACTTACCACTGTGTAAGTCAGAACACCTACGTTCTGAGTTTCTTTGTCCTCTTTGTTATTTTTATTTTTTTGTCAAAAATCTGTTGATTTTTAAAAAAGTTTGTTGATTTAATCTGCTAATAGGCTAGGGTAGAGCTAGAGATGACAGGAAAGGAAGAAGTACTTGAGTTTGTGCACATGCATAGTGTGTGTTTATCAGTTTCTAATGTAGGATATACCCAAATCAGTTGTTCCCAAGTAGTTGAAACAAAACTCATTTCCTTCCGATGCCATGTAATTACATTTTGACTTATATAGTAAATATGCTCACTATTTCTGCTTTGTGGTTTTCAAACTAATCGTTCCTACTTTCATGATCAAAACTAATAGAAATACATTGTGTGAAAAACAGAAAGAAAAAACAAATTAACAAAAGAAATACTCCTTTAACCCACGTAAGGATAAATAGGGCTAACAGGGAATAGCAAAAAGAATGTGTAATTATTAGGATGAATTACTAAGTGACTTTGTCAAATTGAGGTAGACTTAATTCTGTTATCTCCATAAGAATATACACCCATTTCTCACTTGTTGACTATCTCACTATCTGACTGTTTCGTGCATTAACAGCATATGTCTGGCAGTAACAAACACCAAGGTGTGAGGCAAGAGTAACACTGGCTATGACAGTTAGGATTAGGTGTCAGTTTGGCTGGGCAATGATTCTCAGTGGTTTGGCAGTTATGAAACGATGTAATTTGGCAATCATGTAATGATGTAGTCATCTTCCATTTTTGTGTTCTGACGTAGTCACCCTCCATTTTGTGATCTGATGTCATCGTTCATTTTCACATAATGCCAATTTTTGCATAATGACCTGGTCTTTGGATCCTAACTCTGTCAATAAGTGAGGAGTGGGTATATTTAAAATGGAACTGAATTTGTTTTAATCACTTGAAGTCATTAGCATCACTAGCTTAGGAGTTTAAACAGTATTCAACTAGCATGCATACTGTTTTCCATTTTAGATCATCATATTTGAAACATACTTGCCTGGTCAAAATGATTAAGATCAATGGGTTTCAAACTCTGTTTCTTAGAGTTTTCTTAGAAATGCCTCAGGGGCCAGCCAGCATGTGGGGCAAAGGAAACAAAGTAGGTGGGATTCTTGGCTCCCTTCTTTCAACCCAGGCAACCTCACATTTATCCCTTTTGTATATCAGGGTTCTGCTTAGGATTCAAATTTAAAGGTGTTCCACTGCTGAAGAGAAACAAAAAACTAAAAATCCCTGGCTCGTATCAAGCCCTGCTCTGTAGTAAGGGGCTGACCCCTAGAATTTCTTCTAGCACCAAACCTTAAATCGTACATTTTCATAAACTAATTTTAATATCAAATTTTGAAACTAAATGGGGGTATGCATATGTATTAATAAAAATGTGTGTATTATATGGTCTTTGAAAATATCTTCAGTTTTGCATATATTCATTCAAAAAACATTAATTGCATGCTAACTGCTAGGGATACTAAATGAAGTAGGATGGTTCTTACTGTTACAGTACTTTGGGACAATTAAATATTATGTGGGGCAAAATACTGACAGTTAACACGTGTATGAAAGCATACTAAACCATAACCTAATTGCAGGAGGGGTGTTTAGGAGAGAGCAGAGGCATAGAAGATGTGGCACTTGAGATATGTTTTTTTTTTAAATTAAATGTAATAATTTAAACTTTTTAATGGCATTCATCATTAGATTTTTTTAAAAATTACAAGAGCAATACATGTCCACTGTAACAAATTTTGAGTTGAGTCTGAAAGGACGAATGGGAGCTATCTGGGCACAGAAAATGATAGTGGCCATGGTAGTTAGTTGTTCTGTTTCAGGCAGTCAGGGAGGGCTCCATGTAGGGACTGTATCTGTTGATGGCCTTCTAGGCCAAGCTAAAAACCCTGAAACTTAATTTTCAGGTACATATAAGGAAATATTGAAAATTGTTTAACTATTTGAATGACATAATCAGATTTATGTCTTAGAAAATTCATTTTGACAGCAATGTACAGAGTAGATTATAAGGGAGCAAGAATGGGAATGAGGAAATAAGTCAGACCAGTTGCAGTGATCCAAGTGAGACATGAGGAAGGCCTCAACCAGGTTAGTAGCAATGGAGATGGGGGAGAAGGGAGCAGACTCAAAGGAGATTGAAGAGAATCATCAAGAGTTCCCAGGTGATTGAATATGGGGCTTAAGGAGAGGGCAGGGTCAAGGAAAACTTCTACAGTTTGACTCATGCAGCTGGATGGACTGGTAGTTTGATTCCCTCAGGTGGGGATAAAGGAGCACAAGTTGGGATAGTAAATGAGGCTGGTTATTATATGTTGTTCGGTGAATGTGTGTGTTCTAGTCCCAGATCTGAAAGTGTGCAGGCTAAAAGCACAAGTCCTGGGGTCACTGTGTTTACATCTTTGTCCACTGCTTCCTAGCCATGTAGCCTCAAACCGCTAAGCCTATTTCTTCATCTTTAAAATGAGAAAAATAATAATACCTACCTCTTAGAGTTGTTTTGGGGTTGTTTAGCATATAGCATGTAGTAAAAACTCAGTGAATGTTAGATTATGATTTATGCTCCTTAGACCTCATTTTCCTCATCCATAAACTCATGGAGTGGGAGCCAGACTTGTGTGGGAGTAGATGATTTCCAGGGTCCTTTCTAGCTATAAAATTTTTCGTTCTAATATATCTTTATTTACATGTGTGTATAAACAAACATTGTTTTAATCATTTCTAGGAACTTGCCACATCAGACTCAGATTCCACAACAGCAGACTGCAGGTGAGTACTAAAAATAAGAAGTTGATGTTTATGGACGAAGTTAATAGATTAAAAGAAAATTATAGTAATATATAATTTATGAAGCGTTAGCGTCACCAACACCAACTAAGGCAAAACAGTTGTGTCATTTCTTAATCAGAGTTAGAACCTCAGAAGAATAGCTTAGATTATTGCATAGATTGGCACCAGAGTGATAAACACAGAGTAAATGATCTTAGAGCAAAAACATCCATGGAGGTCCTGTCTAATTAAGGAAGACTGAATAAAACCCCTTTCCTTCAGCGAAGCTCCCTATTCTTCCCCTTGGTATGAAAGATTCTTAGCTTGGATGCATCCAGGATTTGTCTCAGTAAGTGAGCAGCTTGAAACTGACTCTTACAAAAGGAAACCATTGTGACTAATCATTGAGGCTTCAGGGGGATAAATGAGAAATGGTTGGCCTGGTTTTAAAGCCCCTTTAAAAAGCTGTTATAACATGACCAGTGGCAACAAGATGGTGGACAATTCTCCCTGGACTATTCTGTTTCCCTAAGACTTGCTTTCTTTAAGTTTATTTCTTTCAAGTGTCCCTAAAAATTTTCCACAGCCAATTATTTCATTCATCTTGGTACCGAGTAGATAACTTATTCATGATTGTCTTCTAATTAGCGGTTGATGCCTGGTTCTAATTGCCAGGCAACCAGTAATGCCTTTGTAGCCCTTTTGGAAAAGCAAGAGGAGTTTTGAAAATGTAAGGTGGACAGGGAATTCTGAGTATGAATGGTGGCATTGTGGTAGGGAAGCTATTAAGTAAGTCTCTTAAAAACTTCATGCACATATAGATATTTTTTGGATGTTTTCATTAAAAAATTACCTTCTCTGTTACTGCTTTCGGGAATTTAAGGAGATTTTCGTTTGACAACTTTTCAAAGGTTTGAGGCAAGTATAATGAAGTTGTTCATCAAATTTTAATTACGAGATAATGTTTATCAGAATTTTTTCCACCAATTTTGATTACTTGTTTTAATTAAATGCAAACATATTTCAACAAGACTGTTCAATATATCGATGTGGTGGTGCTACTGTGTAAGCATTCAGGAGACTGATGAAGGAACAAACTTTATTGTAAACATGTGTTACTACAGAGCAAAAAAAAAAAAAAAAAAAAGAATCCCAGTACTACTAATATTTTTAAGAGGAAAATTTTAAAGCATATTTCTACAAAGGAAATTCTAGAACTTCTTCCTCGTTACCTCAGAGATTTCTGTCCCTTCTAAGATTTCTTTCTTCTGATTCTTAATTATTTCAGACATGGAGTGAGTAGAAGGGAAGTAATTTCTAGAAAAATAGTAAATATTTGAGTGTCTTAAAAATCCAGATTTTATATCTTTAGGAAAATAGAAAAACTTGGGCAGATAATATTCGAAAGATTTATTTTATCATTGTATAAGATTTTGAGTAAGTAGACTTGTTAACATGTTGCATTTTAGTAATAGGCAGCATTTCCAATTACAAGGACAATATGTGCCAGAGCAAATATGATAAGAGCCAAACAACTTCCCTAGGGAGGTTTTAAGTTGTTCAGCCTAATTTTCTAAATTATTTTTCTAAAAGAGGTTTTGGGGAGCAGACATTTTGCTTGAGTCAAGAAAGCTTTCATTTCCTTTTTAGTTAATGTTATAGCCTGATACTTTTTTGTTTTCTTACTTTTTTCTGCAATTTAGAGCAGATTATGAACTGAAGTATACTATCTACCCTTATTGTTTCTCTAGTTTTTTATTTTGTGTTGTTTTTTGTTTGTTTGAGTGAGTTCCCTAAGTATTTTAAGTACTAAAGGGAGAAAGATCAGCTTAGAATTTTTGTAAAATTAGGATAGATTGTTGTGTTTCTGCCTCTGATAAATTTAATACTCAATAGAGTCATGCCACCTGGAGAAAAGAGCTAAATGTGCAGATTGCATCCGTTATTCCCATTCTGTCCATTTAAATGAAAAAAAATAAAATGAAGTTTGTTTCTCAATTTCTGAGTTATTCCGTTCTTCTGTAAATGTGTGGATTCAGTGCTGTTAATGGATTTTTGTGGCTGCTTTTTCTGTTCCTCCACCTTGGTTACTCTGGTCCCACAAAAAGGTGGCTGCATTTGTGCTTGATTATCATGAAACAATTATTTGCTTTTTCCAAGTACCTCAGAGCACTAGGCTAGTGTCAGTTTTCTTTATGACGTTAATGTAGGCACAGGGTTTATCTCTTAGATATCAAATAATTTTATTTGTAGCTAACTATGTGGAGTTCATCAGGGAGTAGATTTTGAAGTTTCTGTTTCATTTAGTTACTTGTTTCCTTTTAAATTCTCATTAACAGTTTAAGAAGTGGACTAGCTGCTGCTGTTGTAATCCTGGGTTTAAGCACTAGCTGGGATAATAGAGCAGTTACGAGTTGACAATAGCCCTACCTTTTGGACTGGACCCCAAGCCATTAGGTTTGATGCCCCTTCAGGTTTTCTCATTTTCTCTGCCCTTCCAACCCGCATGATATTTTCTAAAAAGCCATGAAGAAAAGGTACAGTCATACATCCCGCAGTCAAGCTTATTCTTTTTGTTTACTGTGGGAGGAATTTTCAGGCTGTACCTTTTGAAGTATACAAAACATTATGGCTTTAGTCCATGGAGAGGACTCATTTAGAATTTTTCTTCTTTTTTTTTTTTCTTTAAACCAAATGCAGAGAAATAATGCAAAGTAATATTTTAAATTATGCTAAACAGGTAGAAAATTTCTCCTGTCATAATTTTTCTTGCTCTAAAAGTAGTGTCCCTGCCCTGACTAACTTGTGCCCATATTCATTCTTACATATTGCAGGTAAATGGTATACCTGAAGAAAGAAAACTGACCGAAGCAATGAACTTATAATCTGACAAAATAGCTGTTATCTCTTTCTTCTTTTTTCTTCCAATAATGCATGGGCTTCTGTGGCATATGATGTGCATGTTGACAGTATTAAGTATATACCAGATAATACAGCATAACTTTCATTTTACTAATGTATTTTTTTTGTACTTAAAGCATTTTTGACATTTTGTAAAACACCGATGAATTTATATTTGTTACAATAAAAAGTTGTCTTTAAAATAAATATTAATGAAGCATAATGTCTGGTGAAATTCAGTCCAGAAAAATATTTGATTGCCTGCTATTCTGTAAGAATTTTTTAATTGCTAGGAACAGATTCATGTGTTCATTCCTCATTCAACGAGATTTTATTAAGCCCTTCCTGTAAATATATAAATGTCTATAGTTCTGTGATCCAAGTGAGCAACTCATTTAAATAATACTTTTACCCTTGTGGCCTGGAGAGTCTGTTCTTTTATATACCACTTTCTGGAGTGTTTTAAGGCAAACCTAGTTTTATGGATTGTGGGTCTGATGACTCCAGTTCATAAGGGCAGTCCATGTTGCACACTCACCTGACTCCATAATCAGGTATTTCATCTTAGCTGTTTCTCAAAAAGAGAGTAGTTACCTGCTAATGGTGACATGAATTAGCTCCAAAATCCCACGGTCCTCTGCTGTGACTCTACTTTCATGGCTTAGCAGAGTTTCCTCATACTATGCTGGTCTGCTTCATGCATCTTGGACACTGTTGAATCGATGGTGGACATCAGGCCAGCTAGCAGGGCAGCTTTTGTCACAGACTGCACCGGTTAGAAAACCTTTTATTCTGTTCTGGGCAGATTTCTGTTTTACTTTTTCACTGGTCAAGACACACAAATGCTTTCTAAAGATGCTTCCAAAATCCAAAAAAGATTTCTTGTTAGTATTGTGTACAGCGCCTTGTTTTCCATTTTAGGGGAATAATCTCTCATGTCCTTGACATTGGAGCCCCTAGGCCCCTCCCTGGACTTAAAAGAGGATGTAAATCCTTTTATTTCTGTAAGATTTATCTCTTGTTCCTATTCTTTCCCAAGACAACTGGAGTCTTGCCATTACTGTTCCCCAGGACTTATCATGTTGAAGTTGTAAATGTACTGGGTCAGGGTCATGTCCAAGGGGGCAATAAAGGTTGCCAAGGTTGCAGAGGACTAGACTGTGGCACAGAGGCAGAGAGTTAATAAACTGTTCCCCCTGTTAGGTGAAAGCAAATTGTAGAAACAAAGTAATACACAATAGATAAATCTGGAACTGCAGAGCAGAGGTCAGGAACTTTATTAATCTATTAATCTATTCTAGTAGCTGTATTCTCTAGCTGTTCAGCTATAATATGGAGAACAGATGGCATTAGGTGGGCAGAGTTGATGTGGATAGTCCAGTTGACATTTTGTAAAATGTTAGGAGACTATTGTAAACACAATTGCAGAAATGATAGTTTTGACTGGAATAGTGAGAGAAATGGACAGATTTAAGAGCTATTTTAGGAGGTAAAATAGACAGCAGTTGTGATACACTGGATATGACAATAAGGAAAAGAAAGCAGAGGTTTGAACTGGTTCATTCTGGTTCAAACCCCTGCTGAGAATTTGCAGTTCCACTCCAGGTATACTGAATCAGAATCTACAGTTTAAAAAGATCCCCAGGTGATTCTTATTTATAAGAAATTTTGAGAACTACTGCTCTACTAGTGGTAGAGCAGAATTGGTCCCTAACCAGCAGCATTAGCATCACCTGGGAACTTGGAACTACAAATTCTCAGCAGAGGTTCGAACTGGAACGGATCGGTTTGAATCCCTGAAAGAAAGGGGCCAGTTCTCAGATGTGGGTTCTGCTTGCTCAAATGGTGGTGCTGTCCATTGTGATAAAAATACTGGAAGAGAACCATGATTAAGGGAAATAATTTTATATTCAGTTTTATGAGAGGTGAACTTGAAATGCCTTTGAGAAAAATAAGAGAAGTCAAGTAGGGAGTTGGATATATGAAGCTGAAGCTCAGAGTAGACTGGTGATATGAATTGATGAGTCATCTGGGTAAAGGTAGTCATTGAAGTGGTGGGAGTCACCTGGACATTCACTGATCAGCCAAAGTTTGTATTACTGTTACTCCTCCAATAGCCAGCAAAAGAGTATGGGTTATATGAAATTGGATATTTGCTAGAATCCAGCGGTCAAAGTCTGTGACAGTATTTTATTCACATTTCAAAAAATTAAAATGTAATCTTAGTTATGATTTGCATAGAAATCTTGTTATTTTATTAATAAATCTTAAATTTTTAAAGGTTGTACATGTGCTACAATAATTTCTGTGGTCATAGCATCTCACCTTACAATTACTAGGGTGCAGTTCATCTTAGGTAATTTGTCATGTACTTTTTATATTGGTATTTATATTTGTTAAAATTGTATTTCATGTGACTATTTGCGGCAGCCATGGAGGTGTGCCTCTTGGATCTCCCGTCAGGAAGTTAGCACCTTCAGGTGCTATCCATTGTGATTTTATTCAGAATCCACCTCAGCCTTTAAGCAGGAGGCATACTCTTTCTGGATAGCCACCCTTCAGACATTACTAAGCATGGTGAGAGTACTAGAACCTAGCTAATTCTTCCCAATGTGATTGCTGTCATGGGAAATCTTCACTCTGGCGCTCCCTGTTGTGTTGGCTGAGACTTTGTCATATTTGCATTACAGTATAAGAATCTCCTAGCCCAATCCTATTTCTTCCCCATCCCTTTTCCTTTCACAGATGTCAGATCTGCATGATGGTTTGAAGACTTTTCCTTGCCTAATCCTGCTTCTTCCCCCTCCTATCATCCACAGGTACTATCCCCAGTAAACCTCTTGCACTCCTAATTCTGTTTCAACATCTGCTTCCCAGAAGACCCAACTGATCATTGTATTATTGCGTTACATTCTCAATCACAAATGTGTATCAGTGGCTTAAAAGTGGTTCACCAAAGAATAAAAGTGATAAAAACAGGTACACTATACCAATAGGTTCACATACTGTAACTCAAAGGCATAAACATAAGTGGTGACTAGGGGGTCCATTACAAATATAGAACATAAGCCTCTATGTACTAGAAAACATGATTTTGTGAATTGGAGGCTTTTACAGATAAGAAGCCAAAACAGAAAAGTGCCAATGTTAAAAGTAGATTTTATTGGGTCGCAAATCTGTTCACTGGTACCACCCTGGTGACCAGAATGTTGTCTGTTTTGCATCATTTTCAAATAAGGTACAAGTGCTCTCTAATAAACCAGTTTGAAATTGGTATAAAATTGATTATTTTGATGGCTAAATTCAGAAGAGACAGTGATACAAGAGAAGTTTGGTTCCCATCAGAGTAGGTAGTTTGTATGAGAGGTGTTCTAGGAAGCCACAAACTCATTAACAGAGTGTGGAAGCAGGGAGAGTGAGGCAGTTAAGTTCACAAGAAAAGCCAACAAAGGCTACACCATTGATCTGGCTATTACACTGGAAAATGGAACTCATTCCTGCTGAGGAATCCCTCTAGAGGACTCCTCTAATGAACTATGTAGAATACACCTCAGAATTTTCCCTCCAAGTGACAGAAAATTTAGATACTCATCCACTGACACAGAATCCTATCAGGTGGGGGTTGCTCCAGGGGACATTACCTCTCTGCACTTCTATGGCTGTGAATAGACTGAACCAAGGTCCTGATACTCTGGAGAAAGCTGAGAAGCTGAGAAATGCTGTAGAAACTTGAGGTGGGAAACTCAGAAAGCCTAACAAGATATAAGAAAAATGTCTTGATCAAGGGACACTGCTGGATTTTGTATATCACTGCCATACAATGTTACAAGGCAGTTACTATCACATATTAGTTGACATTTCAGTTCACCATGGGATGAAATCATGATGCATAGAATATAGAGCAACTTGTGACATACATGAGATACATACATGAAGGTGATTTGCTTGATGAGTTTTTTTTTTCTGTTTATCACTGAAAATTTATGCCATGAGAGGGTAGATACTAATTTAGGGAAAAATTATTTTGTGAGTTGTGTTGATGTTACAAATTATACACCCAAAATCCTAATGGCTTATCAAAATAAAAACTTACTGCTCATTAATATCATCTTCCAGTGCAATTAGGGTGGCATTTCTTCGTCTTGTAAGCTATATCATATGGAACACATGATACCAGGCTTGCTACGGAAAAGGAAATGAGAGATAGAGGGTCGTGTGGGATGTTTTTAAGAGCCAGGTCTGGAAATGGCTTTTATTACTTCCATCTGTGTTCCACTGGCTGGTACTGGCATGTTACCCAAACTGTGTATTCAGGAAGAGGAAATGGTGTGATAAACACAAGCATTGTTTTTGCCACCTATGTGGATTGGACATAAGAAGTGTGGTCATTGCTGATGGGATAATAGCTGTGTATAAAAGTGAAGAACAAAGTTACGTGAATAAGTAGCTCTACCATCCCCAATGACCTAAATAGTGTGTTAGAATTTTTAATTTAAAACAAAGCAATAGTCTATATATAGTGATCAAGCTAGATAAACACATTTTGGAAAAAGATTGCATTGCATTCTTTGTAGAAAAAAATATGAATATAGGTCTACAATATCTGCAATTCCAAAATTAAAAAATCTCAATTTTTTCATAGCAAACTCATTTAATAGTAAAGCCTGACCTGAACTGAAATGAGGTTGTTTATTGTCTTTACTAATTTTACTTTGATATTTTACTGCACCAAAAAAATAACTACAGAGTGTTGCCCTTACCTTACTGGATATGTTACATAATACATGGAATATGTTTTATATTAATTACCTTTCTAAAATCTTAAGAAAAAAAATTCAATACTGAAATATACCTGGCCCTAAGGGTTTTTGGTAATGTATTGTGCACCCATATTACTAACTTTATAAATATTATGTTTAATTTTTATGTGATTAAGCTTCTTTTTATCACCTAAAATTAAGGGTCCGTGTTTACCTAGGGCCACTTAAGCAATCAGATAATGAGGAAAATTTGAGGTACACTGGTATGGTAGAATAATATACCTGTGTTCTTTATTTTTTCTCAAAACATCTCAAAATGTCTTACTGGATTGAGTATCAGGGCCATTGCATTTATTCACCCAATGAATATTTACTTAAGATCTATTGTGTTCTAGGAATTGAATTATAGAGTTGTGAATAAAACAGAAGAGTGTGTTATGAAAGCAATAAGCAAAGTCTAGCACACTGGCACTAGTTGGTGCTAAATAAATATTTGTTGAGTGAATTAATCTAAAGTCAGTGAGTAAAAGTTATGAAGGTCAAAAAAAGTGTTGTAATAGAGAATGGAGAGAGTGAGCTACTTAGATTAAATGATCAGAGCAGACCTTCCTGAAGAGAAAACATTTAAGATAAGATTTGAAGGATGATTGGGAGTCAGCCATGCTTAGCCATCTTGTCAGAGTGACAGTATGAAAACAGACCCAAAGGCAGTGTAATGGAACTACGTGGTTGTAATTTCTGTCCAGCATCCATTTACCGTTCTCTGGCAACCTTCCAAAAAGCCCTGGTGGCCCCCCTTGTTAAGGGCTCAGCTGCTAACCTAAAGGTCGAGTTTGAACCTACCAGCCACTCTGTGGGAGAAAGATGTGGCAGTCTGCTTCTATAAAGATTACAGCCTTGGAAACCCTATGGGGGCAGTTCTACTCTGTCCTGTCAGGTCACTATGAGTCAGACTTGACAGAAACAAGTTTTTTTTTTTTTTTTTGTTCCATATTTTTGTCTAGGTGACCACTCCATTCCATACTTTCAATCCGGGTGCTTCCACTGAAACTCAGGTCTGGCTGATCAGAACACTGCATCCCTCTAGACAGGGTTCAGGCCTCTGACCCAGTAGAGTCTGTGAGATACAGTTTGATTTTGCTGGGACTGATTAGGAGAAGTGGGCTCTTTTCTGATATACTTGAATCTGAGGTGAAAATAAGGCCGACAGAACAAAATAAGTGTAAGCTGGGGGAGGCCACAGAATGGTCAGAAACGAAGTTACACGAGTGAATGAATTCTTTTCGTGCTATAGGCAGTTGTGTTGGGTTTTCTGGCATTTCAACATCAAGAGCATGAAGGAGATCTGTGTAGTTGTAGCATATTGAGTGAGGGGGAACTGGGATTAAAGAGGATTCTGGAGATGTAAAAAAGCGTCCTATTAGTCTTGTAGATTTTGATAAGAAGTTTGGGTTTTATTCTAAGAACATTGGAAATGAAGCATTGGAAGTAGAAAAGTAACATGATCCAACTTAAATTTAAAAATCACTGTGGGTCAGTGAAAATGGCAGAGTGAAGAACTTCAAAAATTCTCTCCTCCTTAAAAGTAATGAGAAAAGTGGAAAAATTGTTAGAAACATTTTTTTCAGTACTCTGGAAATTAACAAAAGGCTTACATCAAATATGGGAAGGGTTTGTTTAAGAAAAACTGTTGAATCTTCATAAGCAAGCTTCATGGCATTTTAACTTGCCCTATTCCCATTTTTTTCCTCGCTTTGTCTATGGTAGCCTTATAAATCAACAGACTGCAATCATGGTGAAAACCAGCAGTCTGGCAGCCGCCAGAGGAAGCAGAATGGGTTTGGAACTTCTTCAAAGCCTCACTCCTAGAGAATTGTTATCTTTGATCTGTCTGGTGGTTCACTGGATGACCCCACTTGCAAGACTGTCTTTATCTGACCTGACTCAGAGCTCACCCAGTATAAAAACATTTTCCCCCCAAGGGTATTTGTTGAAAACAATTAGAAGCAATTGATTATTTTTGTGGCTATCTGAGGCAGTTGGTAACAACTGGGACAAGCAATAGGCTAACCAAAAAGCTTAAAAGGAAAAACTTGGGGAACGAGATGTCTATAGGGATTTTGAAAAGCTCTAATATATTCCTGGAATCTAGAAGGCCATGCCCATGACCGGCCCTTTGTGCATGCTCAGGCAAGATGCCCTTGGCCTGATTTTGAGGCTGTGTGCAAGCAAGAAGGGAAGGCTAACACAGAGTTGTTAACTGCCTGGCTGAGAGTTGAAGTGTCACAACATGCACACACATGAGCAAAAACAGGGAGATTTATTGGTTGCAGGCATTTAAGAAAATCTTTTTTCAGTCATCAGTTGACTACCAAGCTGAATGAACAGAGATTTCAGTGACCACATGTGACAAAGAATACAGCCTTTACAGAAGTAGTTCAGAAAAGTCATGAAACAAACCACCAACAAAAACAACAAACCTTGGGAGAGGGAAGAGCCCGATTTCCAAAATCTGAGAAAGCTGTAAGCTCTCACTTCAGGTTTACCTTGACACTTTGCACAAGCAGGAAGTGAAGCTAAGGCATTATTGTCAACCACCCAGCTGAGTGTTGAAGCATACCCCAACATGCACACAGAATCCCTTGGTAAAGATTGGGAGATTTATGGGTTTCCAGGAATTTTAGGCAATCTCTGTGTCAATTATTAGCTGACCACTAAGCTCACTGAGCAAAGACTTAAGTGACCACAAATGAGAAAGAATACAGACTTTATAGAATTAGTTCAGAAAAGTTGCAAAACAAATCCAACAAAAATAACAACAATAAACCCCAGGGAGAAGGGAGAATCTGATTTTCAGAGTTGTCAGATTATATTATTTAAAAAGTCCACTTTTCAACAAAAAACTATGAGACATGCAAAGAAATAAAATATGGCCCACACAAAGGAAATAAAGCAATCAACAGAAACTGTCTCTGAGGAAGCTCAACTATTGGACTTACAAGGCAAACTTTAAATTAGCTATTTTAAATATGTCTAAAGAACTAAAGGAATGTATGGAAATAATATCTCACCAAATACAGAATATCAATAGATAGAAATTATTAAAAAGAAACAAAAAATTTCAAGTTAAAAAAGCAATAAATAAAATATTCACTGAAGTAAATACTTTAAAATAATATTTAAGTATTCTGAAATTTTAAAAATTAATAAAATAAAATATTCACTGAAAGAGCTGTGTCAGTGATCCCGAAGACTACCCTCAGGCTCAGTGATTTACTAGGACTCACAGGACTCAGAAGCTATTATAATCACAGTTATAGTTGATTGTGGTGAAAGAAAAATTGCAGTGAAAAATTGCAGTTAATTACAGTGAAAGAAAATCAGCAAAGGGAAAAAGTGAATGGGGCGAAGTCGAGGAAATCAGGCAGAAGCTTCCAAATGTCCCTTCCCAGTGGAATTACACAATGATGCACTTAATTTTCCCAGAAATAATGTGTGACAATACGTGCAGATTGTTGTCAACCAGGGAAGCTCACCCAAGCCTTGGTATCCAGAGCTTTTATTGAGAATCAGTTATGAGGGCATACAGTACCTGCATGACTGACCTCAGCTACTCAGATTCCAGACCCCCCACCCAGAGCAAAAATAGGCATTTAGTGTAAGTCACATTGCTAGGATAAACTTACCTACTCAAACTGTTACAGTGTGGTCCAAGGCCTCAGTCATACAAAAACACTGTTATCAGGTAGAATATTCCAACAGCTCAGAAGTTATATACAAGCATATAGTTGAATTATTTATTTATTTTTAACTAGCCTATCTTTTCATTGGAAAGTTTAATTCATTTATATTTAATGTAATTGATGATAAAGTATTTTTACTATTTGTTTCCTGTATGTCTTTGTTGTTGTTCTATTCCTCCATTACTGCCTTCTTTTGTGTTAAAGACCTATTTTCTAGTACACCATTTTAATTTCCTTGTTTCTTTTGGTATTTTTTATTTTTTAGTTATTTTCACAGTGGCTAACCCAGGGGATTGCAGTTATCATCATAGCTGATAATAACTTAGTTTGAATTAACCAAAACCCATTACCATCGAGTCAATTCTGACTCATAGTGATCCTAAAGGACAGAGTAGAATTGCCCCATAGGGTTTCCAAGGCTGTAGTGTTTACAGAAGCAGACTGCTACATCTTTCTTCCATGGAGCAGCTGGTGGGTTCAAACTGCTGACCTTTTGGTTAGCAGCTGAGTGCTTAACCACTGTGCCACCAGGGCTCCTAGTTTGAATTAACACCTAGTTAATTTCAATAGTACACAACAACTTTACTCCTGCATAGCTCCATTCCTGTTCCCCTCTCCTTCATACTGTTATACAAAGTGCATCTTTAGGTATTAATAACTGTCTTAGTCATCTAGTGCTGGTATAACAGAAATACCACAAGTGGATGGCTTTAACAAAGAGAAACTTATTTCTTCACAATCAAGTAGGCTAAAAGTCCAAATTCAGGGCATCAGCTCCGGGGAAAGGCTTTCTCTCTGATGAATGTTCCCCAGGACTAGGAGCTTCTCGGTGCAGAGACCCCGGTCCAAAGGACATGCTCTGCTCCTGGCACTGCTTTCTTGATGGTATTAGGCCCCCAGCTCTCTGCTTGCTTCCCTTTCCTTTTATCTCTTGAGAGATAAAAGGTGGTGCAG